>NW_004955402.1:22299311-22662569 GCF_000276665.1 Chinchilla lanigera | reverse complement strand
AGGCAGGCGCTTTGCCACTGAGCTAAATCCCCAGCCCCTGCACTTTCTGTTTTGAGACAGAGTCTTGCTAAATTCCTAGGCAGGACTTGAACTTATGATCCTCCTGCCTCAGGATCCCATGTGCTGGGATTATAGACAGGTGTCCCCAGTCTCTTTTTAGCACAAAGGTAAGTCAGACCATCTCATTTTCCTATTCAGTGCTTTTCAACAACATCCCATCTGATTTAGCATAAAATCTAAATTCATTGTAGCAGTTTACAAAATCTTGCATGATCCTTCTTCTCTCCCCACCACATCTTACTAACTATTCCCTGTTACTCTCTTCTCTCTAATTACCTCCTTGAGTGGCATGAGTTCTCTTTGCTTTTCCTGAGCCACACCAGGCACAATTACACCACGTGGATTTTTCACCAGGCTGCCCTCTACTTACACATCCTGAAATAATTGTTTAACTCATGCTACCTCTCCTTCAGACTCTGTAGTGTCAGTTCAGGGAGGCTTTCCCTGGCTAACCAACTGGAACTCCTAACACCCAAGGCCCATTTCCTGATCCCCTCCTCCACACCACTAGGCACAATCTGACATGCTATATATTACACTTAACATTCATGGTTCATTTTTTACTTCCACGAAAACTCTAGGAGATTTTTGTTTATTTTTTTAAATTTTGTATCCTGAGGGCCTGGCTCACAATAGATGGTTAGTATGTCAATAGTCTCAGCAAAAACCACCACAAACCCAGCTGTACTTAACAAGTTGAATTTAGGGCTTGTTGCTATAACAGATAAGAATGTCCAACAGAAGGAACCATGCAGCAGTTCAGTGAGAGGGTGTTCTCAGGTAGCATTTAGGATTAGGTTAGGGGATTTGGTACTTATTTCAAGGAAGTAGGGATTTGCTCTGCATTGGATGCTTCCAGGAAGCACAAATAATTTTCTGATTGGATATTATAATGATTTTATCTAAAAGGAAGGAAGTGTAAAATGAGGCAAAGGATATAATTGATAAAAAAATTTATATATATATATATATATATATAGAGAGAGAGAGAGAGAGAAATAATGTTAGACAGAATGATATAATGTCTGAAATTTGCTATAAAGTTATTGAGTAGTGACGATGTGTAAAAATTTGGCCAACAGTTGACAATTGTTAAAAATAGTGATAGATATGGGAAGATTCATTGAACCATAATTTTCTATAGTCCAGAATTATTTAATAAAAATTCAAATCAGCTGTGCCTTTCCTGGCCTGGAAAGTACAGCAGCTCCATCCCATGCACATTTGCCCTGACTGACTCCATGCCTATGGATTCTGCACCCTGGTCACAGCCATCGATTGACTCCAAGCTGGCTCCACATTTTGTTTCCCCTTGGCACAGGAGGGAAGTATTTTCCAGTTGACTGGCCTGATCACAGTTAAAGCCAAAGCCCAGGGTGAGACTGTAAGCCCAGGAAGAAAGTATAAAACTTATCAGCAAGATTAGCCACAGAAAAGCCCATAGTTATTATACACTATAAAAACAGTATGGGATTTTACTCCAAAAGTAACTCCTTCAGGCCAGGTGTGGTGCCACATGCCTGTAACCACAGCACTTGGAAGGCTGAGGCAGAAGGATCACCACAATATCAATGTCATGAGTTCAAGTCCAGCCTAGACTACATAGCGAGACCCTGTCTCAAAAAAAAAAAAAAAAAAAAGACTCCTTCAAGGCAAGATAAAGTTGGAGAAGAAACCCAGTACAGTGCCCAACTATAGCCAGAGAATGTTTAATCAAGCTCCATTTTGGGAAGGGATTGATTGTTTAAAACTGAGCTACAGAAAAACTCCACTTCGGTATTTCCAGTGCTACCCTTTCACAGTGATTGGGTGAAAGACAGCCATAGGAGATAGCCATGGAGAGGGTTCAGCCTAGACATAGACCCCCTGAGAAGTTTAAACTCTGGCTAGGAAGGACACAGTCCTGCTCAGTGAGTGTGGTTTTCAGAGGAGGCAGGATCTGGAAGTGTTGGCATTAAGTCCAACAGTCTGTTTGAACTCCTGCCCCAGAGACCAGTGGGCTGATTACTTTTCCCATCTACCTATGTGATCAAGGAAATACCTGGGCTTGAATGGTTGCTAGTCTCAGGTATATGAACAGAGTGTCCTATGGGCCAGAAAGGGTACCTCACAAACTCTCAGTCCATAAAACTAAGTAAAGAAAACCATGACTTGTTGGATTCCAAGAATATAGATCCTGGAAAGAAACTTTTCATTCAAAAGCACAGAGGAATTTTTTTTATTGACTCAATTTTTTCCTACTTTTTCCTTCCTTTTTTTTCAGGGGGTGATTGGGGCTTTATGTTTTTCTTTTTTCTTTTCTCCTTTTAACTTTCCTCACCTTTTTCTTCTATTTTGCTTTCTGGTTTTTTTCTTTCTTTTTTTTTTTTTTTGCTACTATTATCTAATACTATTAATTTTTTTTCTCTTAATGGGATCACCTATCTCACTTATTTCTCCTCCTTTTCATCTTCCAATGATTAATATTTCAGATTTTACTTTTATCATTCTCTAGTTCCCCATTCCCTCTATTTTGAATAGAATAACTATTGAGCTTTATGAATCATTTGGTAGTTAGTTAACTCTATGGTATTACTGTTGAATAATGTTTTATTTTTAGTAAGGGTAAAGTTGTTCCATTTAGTAGAAAGGTACTATAAATCAAGATTTATTTGTCTTAGTGTTTATACTATAATTATAGATCCCTTTTTATGGTTAAGGGTGGTTAAGGGTATGGTTAAGGGTACAGTAGTAGTTCTTAGACTATGTCAATATCTGATTTTATTACTATAGCCAAGGTTGCACAGTTGTTACTATCAGCTGGTTTTCTCTGTATGCCAATATCTGGATTGCCTTGATGTCATTAACAATACTGTGGCCCATCACCAGAGAACTGAGACAAATACACTGCAGTCTTCCCTCCCAAATAGATGTGGTAGGATTCTGGGAAAGTGATAAAGGCCTATAGTTAGTCACCGCCAGAGTGTATCACTGTAAAGCAAACACCAACTAAAGAGGCCTCCATACTAGCAACACTAGAATCAACCCACAAGCCTCAGCACAGAAAAACAAAACAAAACAAAATAGGAATATGAGACGACATGGCAACAAAATGCTTCCAAAAATTCTCAACTCCTCTAAAGCCAACCCATGGGGCACAGATGGAGAGGAAATAAAAAAATCAGAAATTATTTGAAAGGATAACAGTGTAGATAAAAAAGAAACAGATCAATAAAGTGCTTGGTGAGTTCAAAGAAGATATAAATAAACAGATAATGATCCTGAGATAGGAGATTAAGGCCTGTCAAAAACTGGTTGGGAAAGTAGGCATGACTCATTAACTACAAAATCCCAGCTAGATGTGGTGGTACACCTCTGTAATCCCATCACTTGGGAGGCTGAGGCAGGAGGATTGCTGTGAGTTCAAGGTCAGCCTGGGTTACAAAGTGAGTTCACAGCCAGCCTGAACTGCATGGTGAAACCCTGTCTCAAAAACAAAAAACAAAAACAAAGCAAAAAAACCATAGAGGACTCAAGGCCAGCCTGAACTATACATTGAGACCCTATCGCAAAAAAATTTTATATCTATCTATCTTTATATATATATACATATATGACTAGATTCCCAACATAGGTGAAGAACAACTCCCAAAGCCCTGCATGTGGACTTCATGGGAGAATTTGAGCAGATTTTCCATAGGATGGTCTAGACCTCATATCAGCCCTCAAGCTATGCGAGATCCAAGCATTGCCTCTCAGGACCCATATGCACAAGTTCTTGAGGGTTTCCTGGAGATTTAGACAGCATAAAAGGACACATCTACACCATTAAGATTTTGCTATCATAACTTTCCATGATCCCTCACTGCATTTCTGAAATACAGCACGTACTTTTATCTGTGCTTGCTCCCTCTTTTTCTATGTATTTGGTCCAGGTTTCCTCTGCAGAGCCAGTTTCTCTCCCATTCTTCATTTTTGCTTTTTTTTTTTTTTAAAGACAAGGTCTCACTATGTGGTTTTGGCTAACTTTGAACTCACTATGTAGCTCAGGCTGGCCTTGAACTCATGGCGATACTCCTGCCTCAGCCTCCCGAGTGCTAGTATTACAAGCATGCACCACCACCCCTGATGTTTATTTTTTGTTGTTTTTCTTTCTTGAATAAACTTTGCCATTGCTTCTTGCTTGTTTCATTCAATTCTTTGTTTGAGGCAAGAAGAATATGGAATCCAACTCCAAAAGAAGAGGCAAGTAATCCAGAACCTGGTAAAATTTGGTTGGTGAGCCACTTTTTAGAAACAAGCTACCTGATAACAATCCTAATAAAACAGTCAGCAACTTTACAGAAGACACTAGTGAATAGCTAACCAAGCTAGCTTTGCAAAGTGATACAAAGTATGAGTGTTGAGCAAAGAAAAAATTAGAGTCCATGAAAAGGTACTAAATAGAGATTCAGGAGATTAAAAATTCTATTGAAAAATATGAACACCAGAGACAACCAATTTGAGGAGAGTGTCAGAAAGAGAAGACAGGGTTGTTGTCAGTGATCAGTTATTGAAAGATACCTTAAAAATGAGAGCTTGAAAAATGGATCCAACAGCTGCTAGATAATGCAAAGAAAACTATTTTAAGGTTAAGTAAACCTTAACCTTAAAATTAAATTAACCTTAAAATTGGAATTAGTAAAAAAATCAGAAGACAGAACAAATTGCATTAAAAAATCTATTTATAGAAATAATAGCAGAAAATTTTCCAAATATGGGAAAAGAATTTAACACAGAGATAAGTAAGGCATATAAAACTTCTAATAGCCATAGTCAGAAAAAAATCTCCCCATAATACAGCATAGTCTAAATTCCAGAAGTACAGCACAAGAATAGAATCTTAAAAGCTGTTAGAGAAAAGCAAAGAATCACAAGCAATTGGAAACCCGTTAGAAATAAAGCAGACTTTTTCTCAACACAAATCTTAATGGTGAGGAGAGTTTGAAATGAGCTTGATTTTAGTTGTTTGCTTGTTTGTTTATTTGTTTGTTTAAGACAGGGTCTTACTATGTAGTCCAGGCTGGCCTTGAACTCAGTATGTAGCCCAAACTAGCCTTGAATTTGCAGCGATCCTCTTGCCTCAGCCTCCCAAGCACTGAAATTACAGGAATGTGCCAACACTCGCAGCAAGAGTTTGGAATGAAGTGTTTAAACAACTCCCTAAAAAATTCCAATCCAGACTGATACATCTTGCAAAACTTGAAAACTGTCTTTCAAAATTGTTGGGAGCTGGGTGCGGTGACACACAACTGTAATCCCGGCACTTGGGAGGCTGAGGCAGGAGGATCACTGCAAGTTTAAGGCCAGTCTCAGCTGCATAGTGAGTTCAAGGCCAGTCGGAATTAGAGTGAGACCCTATCTCAAAAAATTTGGAAACCTGCAACTAGAATCATCTGTAGGCTGTTATTCTACAGTCTTTGTATATAATCATTTGTATGTTTCTTTTAATCTTAGTATAGCAATGTTGGAATATCTATATATTAATATTTATTTATATATTATTTAATTTAATAAGACAACATTTTTAGATGGTCAGTTTCTTTTTCTTTTATCCCGAATTTGGTATGTTAGTCAGCTTTTCACTGCTGCACCAATTATCTGAGAAAATAGCTTGAAGAAGGAAACCTGATTTTTATTTTTTGGTTTTTGGGGTTTTTTTGTTCTTTTGAGACAGGGTCTTGCTATGCAGTTCAGGCTGGCATTGAGCTCACTTTGTAGCCCAAGCTGATCTCAAACTCGCAACAATCCTCTTGCCTCAGCCTCCCAAGTGCTGGGATTACAGGCGTGCGCCACCATGCCTAGTTGGAAACCTGTTTTTATATGTTTGTTAGTTTCTTTTGTCTTTTGGAAACAGGTTCTCACTATGCAGTTCAGGTTTATCTTGGTTACTTTTCTTTCTTTGTTGAGACAAAATACCCAATGCCCAAAATTAAGGAAGGAAAGGTTTATTTAGCTTACAGTTTGTGGAGGTTTCAGTCCATAGGCTCCGAGGCAGAAGATAGCAAAGCAACAAGAGCAAGGGGGGGAATAGCAGCTGAACAGAAAAGCAGCCAGAGCAAACGGGCAGAATGGCGCCAAGCAGCTTCTTTTCCCTGCCCTACATTGTAAACAGGCTACCCCCACCTCAGGGGCATGTAGCTCTCACATAATCTCCATGCCCTCCTCTTCCACAGGCTCAGGATGTATACAAAGTAAGCACCCTGGCTTCCTGCTGAGTCAATTAGCCAAACCTCTAGACTCCCCAAATTCATACAACGTATCAACCACAACACTCTACCCCTTGTCAACTTGGCAACCAGATACATTTCCTTAAACCAGTTTCCAGGTACAAAGACATTATATTTCATTAGAACCATAACATTTCACCCCCTAAAGACTTGTGCACATCCCCTTATGCAAAAGGCATTTAGCCCATCTGCAAGAGTTGCCAAAGTCCTAAGAGTTGCAGCATTGCTGAAGAGTCCAAGTCCCAAGTCTCCTCTGAGATGAAGGCAAACTCTTGGCTGTTACCCCTGTACAAATGAAAAGTTAAACACTTCCAACATTCAATGGCACAAAATAAGCAGTACCATTCCAAAAGGTGCAAACAGGGATACAGAGCATTGGGACCAAAGCAAGTCCAAAATCCAGCAGGGCTAACATTATGTCCTGTAATTCCACATGCAGCATCTGAAGCAATTTGTGGCACATTGTGAGCTCCAAAGGGTTTGCATGAGTGCACCCCTACGGCACTTCCAGTGGTTACAGCTTCCACGGCTTCTCTCTTAGGCCTGCTTTGCTCCCTCCTTGCAGCTTTCCTTAGATGATGCATGGTCCTGGCTTTTCTAAACTTCTGAGGTCTCCAGTGTCCCTTTTGCTTCACACTCACAGCTTGATGCACTACCCCCTCAGGGGAACACTGCCTGGCCTCCGAGGCCTTCTGAAATCTGGGTGAAGCCTCTTGACCCTCAGAACTCTTGCATTCTCCATGCAACTAAAGCCAGGGCCACGTGGATGATGCCAAGGTCTGCTGCCACCTGGAGCAGTAGCCAAGTTTTTCTCTCTCTTGGCCATAGGGGTCGAGTGCCTGGATGGCTGGGCACTCTGAATCCAATTCTGAGGAACAAATTTTCTATGCTGCTGCCATTCTGGAACCTCGTGCAGCCGCCGCCGCCATTCTGGAACATGGCGCTCTGAGGCTTCCTTCTCAGGCAAGGTCTTTCACCTTTGCAGTTTTGAGGCTGCAAAGGGTGGAGACTTGCTACTTCTTGTGATGCCCTCAGGCCATCTTTTTTATTTTCTTGTTCCTTCTCAGCAGTGGAGATCTCCTCAGCTTCACCTTTGCAGTTCACAGGTTTACTGGAGCTTTCTTTCTGGCCAAACTCACAACATTTTAAATCATCCTGCTGGGGTCTTTGCTTTGAGTCTCAATATAAATCTGGCTAAAAGCCCCCAACAGTAGCCATGCCACTTCCCCAATGTCTGACTGCCTTGAATTTCTTTTGCCAGATTAACCAGTCCGCTGCCGCCCTTAATCTCAGTCTTAGGCAAAGTCTCTGAACATGAGCAAAATGCAGACAAACTTTCTGCCAAGCCATAACACACATGGTCTGGAGTCCAACAACCAATGCAGTCCTTCTTCCCAGCAGAAACCTCCTGAACCTGGTCTTTACCCAGCCTGGCTTCAAACTTGCAGCAATCCATCTACCTTCCCAAATGCTGGGATTATAGACATGCACCGCCATTCTGGCTGGAAACCTATATTATGACTGAAGCTTGGCTGGCTCCATTGTTTCTGGGCCTGAGATGAGGCAGGATATCACAGCGGAAGACTGTAGTAGAATAAAACTGCTCACTTTGAGACAGTCAGGAAGCAGACACTAGGGAAAGAACCAAAGAGGAAGGGCCTAGGAACCAGAATTTTCTTTTTTTTTTTGAATTGGGAATCAAACTCAGGACCTTGTGCTTGCCAGGCAGATGCCCTGTTGTTGAGATATACCTAGCCCTTGGGAACCAGCTATATCCCCCAAGGTCACAGCTCAGGATCCAGTGCCTTCAATTAGGCCCCACCTCCTAAGTTTCCACTCGGTTATGGTTTACATCTAGTTGTCCTGTCCGGTCCTGAGTCTCATACACTCGCAGGCTTTAGAAAGGGGATTAGGAGAGTGCTATAGTTAAATGTGATGTTAGAAGTGGGGCCTGGTTGGAAGAGGCATCACTGAGGACAAGACCTTCTGGGAATTTCTCCCTCCCTGGCTCTTGCCCTGTCTCTCTGCTTCCTGGCTGCTCGACTCCAGTCACTTTCCTCCCTGGCAACCCATTCCACCACATGGTTTCTATGTTGGAGTCAAATATGGACTGAACTTCTGAAATAGGAGCCAAAATAAACCTCTCCTCCTTTAAGTTGCTAGTGTTGGGTATTCTGCCCCAGTGATGAGGGAAGTGACTGAGATATATTACCTTCTAATACTGCCATTATGTTATGGTACAGAATAATCCACAGAATAATCCACAGATGAAGTTAGAGCCTGCATGATCCCATTGGCTTCCAATAAACCCATATCTGAACAGGAGATGGGAGGCACTTTAGATCTAAATCGTAAAAGTAAGCTCTCATAATAATTTTGGGTTAATTAAAATTTGGAGAAGCGGCTGGGGTGCAACTCTGTGACAAAGCATGCGCTTATCATACTTGAGGCCCTGGGTTCAATCCCTAGTACTCCCCAAAATAAGTAAAATGTGGGGAATGTTGTGAGAAACTGCAGCCTTTACTATCAAAGGATATAAATAGGAGTGCCTTCCTATTAGACTCCAGTCCACCCCACACACCCCTCCTAAACACATTGGAATTACGGGAAATGCCTGCTCATTTAAAATTCTGGGAGCATAGCTGCAGACCAGAGAGAGCTTATCAATAGGCAAGGACTTTCTGTTCCCCTACACCCTCTCCCCTCTCACTCTGGTCTTTCAACTCCTCAGCAACCCTTCAGATCCTCCCCCTTGCGCCTGCTTAAACTAGCCAAGGGTCATAGGTTGTAAGCCTTCGAATTTAGCCAATGAATTTAAAGGATAGCTGCTCCTCTAAACGTTTGCCCTTAAAAAACCTTCTTCCCCACAGCTCAGCACGCCTGCTGCCTCCTGAGAGGACTCAGGCTCTACTGCAGCAGTAAACTTTAAACTGCTCTGTTGAGGACTCTTCTTTGCTGTCGGAGTACATTCTTTGGAGCACTGACAATTTGAGTCCGGTAGCTCATTCTTTTTTGGGATTTTTTTTCTCTTTTTGACACAGGGTCTCACTATGAAGTTCAGGCTGGCCTTGAGCTCACTTTGTAGCCCAGGCTGGTCTGGAACTCACAACGATCCTGCTGCCTCTGCCTCCCGAATGCTGGGATTACAAGTATGTGCCACCACGCCCAGCTCCAGGAGCTTATTCTAACAATATGAAAGAAACTCATTATTCCTATTGGCTGCTGCTTCATCTTTGTTGTAGTAGTTGTCTCTTTCTTCTTCCTCCTCGCTCTTCCTCCTCTGTCTCTTCCTCGTCTCCTCCTCTTTCTCTTCTTTTTTACTATGGGAAATGGGCCAGGGTGGGAGGTATAGCTCAGTGGCACAAGCCCCTTCCTGTGAAGCGCTAAATCCTGAGTTTGACTTCCAGTACCAAAAACAAACAAACAAACAAAAAAAACAAAACACAGCACAAGGGGAAAATTCATGCATAATAGAATTAGCTGTTTTGAAGTATACCAGTCAATGGTGTTTAGTACATCCATAATACATTGCAACTCTCACTGTATGTAGTTGTTCCAAAATGTTACATCACCCCAAAAAGAAACTCCCATTAACCAGTGACTCCCCACTCCTTCAGCCCCTAACACAATCATTTTCTGCTTCTGCATTAACCTATTCTGGATATTTCAAATAAGCAAAATTATACATGTTCTTTTGTGCCTGGTTTCTCCCACTTAGCATAATATTTTAGGCCCGTCTATCTTGTACCATGTATTATTATTTCATTGTTTTTATGGTTAAATAATATAATTCACTGTTCTGATAACTGTAGCTTTGAAATACATTTTGAAATATGAAAGTATGTCTTCTGACTTTGTTTTTCTTTCTCAAGATTGTTTAGGTTATTGGGTTGCTTGCAATTCTATATGAATTTTGGGTTATTTTTCCATTTCTGTATAAAAGGCCATTGGGAATTTAATATGGATTATCCTGAATCTGAAGATCAATTTGGGTAATACTGTCACCTTAACATTAAGTCCTTCAATCCATGAAGATTGGATGTCTTTCTCTCATTTTGGTCTTTGATTTATTTTACCAATATTTTGTAGTTTTCATTGTACAGGTCTTGTATCTCCTTGGTTAAATTTATATTTCTGTATTTTATTCTTTTTGATATTATTGTAAATGAGATTGTTTTTCTAATTTTATTTTCAAATTATTTATTGCTGGTACATATTGTGTGTTGTATCCTGCAACATTATGAATTTGTTTATTAACTCTCTCTTTTTCTTTTTTGGTACTAGGGATTGAACCTAGAGACTTTGCTCTATCCTTGGTCCTTGGGAAGCAGGGTTTTGCTAGGTCACTAAGTTGCCCAAGCTGGGCTTGAACTTGCAATCCTTCTGCCTCAGTCACCTGGATCCTTAAGATTTCTATATCTTAAAGATATGAAATAAATTCATGTCTTCTATCAACAGGGATCATTTTCCTTTCTTCTTTCTATTTGGATATAAGATGCAAAATAAGTCATAAATATCTAATAGATATTTAGTATAATAGATATCATGAAACCACAGAAGTAAGTAACAATGTCAAATAAGAATAGACCGAAGAGGCTGAAACAGACAGCCATGGTACATGCCTGTACAGAGTAAAGGAGTTCAGGGTGGGAATGGCAAAGTCATTCTGAAAAGCAAAGAAGACAGAAGAGTTGTTTTAACTGAGTCACAGAAAAATCCAGCTGGGAAAAAAAGTATGTACATTACATCATAAATAACATAGACTAGTACTGTACATGCTAAACAAGCCAGGTCAGTAAACAACATATGAAGGAAGTCTTACATCCAAATGGATTGAGTGGGAAAACAAACAAGGCTGAGCTGGGTATGTGGGTTCACATTTGTAACCTCTGTCCACTGTGAGGCTGATGCAGCAGGATTGCAAGTTTGAGCACAGTCTGTGCAAGTTACTGACTAGCAAGACCCTGTCTCAAATGACAGAAATAAATAAACGAGGAAAACAAACAAATAAATAGTGCACTTCCTCGGTGCAAAGGCCCTGGGTTCAGTCCCCAGCAATGAACACAAAAGTAGGCTGGAATGTAAAGTGTTGTATTGTTGTTTTTGTGGTACTAGGGATTGAACCACACTGAGCTATAACCTCAAGCCTTTTTCACTTTTAGATAGGATCTTGCTAGTTCCCCAGGCTGAGCTAGAACATGTCGTCCTCTGCCTGAGCCTCCCAGAGTGCTGAGATAACTGGCGTGAGCCACCACCCCTAGCTTAAGGTTCTTTTTAAAGTTCAGGTAAAATTGAGATATGAAGAGTGGAAGAGTTTGAATCTCAGACATAAATTGGCCTAAAATAAAAAGCAATTTGGGTGGATGTAGAGTTTATGGAAGGGAAGAGTGTTAAAGACACAGTTAGGGCCAGGTATGGTTGCCTGTAATCTCAGCCCTTGAGAGGCTGAGGCAGGAGGATTGTTGTGAGTTTGAAGCCAGCCTGGGCTACAAAGTGAGTTCAAGGTTAGCCTGAACTGCATAGGGAGACCCTGCCTCAAAAAGACAAAAAAAAAAAATAAAAAATTTTTTAAAAAGACATAATTAGGTTCCTGAAGATAAGTAGGTTAAACTCCTTTTTTATTACAGTTAAAAACTAGGCTAATTGTACTGAATAAACAGAAGGATACAGTGGGGTTGTGAAGAATGTAAGTGCAGGAATAGACAATGGAGTGAGCAGAGAAGAAAGAAGAGTTATGATACATCTTCAACTCTCTGAACCTCAACCAGCCATACCATGAAAAATGGGAAAGTTTTTATACTGAAGCCTATCCCTTAAAAAAAGAAAGAAAAATGGAAACAGTAAACTGTACTAATAACCAAATAAATTAATAAATACATTTGATGCCTGCTTGGTACAGAGTACTTGAGCAATGTTTCTCAAAAGATGGCTTAGGGATTTTTTTTTTTTGAGGCACGATCTCACTATGTAACCCAGGCTGGCCTCAAACTCACAGCCATCCTCCTGATTCAGCCTCCCAAGTGCTAGGCTAACAGGTGTGCACCTCCACATCTGCCAGGGGTTTAGGGATTTTTGTGGTTTTTTTATGCATCTTTCTGGAAGTTTCTTGTATTAATGCTTAGAATGTAACAAGATACATCTTTTTGTATCCTTTGTGAATGTTTATAGCTAAGGCAGGGCCAGGGATATAGCTCAGTGGCACAAGTGCCCGCCTGGCAAGAGCAAGGTCCTAAGCATGAGTCTTGGTACCAAAAGTAAAATAAATAAATAGGCACACTTGTGCCAGTTACAAAGCAGTTTATTGGGCTGGGGATATAGTTCCGCGGCACAAGCACCTGCCTGGCAAGCACAAGGTCTTGAGTTCGATTCCCAGTACCAAAATAAAAATAAAATAAAATAGTTAAGGCAAGTGTTATGTCAAAATGTTCTGGATTAATTATGAGACTTCTGAAATTTATTAATATTTGTTGTTGTTGGGCTAGGATTGAACTCAGAGTCTCAAACATGTAATACACATTCTGTATCACTGAGCTATTTCTCTGTCCCTTGGAGTTAAAATTTAACTATGCTGACCAGGCGTGATGGCACATGTCTATAATCGCAGCACCTGAGAGGCCGAGGCAGGAGGATCGTCTAGAGTCTGAGGTCAACCTAATCTTCATAGTGAGTTTAATCGCTTCTCGGCCTTTTAGCTAAGATCAAGTGTACATAGTGAGTTTAAGGCCAGCCTGGGCTACACAGCAAGACCCTGTCTCAAAAAAAAAAAAAAAAAAAAACCCAAAAAATTTGGGGGCATGTAATACATGAATTGTTAAATCCTGTGATTTTGTTCTGGCACCCTGTATCATTTTTATTGTTTTTTGCTTTGTTTTGTTTTTGTTTATATTGTTGGTATTTTGCTATTGTTCTTTTTTTTATTCTCTTTAAAATAAAAAAAAGAAATGAAAACGTAAGACAAAGTTTAAGGGTTCTAGTTTTGTTTTTCTTTTTTTTGTTTTTGTTTTCGTTTTTTGTCTTTTTGAGACAGGGTCTTGCTATGCAGTTCAGGCTGGCCTTGAGCTCACTTTGTAGTTTAAGCTGGTCTTCAACTTGCGGGGTTCCTCCTGCCTCAGCCTCCCGAGTGCTGGGATTACAGGTGTGCGCCACCATGCCCAGCTTTTTTTTTTTTTTGAGACAGGGTATAATTATGTAGCCCAGGCTGGCTTTGAATCCTCCTGCCTCAGCTTCCTGAGTGCTGAGATTAGAGGTATCTTCCACCAAGCCCAGTTAAACTTTCCGGTTTTGATACTCTTGGTGAGACCATTATTAAAAGCCTAAATCCACCACATTTTAGACGCCCCTCCATTTTTTGTGGTGCTGGGGATTGAACCAAGGGCCTTCACTTTGAAATATAGCTCTAGCTCTATTCTTTTTTTTTAAATTTTGGGACAGTGTTGTGGAACCAGTCCTGAACCGAATGGAAAATGTTCTGTACCAAGGAGTTGGAAGGTAATCAACTTTATTACACCAGTGAGCTAATGGGGGATCGTTCCCAAAGCATCAGCCCAGAGCCAGCTTTAGGCTTAGTTTATATAGGTTTGGAAGTGAAAGACACAAAGGCTTAAAAGATTGGTGTTGTACTTTGGGGTTTAAAAGGGGAAACAATATAAGACACACAATTTATAGGATTATTTTATAGTAGTCCCCCAAAGAGTCATATACAAAGAGAGTGCAGGAAATCTGTCCACACACTAGAAGACCAAAATAATCCAGCTGAGGGCCTGGATCCTGTAGTAAGGTCCTGCACAAGTCCAGCTGAAGATCTAGAGCCCATAACAATGCCTCCCATGAATCCAACTGGAGGCCTAGAGCCCACGACAATGTCTCATGCAGGACTGTGTCAGGAATCTGCGCTGGGAAGGCCCAAAGGTCAGTCAGTGGTGAAAGCTAGTAAATCTGTGCCAGCAGGATGAAGGATCTGTGCTAGTAGGCTGAGGGATCTTAACTGGAGCCAGGAAGTGACACTCGAAGACCAGAGTTCCCCGGAAAAGTACTACAGTTATCCTCAGTGAAAATGAGGTCCCAAGCTCCTCTAAAGATAACAGCCAAGACTATATCAGGATGGCCAGTGTGACGAGCTTCTCCAGGAGGTTGAACAGCGCACCATCTTCCCCTCCAGATGCTCAAAGTAAGGACCAGAGCTCCCCGAAAGTGAACTGAAGCCACTCTCAGCAACAAGGTCCTGAGCTCCTCTGACATTGAGAACAGCCGAGTTCATTAGGAAAGCTAGCATGACAAGCTCCTCCAAGAAAACCAACATTTTTCTAACAGCTTCCTTAACAGCTCCTCCTCTTCTTCTCCAGTTCTCCTTTTTATTTTGCTGGCAACAATCCTCAGGCGGGCCTCCCACACCCAGCACCACACTGGTTCAGTTCAGCTGGGTGTTACAAGTTGACCACCAGTTGTCAATCCACTACACATGGTGATTTTTTATTAGGTAGCATCAGTTGTTTTTTGTTGCTGAGCAGAAAGTCCTTGAAACAAGTTAGTAAACAGGGTATGTTTGGGGGCTGGAAAGTACAGGCTGTGCAGCTGGGTGCGGTCAAACTGAACTGGGTCAGATTATCTCTGAGTTAGTCAGTCAAGGCTGAGTGAGTCTAACAGATGAGCTACGTGGTGGACTGCATGGTCTTATTTTGTCTTAATATGGTGTCAGACTACTAGTTGATTTTTAAATTTTTAAAATTTCCATTGTAACAGGATTTCACCAAGTTGCCCAGGCTGGGCTCAAATTTCTGACCATCTTGCCTCAACCTCCCAGAGTGCTGGGATGACAGATGTGCACCACTGTGCCCAGCTGACTTTATCTCTCATACTGCCGTGTGTACTCTGTAATATTGTTGTGTCACAATTTAGCCATTTACCGGCTGTGAATGTCCCAATTTTTCATTGCTGCTACACTGGATCCAACACCTGGCACGCATCTCCTGGTGCAAACATACTGATGTTTGTCTAGCATTGGTAGCAATTAGTGAAATTGCACAGAAGTTGTATTTCCCCTATGTATATTTCAATTTTTTTCTAAATCATGTGTCTTTTTATGTAATGCTTGGTCTGGTACCTCTATACAGCAGCTGACAAATTATGTTCCTGAGGCTGAAGATGATGTACAAAAGTGTGGCTCCAGTTATCTCAGGGAAAAGGAAGGCCCTGAACTTAGCCAGGTGCCATTCTTTGCTTAAGTTTTATGCAACTGCATGGTTTCCATCTGCATGCTGTGTGTCCAGGATCACTCACACACACACACACATACAGGAAGTAGTAGGTGACTGTGATGGAGGTAGTCAAACCACAGTCTCTAACTGGTCCCACAGGTGGGCAGAGTAGAAGAAAGAGGCCAGCAGAGTCATGATCATGTTCTTCTGACAGTACAAGGTGGCTTCTTTTCGCTCATTCACCTCTGGGAACAGGAATAATCTGATAGTTAGTCAGAAGACAGGCAGTTAGTCCTAGCTGTAGGGATAAGCAGAATCGAGGACAGGAGGCACCTTCTACTCTCTGGGCTTACAGATTTCAAAAATTGGAGTCTTGAGAGGCAGTAGCTGAAGATAGTATAGTACTCCGCATAAGTAGGGCCACACAGCAGGCATGCGAGTTGGCATGGAAGGTGGGGAATGTAAGAAAAACCAGCCAAACATTGTGGCTCTCCTGGAAAGACTAATCTCAGCATGTAGCTTAGGCCTCATCATCCCCATATACTCACTCACTAGTTTATTTTTACTTTTTGGTTCTGGGGACTGAACCCAGAGCTTCCCACATATAAAGCACCACTGAACTATACTCTCAGACCTTAACTAATTTTTTTTTTCCTCCCTGGCGGAAAAAAAAACAGGATCTTGTTAAGAGGCCCACGGCATCCTCTTGCCTCAGCTTCCCAGAGTAGTTGGTCAGCAGGTTCTTTCCACAGCGTTGGTTTATGGTGTATTTCTACGCGTAGCGAACATGCAAGTACTCTTCCAACGTGGCTGCACCAATTTATGACAATGAGCATACTTAGAGATTTGTAATTACTGTTGTCACAGACAATCGCCCCCATCCCCCGCCTCTAGGCCTGACCCCGGCGGCACGCCCCCTACCGCTCTCCGGCCCGCCCCTTCCGCCCGGCGGGCCCGCCTCTCGGCCGAGGCGCTTTTCCCAGGACCGGCCGCGGGAGGGGCGGGGCCGCGCGACCGTGACGTCACTGCCGGCTGGACGCCATCTTGCTAGTTTGCGGCCGGAGTGGGAAGTGGTGGAGGCGGCGGCCGCGGCGAGGGCGTGGAGGAGGGTGGGGTGAGTAGGCGAGGCCGCGGCGAGGGCGGCGAAGTTCCCCTCCCCTAGGCCCTTCCGCGTGGGACGGCGTGGACGTGTTTTTGGAGGGATGTCCGCCTTCTCTGAGGCGGCGCTGGAGAAGAAGCTGTCGGAATTGAGCAACTCGCAGCAGAGCGTGCAGACCTTGTCCCTGTGGCTCATCCACCACCGCAAGCACTCGCGGCCCATCGTCACGGTGTGGGAGCGGGAGCTTCGGAAAGGTGAGTTGCCCGCCTCTCGGGCGCTGGCCGCCACTCCGCGGGCTCGCTGGGCCCCCCTCCCGGGCGTTCCTGCGTGCCTGCGCCGGGGAGCTGCCTGCGCGCCCTCGCGCAGCTCCGGGGGCCGGGGCGGCGGCGTGCGGCGCGCTTCCTGCCCAGTCTGCGCGTACTACGTATTTATCGACGAAGAAACTAATAATAATTCAAAATTCGGCCAGTCTCGTTCAGGAACAGTAGCAGGGTCTTGGGACTGCACCCCGTTAGGGCCAGAAACTCAGATAGTTATTGTTTTCATTCCGTGGGTTATAATGGAGGATAGGGCAAGGAAAAGGTAGAGAAATGAAAGGAAAAGATTGGGGTGTGTTTGGGAGTTACTTGCATCATTTCTAGAACATATAAACCTACGCTTGTAAAATTAATAGAAATAAATCAATTTTAGACCTGGGCGTCTAAAATAAGTCTCGTGATGCAATGGAAAGTACCCTGACTTGGTAAATTTTAGAGGGTCTGGATTGAGAAATTTCTTGTAACTTGTGGATTGTAGATGCTTTACCTAAAAATGGAGGCGGTAAGTGACTTAAGAGCCCTTCCTGCTGAATGTTTATGTACCGCTCGAACGGCATCATTAGTTTGTAGAACAGTTGGTGGATGCTTCTGTAAGTGAAGGAAGCTATTGAGCAGACGTCTGTTACTAAAATATCCAAAGTTGAGTTCACTTCTGTGGAGCAACTTCATCTGTAAAGGCCTGATTTACGTTAGTGCGACTGAAAATTTTAACTCATTTACTTAGTTTTTATCTTCTTAATTCATTGGGCAGAGTGGGCACTCTTACCGTTTCGGATATTCTAATGGATATAATTAAGTTAAGGATTTTAATAAACCATTAATCAGAGTAGGTACTTCTTTACTGACTGATGTGAATGCCATGTGGTAGCTGTATGGAGACAAACTAGTTGAATTTTTTTTTTTTTTTTTTGGTCAGGGTCTCACTTTGTAGTGCAGGCTGACTTTGAATTCACTAAGTAGCCCACGCTGGTCTCGAACTCGGGGCGATCCACCTGCCTCAGCCTTCCGAGTGCTGGAATTACATGTACTTGTCTTTTGTATTTGCTTGTGTTTGAAGAAATGTCATCCCAGCCAGGTGTGGTGCTGCTCACTTGTAATCCCAGCACTGTTTGTAATCGCAGCACTGGGAGGCCGAGGCTGGAAAACCGAAGTGAGTTCAAAGTCAGCCAGCATTGCATAGTGAGACTTTGTTTTAAAAAAACAAAAAGAACAACAACAGAAAAAGGAAATATCATCCCTTAATATAAATTGAATTATGGCCCTGTTTGTCAGTTTCTGTATGTGTGTGTATTGGCTTCAGATGAGGAATTCAATCAGCTATAAGTGGAAAATGGTTGAGAAATACAGATATAAAAGTCAGGAAAGCAACTGTGAATTTCAAGAAATTAGGAATTAACGTTGCTCTACACTACTAGATTTCAGAGTCAGCAACAGGTTTATTCTGTTGGGATGAGAACATTTGGAAGCATCGAACCTATAAAAGATTGATATTCCAGACTAGTTTAAGAACTGTTACAAATCAAAAAAAGGCAATGTTTTTAAAATTTTTCACTTGAAGAAACCTGAAAGGCCAATAAATGATAGTGATCCGGGGGAAACAAAACCAGGTTTCCCTTTTATCTTCATTAGGCAAAATTGAAAAGTATGGCAGGCCGGGTATGGTGGCACATACCTGTAATCCCAGCACTCTTTGTAATCCCAGCAGTCGGGAGGATGAGGCAGGAGGATTGCTTCAAATTGGAGGCCAGCCTGGGCTCCAGAATGAGTTAAAGGCAGACTGAACTACATAGTGAAACTGTTTCAAAAAAAAAGTATGACAGTATCATAAACTACTGTATACACTGCCTGATGGACATGTAAAAAGGCATAACCATTTTGCAAATCAATTTAGCAGTCTTTAATGAAGTTGAAGGAATATATCCTTTGATTTAACAGTTCACTTTCTAGGAACTGTATCCCCAAAATAAATATATGCTCATGGAATTAAAAATTAGCAGCCTTGTAATAAAAATGGAAATAATTTACACATTGCATTAGAGAGTAGACAATTGTGATATTCATATATAGTACTTTCCAGCAGTTTTCATTAGTTAACTAAAACTGCATAAAACAACATGACTGAATTAAAAAACAACACAGGAAAAACATGTTCAAATGAGAAGGAAAAAGCCGAGGGTAGTGGCGCACGCCTGTAAGCCCAGCGCTTGGGAGGCTGAGGATCCTTGAGAGTTCGAGAGCAGCCTCCAAAAAAGTGAGCTCAAGGCTAGCCTGAACTGCATAGCGAGACCCTGTCTCGAAAAGACCCCCCCCCAAAAAAAAAACGGGCTGGGGATATAGCTTAGTGGCACAGAGGCTGCCTGGCAAGTGTGAGGTCATGAGTTTGACTCCTGACACCAAAAAAGACCAAAAAAAATCCAAAAGAAAACCACACACACACAAAAATAGATGAGAAGGAAAACAAAGGAGGGGAAAGGAGAAAGAAAAGGAAGGCAAAAGGAAAAGAATGGAAGAAAAAAAGGAAACATCTTTTGTAAGGGGATGAAGGGTTGAAGGGAATGGAAAAAAGAATTAAGATATATTATGTACAGGTACAGATTCCCTATGATGAATGTGGTCAGTATGTATGACAAGTATGTATTAATAAATAAAAACACACAATCTAAAGAGCCGGGTGTGGCGGTACAGGCCTATAATCCCAGCACTTCGGAGGCTGAGACAGGAAGATCGCCATTAGTTCAAGGCCAGTGTAGGCTGCATAGTGTGTTCAAGGCCAGCCTGCACTACATAGCAAGACCCTGTCTCAAAACAAAAAACAAACAAAAAAATCTTAAAACAAAGTACAGACCAGTATGTCATTTGGTAAAGTTTAAAAAGGTGAAGTGGTATTCCATTGCTTACACATACCTTTGCATACAGTAAAACATGCATAGCAGTGATTAACACTATATTCCACAATAGTGTCAGGCATGTGGTGCAGAACATTACCAGGAGTTTGAGGCCAGCGTGGGCTACAAAGTGAGTTCAAGGCCAGCCTGACCTGCATAGTGAAAACCCTGTCTCCAGCAAACAAATGATATGATGGGCTGTTAGCTGGATTTGAGGACTTTTTATCAGTTTAAATGTTTCATAATTAGGAAAAATTGAGGCATATAAATAGATGCTTTAAAAGGAGAGTGATGATAGTGAAAATAATGATGGCGGTGATGGTGGACATGCTGCTGGTGTAATTCTCACGTTCTGTATTAGTCCATTAAGGGTTTCATTTCCTTGACATGTAACTACCTTTGTAGAGCAAAGCCTTTGTGTCCTCCCACCCCTCTGCAGTTTGATCATCAACTTCAGAATCCTCATGATTAATGGTAATCACTTATTGGTTGTGTACTCAGGAAACTATCCCTTCATATTGCATTGGAAATTGGAGTGTGTGTGTCACATAGTTGTTAATGAAGTAGATAGTGGGCTTCTTTATGTTTTTCTATTTTTAAATTTTTAGCTCCCTTAACCTCCACAGACCTAAAGGCTCTTAAATGTTTGTTGAATTTGTATTCACTAATAAGATTTTCGATTAGTATGAGGTACTAAATACAGTATATTCCTAGCTGCTGTAATTTGTTTTGAGAAAAATAAAAAGTATTTTTCATTTGCTTTAAAAACATACAGCCATATAAATCATTAAAATGAAGCAATTCTATTTTGAATTGACAATTCACAGCTTCTATATTGTCTGATACTATTATTTCTTTCCATTAGAGTTAGAATTGAAAAAGTAGAGACAATATTTCCACTAAGTTTTATAGTGAAAAGAATTTTTATGGTTTCAAACTGAATATAAATCTGAGCATATATACTTACTGTGTCTTTGAAGATAATTTGGATTATATTTTGGGTACATAATTTTTCTCTTCCCTTTTCATAGATTTTTTTCACATCTCCAATGAGAAGTTCTGTAATATAAAGCGATTTTTGTAACAGTTTTGAATGGCAGATTTAAATTATCAGTCAGTAGGCTCGTTAAAAAAATTTCATTATGAAAAAAAAAGTTTCATTATGAAAGATGTCAAATATATAAATGCCATATAAGTAGCACCTGGCTTCAGTTACAGATTTTGTTACCACCTAAAAAACAGTTAATTCCTTAAAATATCATCAAATATCCAGTCAGTGTTTGTTTCATTAGCTTTTTCCATTAGTTACTAGTTTGATTCAAGGTCCAAGTTAAGCTTATTTATTATGATTGATTACTGTATTCCTTTTTTTTTTTTTTTTTTTTTTTTTTGAGAGTAGTCCAGGCTGGTCTTGAACTTATGTAGCCAAGGCTGGTCTCTCATTTGAAGTGATCTTCCAGTCTCAGGCTCCTGAATGCTGGATTACAGGTGTGCACCACCATGCCCAGTTTACTATATTCCTTTAATTGCTTTACATCTATGGATTCCTTCAGTGTTCTAGTTTAAATTTATTCTTTGAGAAAATCAAATTTATTTGTTCTATAGAGATTTTGACAGTATAGACTAGAGCTCTCTCAGACTTTGTTGTTTTACTTTCTTAAAAATCATTGGGGCTGGGCGTGGTGGCACACACCTGTAATCCCAGCACTTGGGAGGTTGAAGCAGGAGGTTCACTGTTGTGAATTTGAGGCCAGCCTGGGCTATGTAGTGAGTTCAAGGTCATTCTGAACTGCATAGTAAGACCCTTTCTCAAATAAACAAAACGAGCAAACAAACAAAATTATTCCTAATTCCAGGTCTTTTTCCTCCCCTGCCCTCCCTGCCCTTCTTTCTCTGAGAGTAGTGTCACTGTTTCTCAGGCTGGGCTTCAACCTGAGAGCGTACATTTTTGCTTTTGTATGTGATGCTGGGATCAACCTGAGGCTTCTGATAGGTAAGCACGGTATGAGTAAGCTACACCTCAACTCCTACAACTCTTTATAATGTCTTAGTGGAAGACGTTAGATTCTAAAATTTTTGTATTCAGTCTTGGTGTATCACATGATGTCTGGAGAAACACTAAAATACGTATGTGAGAGAACAAAAGTGAAAAAAGCCAATGATATTTTGGCATTGTTGTGAAACAGGTTCTGACTTCATGAACCCCATGAAATGGACTTGAGGACCACTAAGGATCCACAGACTGTTTGCTGAGAACTGAACCATTTCCTGTAATTTGGTAGTTAGATCAAGAAGCTAGGATATATTTTTTACCTTAAGGAGATATATTTCCTTTCCAGTATTAATTGTCCTGAAAACTTACACTGAATTCATGAAATTTTCCTTTGGCTTACAGTGTAATTTTCTTTACATTTTCTTAGGATGTAAGCTCTTTTTGAAAAAATGATGATTTGGTGTTTTTGCTGCTGGTTGAGCAGACTAACTGCATTTCTGATAAAAGTAAAAGTGTGCTCCTACATTAAACAAACATGACAGTCTATACTTTTTGCAGTTTTTTTTTGATAAAATGAAAGTTTCATTTGAAATGTACAAATAAGGTGTGTTTTGTTGATTTCCTTTATTTAGGACATACTTATTGAGATCCTTTCTCTGTTAATGGATTTAAGATTATTCAGTAGATAAAAAAGACACAGTCATCTTCATGGAATTGCATATTAGCCAAGGGAGCAGACTCTTAAATTCGTAACATACAGTAATGGAAAGGAGAAGTACATTTTGGAACGTAGTTTAGTTTAGGAAATCAAGGAAGGCTTCTTCAAGTTTTGAAGTATGGCTGGGCATGGTGGCGCATGCCTGTAGTCCCAGCACTTGGGAGGCTGAAGCATGAGGATTATTGCAAATTCGAGACCGGCCTGGGATACAAAGGGAGCTCAAGGCCAGCCTGAACTGCATAGTGAGACGCTGTCTCAAAAACACACACACACACAAGGTTTGAAGTATGAGTAGAATTTACTACTGGTAGGAGTTGTACAAAGAATAAAGACATAGTTTTTATCCTTTCCTCAGTTGATGGATATTTCAGTTTCCAAGATTTAGCTATGACAAATTGTGCTGCTGTGAACATAGGTGTACATATATCGCTGTGATATGATGTCTCCTGGAAAAATACCCAGAAGGGGAATAGCTGGGTTGAATGGGACCTCTAATCCTAGTTTATTAAGGAATCTCCACACTGATTTCCACAGTGGTTGTATCAATCTGCACTCCCACCACCAGTGTAGAAAGATACCTTTTTCCCCACAGCCTTGCCAGCATTTGTTATTGGTTGCTTTCTTGATGGTAGCCATTCTTTCTAGGGTGAGATGGAATCTCAGTGTTGTTTTAAATTTGCATTTCTTGAATGACCAGTGATACTGAACACTTTTTCATATATTTTTATGCAATCGAGTATTACTCATCTACAAAGAAAGATAAACTCTAGGCCTTTATAGGTAAATGGATGCAACTAGAGACCATACTCATAAATGAAATAAATCAGATCTACATGTGTAAACTTTGTATTGTCTCCCTAGTGTAAGAAACTGAAAACGTAAATAAAATCTGAAAGGTAAAATAGATACTGTGCAAGGGAAAGAAACTGCTCAAAAGGAAAGAACAACTGGGATGAGGGAAAAGAAAAAGCAGAGAAAGAAGGGGAAAAAAATATATGTATATACACAAGATAGCTAAGATAATTGTACTCCTAATTTCTATTCGTTTATTGAAAGGAGCAGTTAATTCTTAATTTTTTAAATCAACTTAGTATGCCTATGGCTGGTAATCTGAACAGCTGCTTTAAAGATAACAATATGCAGTATAGCAACCATTGTTCAATTCCTATCATCTTATTTTGAAATTCTCTCTTTTTTTTTTTTTTTTTTTTTTTTTTTTTTTGGTTTTCCTTCCAGTAGCAGGAATCGAACTCACGACCTTGTGCTTGCCAGGCAGGCACGTTGCCACTGAGCTAAATCCCCAGCCCCCTTTTTTTTTTGTTTTTGAGGCAGAGTCTCCCTATGCAGTTCAGGCTGGCCTTGAGCCTACTTTGTAGCCCAGGCAGGTCTCAAACTCAGGAGCCTCCTGCCTCAGCCTCCCTAGTGCTGGGATTACAGGCATGCACCACCACACCTGGCTCTGTTTTAATGTGGTTTTTTTTTTATTCTTTTTTTTTAGGCAATTTTTATTGTTTCTTTGTTTGAATGTAGGCTTATGTACAACATTACTTAACATTTTACATAGAACATTACAGTTCATTAAGTCCTTTTGGAGCAAAGCAGGATAATATACATTTTATGCCTGGAAGGAACTTTGAAGTGATTAAAGGTATGCGTTAATATTTTCGTTCATAAGAGCACATTAAGAAGATTATAATGATGAATTATTTACTTAGTCAATTTCCTGTCATTGAGTCTTTGGGGTCATTTTTCCTTCCTCAACGTAACTCATGGCTGCTATCAGGTGCCCATTAGTCTTGCTCTCCTTTAAAGCTTTTGCTTTGTTCTTTTAAAATAACTGAGAAATTTAAAAAGGCTTATGCTGTTGTAAGTGCTTAGATTTTCTGTGGGTATACTTAAAACTGTACTACTACTTCAGCAGGCAAAAATATGCACATAATGTAAAATTCAAAACAGGCTTATAAAGAGAGGCGAAAAGGTGTTAGTGCTATTCAGAATTTTCTATGCATATAAAATCATATACATGTGTTGTAATTTCTTTTTGCCTCCAATTTCTCCTTTATTAGACAAATGGTAGCATATTAGGCTTTTCTTGCTTTTTCCCCTTTAATCTGTTTTTCAGATTATTACATATTTGTAACATTTGTGGTGTTGCCTCATTTCAGAAATGATTGCATTGTACTTTTTTTTTCTTTTGGCTTTTTGAGACAGGGTCTTACTATGCAGTTTAGGCTGGCCTTAAACTCACTTATGTAGCCCAGGCTGGCCTCACATTTGCAATGATTCTCCTCCCGAGTGCTGGGATTACAGGCATGCACCACCACACCTGGCTATACTTCATTTTATGGGGCACTAACATTTATATCTCTGTCTGTTAATGAATATTTAGTATATATCAATTTTAGTGCTATTATAATTTATAAATACTGTACATTACTAAATATTCCTTTTCTTTCCCTTTACCTCCCTCCCTCCCTCCCTTCCTTCCTTGATTTAAATAGTCTAGTATTTCCTTAATGGCTTGAGTTGGTGGTTTATGAGACCCTGATAAGGGTAGGCATTTTGGCATTTGTCTATAATCCCAGCACTCTGGGACGTGGAAGGGGAAGGATTGATTCCAGGTTTGAGCACAGCCTGGGCAACTTCTTGAGACTCTGTCTTATAATATAAAAGGGGTGGGGAGGTGGCTCAGAGAGAAGGCCCAGGATTCAATTCGTAGTGCTGGGGGTGAGGGGAGAATATTAATGTATCACATTATTTTTTATTTATTTTTTCACATTATTTTTAAAAGTTCATTTTTATCCCCACTATTTCAAATGCCTTCTTCATCGTGTATTTTCTTACATATTTGAGTATATTTCTACACCATTATTTTGTTCCACTGGTCTATGTCCTTGCATACAACTATTACATTATTTTCATATATGATGGGATATTACTTTTCCTTACTTCATGACATTTTTTCAGAGGTTATTACTTTGTTTTTCCATATAAACTCTAGTATCAACTTGTTGTTTGCAAGAAAAAAGTGTTTCGGTATTTTTTTGTTTTGTTTTGGTATTTTGGAGGTTAACATTTAATTTGTTATATAGTAGCTTAAAGAAAATTTACATCTTCGTAATATAAGGTGTTAGGTTGAAATTTGTGAGATCTTACTCTAAATGTGTTTATTGTAATTGGGTTAACTGGTTCTTCAACTTGTTAAGATGTTCTTGATGTAGACCTCTGTAAAGAGTATCCCGAAATGTACATTTTAAGTTTAAATTGTCCAACTTGTATTAATACAATTATTAATTGTCCAACTTGTATTAAATTTTATTTGATTCTGGGTTAGGCTAATAAAAGAAATTGTTAAGGGGTTCAGTCACTTTACAAAAAAAGACTTAAAATTGAAAAAAATTTATATCAGTTTTTTTGTAAATTAGGAGAGTAGTTTGTATTGATTTTTGGGATGGCATACTTTGGTCCAGTTCAAGTAACATCATTCTGCTTCAAAGAGCACTGTTTTAAAAAAAACCTTAGATATTTAATCCAGCAAATTGTCTATGTCTTTTTATTATTTTAAGATAATTCTTCAAAAGAAATTAAATTTGAGGTAGTCAGGGACTTTATTTTTTCTAAACTACCAAAGAAAATAGCGTTTTCTTAGAACACTATGAGGTATCTTGAAAAACACTTGTAATGATTTATTTATTTATTTATTTATTTATTTGGAGACAGGGATTCACTATGCAGTTCAGGCTGGCCTTGAACTCTCTGTGTAGCCCAGGCTGGCTTCCAACTTGGCAGCAATCCTGCCTCAGCCTCCCAAGTGCTGGGATTATAGACCTGTGCCACCACACGCGGCAGTAATGGTTAATTTATATGGTGGTCAGCTGAACTGGGCCACAAGGTGTTCAGACATTTTATTATTATTATTATATTTTTAGATGCATCTGAAAGGTGGTTTTTGGTTGAGGGGATATATTTTGGTGAGATCAACATTTGAATCATTAGATTTAGTAAAATAGATGCCCCTGTGTTCCTAAGTGAATCTCCTCAGTCAGTTGAAGGACTGAATAGAACAAAAATGTTTGATTTTTCTGGTGAAGAAAAAGAATTCCTCAGGAATTCTGCCTGCCTTCAAGCTGGGACATTGTTTTTTTCCTGCCTATGGCCTTGAACATCTGCTCCCCCTGCGTCTCTAGCCTACAGACTTTAGACTGAAACTATATCATTGACATGCTTCTCAGGCCTTTGGCATTGGACTGGACCTACAGTCCACTCTCTTGTGTCTGTGGTTTTTTATTAGCTGCAGTTCTTGGGACTTGTCAGCCTCCATAATTCAGAATTCTTAGTGTTTTTTTTCTTTCAGGACCTTAATATATTGTTTTATTGTCTGGTCTCCATAATTTCTGCTGAGTAATTGGCTTTTAATCTTATCAAGGCTCCCTTGTACACAAGTCACTTCTTTCAAGATTCCCTTTGAGCTTTGTCTTTTTTTTTTTAATTTTAAAGAGAGTAGTAAATGAGAAACAAAGTAATAGAACAGTAGCAGCATACCAGTATCACAAACATAAACAAATCAAAACAAGAACATTCAAAGTGATACAGTCTCAAGACAAAATAATACGAATTAACAGTGGTTGTTATATTACATATTGCTATCCTCAACTCCATTGCTCAGATTACCAGATGTAAGAATGAAAGATTGCTCAAACCATTATAGAGAATAAGAAAATAATTCTTTGATAAAGCAGTAGAGATAATACAGTTTGTCTTTTGATAGTTTATAATGTGTTCCATTGTGGCTCTCTTTGATTTTTTTTTTTTTTTTTTTTGAGACAGGGTCTCGCTATGCAATCCAGCCTGGCCTTGAACTCACTTACGTAGCCTAGGCTGGTCTCGAACTCGCAACAATCCTCCAGCCTCAGCCTCCCTAGTGCTGGGATTACAGGCTTGCGCCATCACAGCCAGCTGTTATCTCTGATTTTTATCCTTTGGATTTCATTAAATTTCTTGGACTTAAAGATTCATGTCTTTCCTTAAGTTTTAGAGTTCTCAGCCTTTACAGCAGTTCCCTCTTATCCCAGGGCTGTGTTCCAAAACTCCCAGTGGATGCCTGAAGCTATAGATAGTATGGAATCCTGTATACATACTATTTTCCTATAAATATATACACAAATTTGGTGCACTTTTTAAAATCTTAACAAGCACTTGTTATGCCCTTTGGCTGTAATTGCAAAACTAGTCAGAATTTCTTTTTCCTTTACGGTTTTATGGCTAGAAGATTGTTCTTACTGTAGATATTAGCGTCCTTAGCATACAGTTACTTTCTTATTCAATAAGTGGATATCACCTCTCTAGAACATTTTACTGCTATTATAGAATTTGTCACTTTGTATTTTAATGATTCTGTGTTTAGTTTCTTATTACTGGAGAGTTGAATTTATTGCTTTAGTCCCTAGAAACCTAGCACACAGATACGTCATGAAATATGTGTTGAGTGGAGTATTGAATAAATGTTAGAAAGTATGTAGAATCTGAGGCCTTTAAAATTGAAATGGCATATTCATTATTGCTTTTAAGTGTCTGATTTAGCAACTGCTAATATTTTTAGGAAATAGTGGAATCCAGTTATAAATAGTCTTCACTTCACAAAGACCTGAGAAATTTCCAGCCTTTTCATTTTGTCCTATTATCCCATTCTTCCTGTTTTTTTGAACCGAGAATTGAACCCATGACTTCATGCTTGCCAGGCAGGTGCTGTGCAGCTGAGCTGTATCCTGGCTATCCTGTTCTTCCTATACTTATGGAGATGCTTTTTGCGTGAGATTGATTGATTGTATTTTTTGTCTTTTTGAGACAGAGTCTTGCTATGCAGTTTGGGCTGGCTTTGAGTTCACCGGGCTGGTCTCGAACTTGGGAACGACCCTCTTGCATCAGCCTCCCGAGTGCTGGGCTTACAGGTGTGTGCCACCACGCCTGGCTTTTGAGTGGGTTTTTAAAAATTTTTTTAAATTTTGTTTTTCTTTTTCAGTCAGATTTTATTGGTACATTTTAGGTATACATTATGATCATATTCATCCTAAAGAATTTGCACCTGTACATGATATAACTTGTTTTTTTATCTATCTTTCATTTATTTTTTCTCCACATTTATTGGTACATTTTAGATAAACATAAAGATCACATTCGTCAGATAATTTGTACCTGCAGATGATACAACTTGTTTCTTTTTTTCCTCCACTTCTCCTACTCTCCCTTCAACTTCTCCCCTCCCCATTTATAAAAGCTTTGTTTCCATTTTTTCCTTTTTTCTTTTTTTAACTTTTCCTTTCTTTTTCCCTTCCTCTCTCCCTTCCCTTGTTTCCCTCTCCACTTGAAAATTTTGTGTTTTGGGGCTGGGGATTTAGCTCAGCGGCACCGTGCCTGCCTGGCAAGTGCAAGGTTGTGAGTTCGATTCTCGGTACCAGTGAGGGGGGCAGTTTTCTGTTTCACAATACCTATTGCACATTTTGGTCCTTATTGACACTTGGTTTCTCACACCAGAGAAGCAATGTATTTACACATGTGTGTCCAATTTATTTCACATAAGAATATGGTCTCAAGGTGCATCCATTTACTAGAAATATCTTGAGCCTCTTCTTTTTGGCAGAGTAGTACAATATTGTATTTTTAAAAAACCACATTTTTGTCTATTGAATGGGGTTGTTTCCCCATTTTTGAAATTTTTGAGGGGGCGGACATAATAGTTTACAACAGTATTCTGGCTGTTAATCTCTTGGGAAATGTATGACTTGCAAATCATAAGATTTTTCTCCTATTCTGTGGATTGTTTTTCTATTTTGTTGATAATGCTTTTTTATATGTGCTTCACTTTTCTCATTGCTGAGACAAAATACCTTATGCTCAAAGTTAAAGGAGGAAAGGCTTTTTGTATCTCATAGTTTGTAGAGGTTTCAGTTCATAGTTGACTAACACCAAGGCAGTGTGGCATGGCCAAGGAGCATTGTAGAAGAGAAACAGTTCATGGCAGGCATAAGACAGCAAAGCAGTGAAATAGTGAAGAAGCATCAAGCAACAATAGCAGCCCTTTTTCTGCTCTTTTATTGACGCTGTTTACCCTTAGCACTCCAGCCCTTAATCCTAGCATTGCAGTGTGAATCAATCCCAGCCTCGCACACCTGAGATTCAGCCATCTCTGAAAAGTCCCACCTATGACTGTATGAAGCTTTATGCATGAAGATAGAAGCCATAACAATATATGTTTTAACTAAACTAAATGTTTAATTTAAACTAAATGTTTTAGTTTTAAGTCCATTTTATCTTTTTATTGTTGTTACTGTGCTGTTAAGTGGCTTGGCCAAGGAATCATTGCAAAATGCAGCATCTTGAAGCTATCTTCATATGTTCTCATCTATGAGTTTTATGCTTTTAGCTCTTAACAATAGTTCTTTGATCCATTTTGATTTAATTTTTTCCTCTGGGTAGTCATTTATTGAAAAGGCTGTTTTGCCTTCATTGAATTGCTTTTGTACCTTGGTAAAAAATGGCTTGAGCATATTTATGGAAGTCTGTTTCTAGATTCTCTCTTCAGTTCCCATTGATCCGTGCCTCTGTACTTTTACCAGCACCACAGAATCTTGAATTTGGTAGCTATATTAAGCCTTGAAATCAGGTAGACTGATTTCTCTCCTTATATTCTTTTTCAAAATTGCTTTTAACTACTGTAGTTTCTTGATCTTTCAATATAAACTTTTAGAGTAATTTAGCTATCAGGAACTGTCTTGCTGAGATTTCTGTAAGACTTGCCTTAATCCTATATGTAAGTTTAGGGAGAATTGACATCTTTACTATGTTGAGTTTTCTAATCTATGAACATGGTATATTTCTCCATTTATTTAGATTGTTTTGATGTTTTTCATCATTTTGTAGCTTTCATTATACAAGTTCTATACAGATTTTGTTAGGTTTACAATTACATATTTCAATTTTTGGAGCAACTTAAAATTGTAATTTAAATTTTGCTGTCAACATGTTCATTTCTAATATATTGGAATACAGTTGACTTCTGAGTATTTGTCTTGTTTTATGTGATCTTGATAGTCTCACTTACTAGTTATAAGCCTCCATCATACATTTGTTAGAATTTTCATTGTAAAGAATCATGTTATCTAAAATTTTTTTTTTTTTTTTTTTTTTTTTTTGGTTTTTCTCCGGGACCGGGAACCGAACTCACGACCTTGCGCTTGCCAGGCAGGCGCTTTTGCCGCTGAGCTAAACCCCCAGCCCCAATTTTTTTTTTTTTTTTAACCTTTCTTCCTTTTCTTTTTTTGTCCTTTCCATTTCTTTTTTTGTTTTATTGTACTTGCTGGAATTTCTAGCACTGTGTTGAATAAGAATGATGAGGGTATTGGTCCCAGTTTTAGAGAGGATGCATTTAGTCTTATTGATAAAATGTTAGCTATAGGGGTTTAGATGCATTTTATCATGTTGAGGAAGTTCCTTTCTATTGCTGGCTTCTGGTAGACTTTATCGTGAATCTTTACTGAATTGTCAGAGGCTTCTGTGTCAACTGATAGTATCAGTTTTCTTAGCCTGTTAAAATGGTGTATTGGCTTGATGGATGTTTTAATCTTGCACCAGTTTGGCGTCCCTTGAATGAGTTCCACTTGTTTATTCTATAATTCTTTCTATTATATGAATAGAATTTCTCTGAATTTTATTAGTAGCTTGTTAAGAATATTTGCATGTGTATTAATGAGGGCTGTTTGTCTGTAGTTGTCCTTTTTTGGGTACTGTGGTTTTGATATCAGAGTAGCACTAAATTGATAAAATGAAGTGGGATATTTCCCCTCTTGTTTTCTGGAGGAGTAGAATTTTAAAAATTCTTTAAACATTTAGTATAATTCTCCAGTTGGAAACCATCTGGATCTGGAGATTTCTTCTTTGGGAGTTTTAAAATTGTGAATTCAATTTCTTTAATTGTTGTAGGACTACTCAAATAATTTTATGTTGAGTGAATTTTGGTAGCTTGTGTTTTTTGAGGAAGTGGTCCATTTTGTCAGGGTGTTCCCTTTGTGTTTCTGGAATTGTTACAATATTCCCTTATTGTCTTGTCATAATTAGGGTCTATATTGATATCTTTGTTTCGTTGTTAATATTGATCATTTGTATCTTCTTTTTTTGTTATATTTGCTAAAGGGTTTTCAGTTATATTGATCTTTACAGAGAAGTAAACTCTCCCCCTTTGTGTTTTCAAATTAACTGGTCTCTTACCTTTATTTCCTTCTTTCAGTTTGCTTGAGTTTATTTTTGCCCTGCCCTTTCCAAAATTGGAGCCTTGCATATAAATACATGAGAAAATGTTCAACATCCTTAGTCATTTGAGAAATGCAAATTAAAACAACAGTGAGATTTCATCTCACCCCAATGAGAATAGCTAGCATTAAGAAATCAATCAATAACAAATGCTGGCGAGGCTGTGGAGAAATAGGAACTCTGCTCCACTGCTGGTGGGAATGCAGACTGGTGAAACCACTGTGGAAATCAGTTTGGAAATTCCTCAGCGAACTGAGTGTATAGGTCCCATTCAACCCAGCTATTCCCCTGCTGGGTATTTTCCCAGAAGATCTGAAAACATCATGTCACAGTGATATATGTGCATCCATGTTCATAGCAGCACAATTTATAATTGCTAAATTGTGGAAACAACCCAAATGTCCATCCACTGAGGATTGGATAAAAAAATTGTCGTACTTTTATATAATGGAATACTGCTCAGCTGTAAAGAAAGATAAACTCGAGGCTTTTATGTAAATGGTCACAACTAGAGACCATACTCATAAGTGAAATAAATCAGACCTACATGTGTAAGCATCATATTGTCTCACTAGTGTAAGACCTGAAAGAGTGAATAAAAACTAGGAGGTATGATAGACATTGTGAAACGAAAGGAAAATGCGCAAAGGTAAAGGGCAGCTGGGGTGTGTGGGAAGAGAAGGGAAAGAAGGGGAAATTATGTAAGTATGTATACACAGGATAGCTAACATAGTTGTACAACTGTCTTCTATTGCTCTACAGAAAGGAACAGTTAATGATTACTTGTTTGATCAATCTTGTATATCTCTATTTGTTTTCCTGAGAAACCACTTGAAGTTACCCATAAGTAATACAGCAACCATGGTTAATTTCCTACAACTTTGTCTGTAACTCTGTTTTGTTGCTATTATTCTTATGTTATTTTGTAAATGGATGTCTGTTTGTTAATATGTTTTCCTTTTATTTTTTAAAATAAAAAAATAACAAAATTGGAGCCTTGGATTATTAATATGACATTGTTCATCTCTCACAATGAATGCATTAAGTATTAAATCTTCTGTCAACACTGCTTTGCATGTGTCCCACAGTTTTTTGGTTTTTTTTTTAAAGTCGTTGTTAGATAACTAACATCTCTGTTGGTGTTAGCTTCTCTTGGTGTCTTTTCATTTCATGGCTTTTGATATGGTGAGTGGTATTTGTATTGATTCATAAATGTTCTTTGAATTATGTTGTGAAATTTTGGCTCTTTTATCTTGTTTTAGCCGGTTAGCCGGGTTTCTCTGACAGTGCCTCATCAGGGGAGGGAGGTATTCTTTGTTACTATTGGGTACAAGTGGGAGTTCTGGCTCTCTACCAGACCTCCACTGACACCAAGGGAGAATGTAGACTAGTAATATAGTGTGTAAAAATCCATTGTAGAGAAGTCATTGATCTCCAAATTAATCTGTGTACTTAGAAAAAATTTCTATAAGGAGATTAGCTCCCCCCAATAAGGCTAATACTAAGGATTAAAAGAAAGAGTTAAGATGTACTATGTGTTTCGACTGCTCAGGATGAATATAATCATTATGTACTGCAAACGTATACTAATAAGAATAAAAAATAAAGATCATTGAGAAGGGCTGGGTGGCCCTTATAGGTGGCACATGCCTATAATCCCAGTATTTGGGAGGCTTAATTAGGAGAATCACCACAAGTTCAAAGCCAGCCAGGGATAGGTAGTGAGTTCAAGGACAGCCTGAACTGCATAGTGAGACCCTGTCTCAAAAACCAAAAAAGAAGAGAGAAAAAGGGTAAGATGGCTGGAAAAAAGTAAACTTGAAAGAAGAGGCAAATTGATTTTGAAAGAAAAATGGAGATAATGTGCCTTTTTAGATCTCGACACAGATTGTAAAGTTACTTGTAATAGTACAGTGTTGTTAGTACAGGAGTAGTAATATATTTGAATGGAACAGAATAGAGATTTAGGAGGATTTTATAGGCCTATGGTAATTAGGCACTTCAAATCCATGGGAGAAGCAATAGAGTAGTAATTAAGCAATTTTACATTCTTACTTGATACTGTAGATAAAACTTATTCCAGCTGAAGATGTAACATTGAAAAATTTAATTATGCAACCATGATATATACATTTATAATTAAGATATACATTTACAATTAAGATTGTCAAACAATTTTCTAAGTAAGATATAAGCCAGGTTTCACATAGGACATAGGTTTGGCTACATAGGGCCGAGGATGTAGCTCAGTGGCACAGCGCCTGCCTGGCAAGTGCAAGGCCCTGAGTTCAATGCTTAGTTAAAAAAAAAAAAAAAAAAATGGGTACTGTGGTGGATTAACAACTGGTGGTCAACTTGTAACACCCAGTTGAACTGAGTCAGCGTGGTGCTGGGTGTGGGAGGCCTACCTAAGGATTGTTGCCAGCAGCATAAGAGGCAGAACTGGACAGGGAGAGGTTTAGAAGCTGCTGGGAAGCTCTAGGGAGCTGTTGGTTTTCCTGGAGAAGATTGTCATGCTGGCTTTCCTGATGAACTTGGCTGTGCTCAGAGGAGGAGCTTGTGACTTCACTGTCATTAAGGATGGCTGTGGTTCACTTTGGGGAAGCTCTGGTCTTCACTTTGAGCATCGCTTCCTGGCTCCGGAGGGGAAGATGTAACACAGCTCAGTTTCCAGGAGAAGCTTGTCGCTTTGGCTTTTCTGATGGGCTTTCCTCAGCGTCAGAGGAGCTTGGGACCTCACTGTTGCTGAGGATGGCTGTGGTACTTCGTGGGGGGCTCTGGTTCTTATTTTCGCTTCCTGGCTCCGGTGCAGATCCCTCAGCCTGCTAGCACAGATCCTTCATTCTGCTGGCACAGACTTTCTAGTTTCCACCACTGACCTTTGGGCCTTCCCAGCGCAGATTCATGACATAATCCCACATGAGACATTGTCATGGGCTCTAGGTCTCCAGTTGGAAGCCTCATGGGAGGCATTGTTATGGACTCTAGATCTTTAGCTGAACTCATGCAGGACCTTACGGTGGGATCCAGGCCCTCAGCTGGATTCTTTGGTCTTAAATGTGTGGACAGATTTCCTGCACTCTCTTTGTATATGGTTTTTTGGGAGACTATTATAAAATAATGTTATAAAATATGTGTCCTGTGTTGTATTGTTCCCCTTACAAAACCCCAAACTGCAACAGCTACATGAAGTTGTAAGGTCTCTGCTGAGAGTGGTGGCACACAATTACAATCCTAGCACCCAGAAGGCTGAGGCAAGAGAATGGTGAGTTTGAGGCCAGCCTGGGCTGCCTAGCAAGTTCAAGGCCAGCTGGACTACCAAATGAAACAAAAAAATTAATAATGTTCCTGATTGTGGAAAATACTACATTTCAACTTTAAACAACAGATTCAGAAGAAATTGTTGTAAATACCTAAAGTAAGAAAAACTAATATATTCATGGCATAGAAAGTGATCTTTAAAATAGTAGGAAAAAAGTGGATATCTCAGTTAAACAATGCAATCTGACAGGCAATTCACAAAAAAAAGCATATAAATGACTGAGAAATCAACCTTTGTAGAATTCAGGGAGTTGCAAATAAATCATTTACTTGCACAAGATTGACAAAAAGTTAAGTAGTCGTGTCATGCTGATAATGATGTAGGGAAATGAGTGTTTTTATTTTCACATCTGTCAATTTAAATTGTATACCTTTTAATCTGTTACCTCTGCTTTTTAAATATTTTCTATAGAAATATTTGCCCTTGTTTACAGAGATGTACTAAAGATTTGAAACAATGTATGTATCATGTGACCTAGTAGCTATTAATAGGAATGAGGCTATTAAAAAGAATTTGGTAATGTATATACTTATGAATAAAAAAATGACTTGGATATATGAAGTGTGATGGCTCTTACTAAAATATATGCAACATGATTTCATTTATGGAGAAAACATGTATATGTATGTGTGTATAATGCTTGCAAATGTACACACAGTGGTCCTAAAATGATACAAATTAAATTATTAACCCACATATATCTGTGATGGGGGAAGGATAGAGGTGAAAGGCTATTCACTATATGCTCAACTTTCAGTTTTATTAATTAACTTTTTATGATGGACTTTTAAAATTACTAAAATGCAAGCTAGCACTCAGAGGATGAGGCAGGAGGATTGCTGTGAGTTAGCGGCCAGCCTGAACTGCATAGTGAAACCTGGTCTCAAAAAGACCAAAACAAAACAAAACAAAACCCCACAGAAGTAAAGACTAGATCTTGCGCTTCCATAAACTAATCATCTGTCTTCAACTGGGTATTTTTTTTCCCTTTGAATCATTCCTACCCTGTCACCTGTTTTTTTTTCCTGGTTATTTAAAGCGAATACTAGGCAGGAGACCATTTTAGTCACAGTACATCGTATAGTACATAAAATAAGACTTACGTTACACTGAATATAATCGTAAGGGTGCTATTTTACCTAACAAACTTAGTCTAATTATTATCTTAAATGTAGGCCATGTTCAGTAGCCCACAATTCCCGCAAAATGTCTCAATATTCAAAATAGACTCCCAACGAAGTCCGCACATGAGTTTTGGTTAACACATCTCTGAAGTACACTACACTCCTATTTTCTGTACAGTTTATTTGTTGAGATTGTATCACATGGGCTATAAAAGTTTTCTGATTACACATTTATCTGGTTCCATCTTTATGATACTATTTTCAAGTAATACTTCGTTGGTCATGTTGTACATCACATTGGGAGATGGTGTTGTGTTGTTTTATATTTAAAGGTAAGATTGCCCAGTCACTATTGTGAATCATCCACTATGAAGTTCCTACCACCTTTCTTTCAGTGATTTTAGAAGCCACTGGTAATAGTTGCTTAGCCTATTTTATCAGGGGTTGAAAAATCGTGAATGTATTTTTTTTTTCTTTTCATTTTTTCTGCACTTACTATGTAGAATTCTTTTGTAACAGTAGTTCTTAAGAGTGTGGTCCCCAGACTACAGCATCAGTATTACCTGAGAACTTGTTGGAAATGCAGATTCTTGGGTTCTGTCCCATACAGAAACTTCGCAGTAGGGACCAGCAACCTGTGTTTTTGTAAACCCTCTAGTGTAGGTTATTCTGAGACATACTGAATTTTGAGTGCCTGTTCTGTACTCTTAAATTATATAGGAAAAGCAGGATAAATAGTTAAAGTTTTTCCCTTAGGTTTTTCCAGTCTTTTTAGATGTAGTGCTGAGGGGAAGATGTAGTGCTGGGAATTAAAACCAGGTCTCTGACATGCTAGGCTAGTGCTTCATCACTGATCTAGATCCATAGGGCCAGCCCCTCATCTTCCCTGTATATACCCTCCTTTACCTATTCTTTTTCCTTCTTTCTTTCCTTCCTTCCCTTTCTCCTTCCTGTTTTCTGTGTTTCTTGTTTTTTATTTTTATGTAGCTTAGGCTGACCTCCAGCTCATAAACCTTTTACCTCAGTCATTATTCTTTTTGACGTTCTTTCACCTGCAGTAGCTTTTGGAGGAGTGTGTATGACTTTTTTTTTTAATTCTTTTTTTATTTTAAGAAATGAAGGAAAACATGTTAACAAACAGATATCCATTGACTTTTGGATATAGCTCAGTAATTTTTAAGTGATATTCCTGCTTTTTAGTATGACAAGATGTCCTAAGTGGATATTATATATTTGCTGCATTTATTGGTAAAATGTTATTAGGGGATCGCAGTGTGGGTCTTAAGAGTACTGATTGATATCATTGCATTTTTTGTTACATTGATAATTTGAAGATTTAGTGAGATAAAGACATCTTAGAACATTACCCAGATCTTCCAAACTAGTCAGTGATTATTTTTTAATGTTACGTCATTGTATTTAGTTGATTTTTTTTTTTTTAAGTGCTGGAGAATATGATTAGGACTTCATGCATGCCACACAAATGTTCTACTGAGCTGTGCCCTGAGTTCCCAGTATTATTTTTCAGAAAGCAAAGTTTTAGTTTTAGCCATTCTAGGAATATAATGTAAATAAATGGGCATATTCTTCCAAAACTCTTCCAGTTTACTGTGTATTTTGTAGTAGTCTACTGGTCCTGGATGAAGTTTTCTTGTTGTTTGTTCTTTTTGTTGTACTGAGGATTAAACTCAGGGCCTTGTGCATGCTAGGCAAGCACTCTCCCACTGAGCTACAGCCCCAGCCCTAGGATGAAGTTGTTGGTTTGTTGTTTTTATATTTTTATTTTTAGAATTCATTTGGTGTATGTCCCAAAATCAAAGTTTTGCAAATTGTTTCATTTATAAATGTTACAGGAACTTCTATTTCCTTGGACTTTTTAGAAGGCTAAGGATGTTCCTTTACCTCCACATATATGGGTATTTTTCTTTAACCAAGCATTGAAATGGGGGAAACCATGGATAAATGCACTTTCATGACAAGAACAATAGGTGGAATATGAGGTCAGCACTACACAGATACAGAGTTCCAGATACTTTTCTCCTCTGACCCAGTATCTGCTTTTTCCATTAGACCCCTTCTGTGAAATAGCCCTGCAATAACAAAAATACCCCCAAACTACAGTAGTACTCCTTTCTTCCATGGATGTGTTTATGTGTATATATATTTGCTTATTCTTTTCCTTTCTCCCTTCCCCCTTCCCCCTCCTCTTCCCTCCCCCTCCCCTCCCCCTCCCTCTTCCCCTGCCCATCTGCCTGCCTGCCTGTCTGCCTGCCTTCTGTCCTTCCACACTGTCTCACTGTGTAGTTCAGGGTCTCCCTTGAAGGCCTTGAGCTCACTATGTAGCCCAGACTGGCCCTAAACTTGCAGTGAACCGAGTGCTGGGAATACAGGCGTATGCCACCATGCCTGGCATTTATTCAGTTTTTTTGCTGCTTCTTTGTGTAGGCTTACCTTGGAAAGATGGTTTTTATGTTTATAGATAACACAGTAAGGTTTTAGGTATTTGCAGTATTTATCAGCATTGTAATCTTCATAAAAGCATGGGTAATTAACTTAGACTATGATATTCTGCATCATATCAAAATGAGTAGGTCTGTACAGTATAAGAAAATTGGTAATGTGCCTGCCACTTTCTGAGTATAAACAGATCATACACCAATTATGAGTTAGTGAAGTTAAGTGACATTTCTTTAATTCTTTCACTGGCCAAGTTTGTTTCATATTGTTTATCTAATAGCCCTGACTGATTTCATTTTGAAACTTGGTAACTGATCTTTATTTTTAACATTTGTGAATAAAAAAATTTTTTTTTAGACAGGGTCTTGCTATGTAGTCCAGGTCGGCCTTAAACTCACAGTAAGCCTTCTGCATCAGTCTCCTGAGTGCTGGCGTCACAGGTGTGCATCACCACATATGGCTGTATTTGTGCAGTATTATATAACACTTACTTGTATGGTGAACTGAACTTGTATTACCGTGCCTTTCAGCGTGGGGGTGATATGCTCAGTTTTTTGGTACTATGTTTATATCTATTAGCCAGACAGATTTTATAGGTATGTACCTGTTTTCGGCCCCAGGTACTTATTGCCTAGAAGAGTGTAAGATTTTGTTCATGGAGGTGGCATATAAGAAAATGGTGGTTCAAATGTACATATTTGGTTTATACTTTACTGATACAAATGTAGCAGCACCTACACATGTACAGTGGGGTATATTGCTTTCATGTTGGTGTGATATATTTGTAGAGAGAAGAAATAAAGGAAAAAAGAGAAATTGAACTTTAGTGATGGGACCTATCTGTCAATTTATATGGCACTTGCATACTTCTTGAACAGAAGTGGTTATTTTGGTCCTTGGCACATAGCAAACTTTAATGTTATTTAAATTGAATGGGAAGCTTGGAAATATGGGTGTCTTGGGGAAAGAACCTTGTGAACAACAGAAACACTGGAGTTATTGGGTCAGATCCATTGTTTAGAATCAGTTTCTTTCACCAACAGTATTTCTTTAAGGAATTATAAAACAGTTGCAGTACTGTTTTGTTAGCTTTGTGCCTTAACTTTTTTTTGAATCAGGAATTGAACTCTGGACCTTGTGCTTGCAAGGCAGGTGCTGTGCTGCTGAGCTATATTCCTGGCCCAACTTTGTGCCTTAACTTTAACAATAGTTTGTGGCTTTTATTTTAACAATTAATTGGAATTTATGTAAGACATCACTTTTGTGATTTTTTTGTTTTCTGGCTTTGCTTGTGCTATTTCCATTAATTGTTTGCTCTGTGTAGATATTCACATAAGTATAAAATGAAAGTATTAAGATTTTTTTCCTTGAAAATTTGACTCAGCATAAATGGTAGAAATTTCTCTCTCTTTTTTTTTTTTTTTTTTTGTCTGTTTGAGATAGGGTTTTGCTATGCAGTTCAGGCTGGCCTTGAGCTCACTTTGTAGCGCAGGCTGGCCTCTAACTCGCAACGATCCCCCGCCTCAGCCTCCCAAGTGCAGCGATTACAGGTGTGCACCACCACACCAGCAATTTCTCATCTTTTAGCCTTGATACCACAAGGAAAAAAATGAAAATAATAGGTTGGTATTTGAATCCTGTACCCAATCTATATTCTGTTGTTTCAATTCACAGTAACTTAGTAAAGATTTTGAGTGAATATGAGTATGTATTAAATTTCATGTTTTGAGATAGGGTTTTGCTTGGTAGTGCAGACTGGGCTTGAACTTACTATGTAGCCCAGGCTGGCATTGAACTCATGGCAATCAATCTTCCTGCCTCAGCCTCCTGAGTGCTGGGATCACAGGCATGCCCACCACTCCAGGTTTAGCAGTCCTAAATTTAATTTAGGAGTTTTGAGAGCCCTTTTTTTTTTTTTTTAAAGACAAGGTCAAACTGTATAGTTCAGACTGGCCCTGAACTCACTGTAACCCAGTGTAACTCTGTAACCCAGGCTGTCCTCAAACTCACATCAGTCCTCCTGCCGTAGCCTCCTGAGTGCTGGGATTACAGGCATGTGCCACTACACCAGGCCTAGCTGCTATCTTAATATGACTAATCACTAATTTCAAATGACTGTATTTCTTATAGTTTATAATGGCTTAAATAAAAATTAATATAAGATAAATTCACAGAGAAACACTTTTCTACATACATGAGAATTTCAATGTGTAAAAGCCATTTGGTTTGGGAGTGGTGATAAGGCCAGGAATCAAACATACTAGTTGGGGCACTATTGCAAAGAGATGGAAAGAGCTATAATGTACCTACTTCTGCCTCCTAGGATCCTCTCTCTCTTTTCCCCCTCACATATTTCATCTCTAGAAGTTAGAGAGTCACCCTGGTGAGATTAGCAACAGAGATTTGGTAAGTTTGGTAGTAGATTGAGAAGCTGGGTGCGAACAAGACACAAAGGTTTGTGGGTTCATGTAGTTCTCAAAGTGCTTAATTCAGGTATTAAAAAAGTTTGTCTGAGTCAAATGAGGATATTTGAAGTAATTTTTAAAAATTTATTTTTGGGCTGGGGATGTAGCTCAGTGATGCAGCATGTGCCTCTCAAGCAAGAGGCCCTGAGTTCAATTCCTGGTACCAAAATAAATAAAATAAAATAAAATAAAAATTTATTTTTTATTTTTCAGCCAAACCCAACAGAAAACTTACTTTTCTCTACCTAGCCAATGATGTCATTCAAAACAGCAAAAGGAAGGGGCCGGAGTTTACAAAAGATTTTGCACCAGTTATAGTGGAGGCTTTTAAGCATGTTTCAAGGTATGATAATTGTTTGGTATCGTAGGTAACCTGTTTCCAATGTGCTATATTTCCTTTTACTAAAATTTATTTTAAAGCATCACAATAAGAACAAGGTGTGTTTTTTGAAACTTTCATTTGAGAAAACTTATCTCTAACTGGACTTTGTAAGTAAATATGCTAAGTGCCTTCTGAGAAGGAGATTTGCTAAGATTTTTCATTTGGAGTACTTGAATTATAGCTTTTCTTAAAAGACCTGTAACTGCTGTATTGGAATGGACTTCCTTGAGAATGAATAAAGGTATTGCATTGAAAATTTGTGTGCAAATTGTATAAAAATGAGAATCTTACTAATGTTTCTTACTGTTGTACTCTTTTCCTCATATCTTTATATGAGAAAACCTTTTATGTATCCTTATAAAAACCTTACAATTTTAAAGGTTTTTGGTTTTAGGTTATATGTCTTAACATTTTTAAATGCTATGGAAATAAAGAATATTTAGGTAATTATAAGCTTGTTGGAAAATTTTACTACAGATAATTCAAAGGGTGAAAATTTATACTTTAGCTTGTTGCCCCTTTAAGTACTTATTTCTGAACATATGTTACAGGTATGTGATAAATTACTAGGCAAGCATTGGAGTGAAGTATTAAATCAGTCTCAATTACCGATTTCAGTGGTAAATGGTAGTCTCTGATGATTTACAGAAGGATGAAGATTTACTGACCACATACCCTGTAGTTTTAATCACATTTGAAAAAAAAAAAGCGTCAAATACTGTTGCATTTTGCTTTCTATTATTTATCCTTCAATCTAGATATTACCTTCTCTCATCTCTTTAAATATCAGTGTCTTAGAGTTAAGTCCTATGCATTCTTTGGGGACCATATTCTTTACTTGCCAACTTGGTGATTTTGTACACTGTATATATTTAGTTATTGTGCATACTCTGATGACTTAAAATTTTACTCTTTATCCAGATTTTTTCCCCTTAACTACCATCTTGGTTACTTTTCTCTTGTGCTGAGACAAAATACCCAGCGCCCAAAATGAAGGAAGGAAAGGTTTATTTAGCTTATAGTTTGTGGAGGTTTCAGTCCATACTTCGCTGGCTCTGAGGCAGAAGATAGCAAAAGTAGCAATAGAAAAGGGAAGAATGGCAGCATAACAGCAAAGCAGCCAGAGCAAAAGGGAGGAATGGCGGCAAGCAGCCTTTTTCCCTCCCTTACATTGTAGACAGGCTACCCCCACCTAAGGGGCATGTAGCTCTCACATAATCTCCATGCCCTCCTCTTCCACAGGCTCAGGATGTATACAAAATAAGTACCCTGACTTCCTGCTGAGTCAATTAGCCAAACCTTTAGACTCCCCAAATTGACACAATGTATCAACCATAACACTCCACCCCTTGTCAACTTGGCAACCAGATACATTTCTTTAAACCAGCTTCCAGGTACAAGACATATTCCATTAGAACCATAACGTTTCACCCCCTAAAGACTCATGCACATCCCCTTATGCAAAAGGCATTTAGTCCATCGGCAAGAGTTGCCAAAGTCCTAACAGTTTCAGCACTACTGAAGAGTCAAGTCCCAAGTCTCCTCTAAGATGAAGGCAAACTCTTAGCTATGACTCCCTGTACAAATGAAAAGTTAAACACTTTTAACATTTAATGGCACAAAATAAGCAGTACCATTCCAAAAGGTACAAATGGGGATACAGAGCACTGGGACCAAAGCAAGTCCAAAATCCAGCAGGGCTAACATTATGTCCTGTAATTCCACATGCAGCATCTGAAGCAAGTTGTGGCACATTGTGAGCTCCAAAGGGTTTGCATGAGTCCACTCCTATGGCACTTCCAGTGGTTACAGCTTCCATGGCTTCTCTCTTAGGCCTGCTTTGCTCGCTCCTTGCAGCTTTCCTCAGATGATGCACGGTCCTGGCTTTTCTGAGGTCTCCAGTGTCCCTTTTGCTTCACACTCACAGCTTGATGCACTACCCCCTCAGGGGAACACTGCCTGGCCTCCAAGGCCTTCTGAAATCTGGGTGAAGCCTCTTGACCCTCAGAACTCTTGCATTCTCCATGCACCTAAAGTCAGGGCCACGTGGATAATGCCAAGGTCTGCTGCCGCCTGGAGCAGTAGCCAAGTTTTCCTCTCTTGGCCATAGGGGTCAAGTGCCTGGATGGCTGGGCACTCTGAATCCAATTCTGAGGAACAAATTTTCTGTGCTGCTGCCATTCTGGAACCTGTTGTAGCCGCTGCGGCCATTCTGGAACATGATACTCTGAGGCTTCCTTCTCAAGGCAAGGTCTGTCACCTTTGCAGTTTTGAGGCTACAAAGGGTGGAGACTTGCTGCTTCTTGTGATGCCCTCAGGCCATCTTTTTTATTTTCTTGTTCCTTCTCAGCAATGGAGATCTCCTCAGCTTCACCTTTGCAGTTCACAGCTTTACTGGAGCTTCCTTTCTGGCCAAACTCACATTTTAAATCATCCTGCTGGGCTCTTTGCTCTTGAGTCTCAATACAAATCTGGCAAAAAGCCCCCAACAGTAGCTATGCCACTTTCCCAATGTCTGACTGCCTTGAAATTTCTTTTGCCAGATTAACCAGTCCGCTGCCGCCCTTAATCTCAGTCTTAGGCAAAGTCTGTGGACATGAGCAAAATGGAGACAAACTTTCTGCCAAGCCATAACACACTTCATCTGGAGTCCAACAGCCAGTGAAGTCCTTCTTCCCAGCAGAAACCTCCTGAACCTGGTCTTTACCTGCAGGATTTCTATCAGCCTTCTGGTCTTTGGAGTTCTGACCAGAATCTCCCAGACAGAACAGCCAAAGGTGTTCTAGTGCTTCTCTTTCAGGCGACATCTCTGAACCTTTCCGAACACTTCCCACAAGCCATTTCCAAAGATTCTTGAACCACATGGTCAACTATAGTCACAGCAACAACCCCACTCCTGGTACCAAATTCTGTCTTGGTTACTTTTCTCTCGTGCTGAGACAGAATACCCAATGCCCAAAGTGAAAGAAGGAAAGGTTTATTTAGCTTACAGTTTGTGGAGGTTTCAGTCCATACTTGGCTGGCACCGAGGCAGAAGATAGCAAAAGTAGCAATAGCAAAGAAAGGAATGGCAGCTGAACAGCAAAGCAGCCAGAGCAAAAGGGAAGAATGGCAGCAAGCAGCCTCTTTCCCTGCCTTACATTGTAAACAGGCTACCCCCACCTAAGGGGCATGTAGCTCTCACATAATCTCCATGCCTTCCTCTTCCACAGGCTCAGAATGTATACAAAGTAAGCACCCTGGCTTCCTGCCGAGTCAATTAGCCAAAACTCTAGACTCCCCAAGTTCACACAGTGTATCAACCATAACAACCACAGACCTGTATGTACAGTGACCTCTACTTGTATGCATCTTAAATATCTCATTCTGTCTGATAATGAACTTATTATATCTATGCTTTTGACCAAACATGCTGCTTCTCTGTCAATGAGTGGCAGCTCCACATAGACTCGGATGCAAGAAATTAGGTGTCCTCTTCATCTCTCACTTCGTTCATTTTCTGTGTTCCACATAACACGCATTCCCTGGGTGGTTTTCTTTCCCTTTCAGTTAGTGAAACATCCTTCCATATAATTACCATGGTCTGTATTGTTTAATCCTTTTGGGAAGCTTTATTTAGAACAGAGCCAGTCATAACACTCCTTTGGTTTTGTGAAGTCTTGAGCAAGACTTAATGGCTCCTCATGGCACTGCCTGTCTAGACTGTGGTCTCACATTGCTTCTGCACACAGTCTGTAGTCTATAGCCTATGCTGACAGAACCTTTTCTTATTGTTTCTACTTTTCTATATGTTGTTTTTATATATTCTTCTAGAATTCAATAAAGTGTTTACTAACCACCTACTGTGTGCCTGAGGATATTATGGCGAGCAAGATAAAGTTCTCTTCTGTTGTAGCTTATGTTTCAGAGGATGTAAAGATAATAGCTAAAGCCAGGCATGGTGGCTCATGCCTGTAAACCCACTTGGGAAGCTGAGGCAGGAAGTTTGTTGGGAGTTCGAGATCAGCCTGGGCTACAAAGTGAGCTCAAGGCCAGCCTGACCTGCATAGCGAGACCCTGTCTCAAAAAGACCAAGAAAAAAAGAAAGATAATAGCTAGACAGGCAATTATTACTATTGTTGTTATTATTATTATTTGTCTTTTTGAGACAGGGTTTTGCTCTGAAGTTCAGGCTGGCCTTGAACTTACTTTAGCCTAGGCTGGCCTCAAACTCAAGGCGATCCTCCTGCCTCAGCCTCCCGAGTGCTGGGATTACAGGTGTGCATTACCACATCCAGCTTAGACAGACAATTATATATTATATTGGCACATGACATATTCTAAAGAAACAGAGTGGGGAAAGAATTAGAAGGTATGAGGATGCTGAGTTACATGATACATTAAACAACCGCTCTTTTGGGGAGGTGACATTTAAACAGAGACCAAGGGAAGGGATGAAATAATGCCATTTGACTCCCTAGAAGGAAAGGATTGTAGGCAAAGAGAATACTTGATAGAAACAGTGAGGCAGCTATGAGTGAGGCAAGAAGATTTATGTGGGAGAAAGCATTAGGGAGGCTGGACTGAGAGGCTGCCAGGAAGCAGCATGTATGCCTTGTAGTCCAAGGCAAGGAGTTTGGTTTCATTTTTGATATATTTGATATCTCTTTGAGGATTGAGAATGATAGGATCTGATAGAGATTGCTGTTTTGTTGAGTGGAAGAGCATCAACTGGGAGATTGGTAAGAATATTGCAAAAATCCAGGCAAGAAATTCTAATGATATAATTTACAGTAGCAATAACAAGGTAAGAAATGGTTAGAAATAATCTGTTTCCCATTTTCCTGTATATCTAATCTTCAGATGTCTAATTGGATATCACTTTCTCAAATACTTTCCCTGATCCCTCTTAAACTGGGATAGAGCTCTCTTTTCTCTTTGGCACCTTGTTCTCTTCTGAAACATTTATAAGTAACAGCTGCTACAAAGCTCCACTTCATCACTGTTAGAGATAGTACCTTGTTCAGTGAACATTTGTTGAGTAAATTAAAGTCATTTGTTAGAAATCTTAGCCTCATGTTCAGCCTCCATTAGGTTAGGAACATTTTTTTAAAACCCCTAGATTCTAAAACTTACCCTTTTTTTGTAATTTTGTTCAACATGTTTATAAGCTTTTTAAGGAAAACTAGTGGTATGATCACATGATCCTGATCACATCATCCCTGAACTGCTGGCCACACAGTAATGCTTAGTAAATATCTGGATTGGTTTTTCCAGGGAATGAAAGAACAGCTGTATTTACAGTCACCACTACCTTTTCAATACCACGTTTTTCTTTTTTGCTTTAGTGAAACTGATGAAAGTTGTAAGAAGCACCTTGGAAGAGTGTTGTCTATTTGGGAAGAAAGATCTGTTTATGAAAATGATGTATTAGACCAACTTAAGCAAGCTCTGTGTAAGTGTATAACCTTTATCTCTTACTGTGATCTCTTCATTAAAGTGTTTTAAGACTTAAATGTTCTTTCAATTCAGATGGTGATAAAAAGGCTAGAAAGCGAACTTATGAACAAATAAAGGTGGATGAAAATGAAAATTGTTCCTCTCTGGGATCTCCAAGTGAACCACCACAGGTAAAAGATTTTCTCTAATAAGTGAGTTGTTTCACTTTGTGTAACCACTGAGCTTTTATTAATTTTGCTGTTTCTGGGTACAAGAAAGAAGCTGCAGGAGTATGTCTTATTTTATGGTTAATAGTTTACTTACATTGATATACTGTGTTGTATATTGCATGTTTTGCATAGAAATACTTTTGCGTAGAAAGGATTTCTTTTTTTTCTGGTCTCAGGTATCGAACTCACGACCTCGTGCTTGCCAGGCAGGCACTCAGAAAGGATTTCTCTGATTGCTAAGTATTATATATGATACCTTAGCTACCATTTATTTCTTTTAACATACATTGCTGTATGATGTAAGTGCACTAAAATATTCTTAGTTACGAACAGTACTGTCAAGTAATTTTGCTTGCAAACATGTAAAAAATGAATATTGAGTGACAAGTGCATATTCATACAGTTCTGTATAATACTATGTAGTTCTGTGCAAGAATGAGATAAATTAGAATCGTTACCTTAAAACTGTAAATCCTATAGGTTGGTATAGTGTTAGTATTCCTTAATCATTAGATAAAAGACATTTTGAACTTTTAATTAAGTGGGCATTGAGTCTTTTAAGTTTCCTTCTTTTATGTTTGAAACATATAGGAGGGACAGATAAAATTTCAAAGGAGAAAATGAAGACATAGCCATTCTCTTAAAACAAGGTAAATATCTTCAAGGGCCAGAATAGTACAGAAGCACAACATAATATGTTGGCCAGAACCTGTTTCCTGTTGAGTTCTGGTCTAGAAGCAGACATGGGCTGCCTAAAATTAACATCCTGTGCTGGGTGTGGTGGTGCATGCCTGTAATCCCAGCACTCTGGAGGCTGAGACATGAGGATTGCCCTGAGTTCAAGGCCAGCCTGGGCTACATAGTGAATTCAAGGCCCGATGAATTACATAGTGAGACCCCCCACCTCTCAAAAAAAGAAAAAAAAATATCCTATACATAAGGAGATATCACAGTGTCCCATGAGAATCAGGGGACTGGACCCAAAGTTGCACATAATAGGAAGCTGGAAAGGGTTTTTTCCCTGGTGAAAGGATCTTGAAAGAAAAGAAATCATTTATTGCCTACATTTGTAGGTTTATATTACTCTTAGAACTAGGAAGGCAGAAGAATTAAACTAAGGCTGTCAGCCAGTACTTGAGCCAAGCTAGTTAGCCCAGTGACAGAAATGAGAATGCTAAAGCCCACTGGACTAGAACTTAAGTAGAAAAGTAGTAAGAACATATTTGGAATAACATGTATGTCTTTACCTAACATTAACATGTGTGTCTTTCCCTATTTGGTTATAACTCATGACAGAAAATCATGTTGTGAACAGTGTTTTGACTGAGATTTAGATATAGTATCTCTGATTTGCGCTGGTGAAAGAGTAACCACATTTGGACTTCTTGAGTATTTCTTAGTAACCATCTGACTCTTCTAGTACTTTCATAAAGTGGTATTGCTTTTCTTTTTTGATACAGGGTCTCCCTTTGTAGTGCAGGCTGGCCTCAAACTTGGGGCAGTCCTCCTGTCTTAGCCTTCCAAGTGCTGGGATTACAGGCATACACTACCATATCTGGCACCGTTCTTTATTTTTTTATTTCTTTTGGTACCAGGAATCAAACTCAGGACTTCGTGCTTGCCAGGCAGGTGCATGCCACTAAGTTTGATCCCCGGCCCTGTTCTTCGTTCTTTATAATGATCATTTCAGATCAGTTGTGCTTTTTAATTCTCAGTGGTTCAGTTTTGTGGTCATTAGAACATCTTAGAATAGCAATTGCAGGATATAGTTGAACCCTCCTGTAGTAGGAAGTCCTAGATAGTGTTTCAGATATCTTTGGTTTCTTATATATTCCTTGATCTGGCAGTGAGAACTTAGAACTAACTCATGTAGGAAGGGATGTGAATATATGATGAAATCCAGTTTGTATGAGGTAGTCAACATCTGGTGACTGCTTAAACTTTAAAAAAGTTACTACATTAAAAGACCTATTGCCATTAATCTCCCTCAAAACAGTCCTATCTTCTTCATATATACCACTTTCTGAAGCAGTTCTGGAAGTCCTCTTTTGTCTTCAGCTGTGCTGTTGTGCTGTCCTGAGTACAACATTTATCTTTCATAGTCATTTTGACCTTGAGGAAGAGCCAGAACTCACAATTCCAGACCTGGTGAATAAGGTGGTTGAAGACACACACCATTGTTTTTGACAGAAATTGCTGTAAACAGTGTTGGGTGATCAAAAAATACAATGAATATGGAAAAATGTTTTAAATTTATTACAGCGTAAAACATTACCATTAATTCCCCTCAAAATACTCAGAACACACCCCCTTCCTTTGCACATACTTACGCTGTTATTCTTTTTCTTTTTTTTTTATACAGGTTCTCGCTATGCAGTTCAGGCTGGCTTTGAGCTCACTTTGCAGCCCAGGCTGGTCTTCAACTCACAACGATCCTCCTACCTCAGCCTCAGGAGTGCTGGGATTACAGGTGTGCACCACCATGCCCGGCTATGCTGTTGCTCTTGATAGTGTGTCTGTGTTACTGTGTTTTTAAAATTTGTTTTTAGGTATGGTGTGGTGGCATATGCCTATAACCCCAACACTTGGGAGGCTGAGACAGGATTGCTACAAATTTGAGGCTAGCCTGGACTACATGGCAAGACCCTGTCTCCCCTCCCCTGCAAAAGGAAACATTTACCACGTTTTTTTTTTATCATATCTTGTAGTTTCAGCATAAAGGCATTGTCAAGATCATAAAACCAGACCAAGCATGGTAGTGCACGCCTGTAATGCCAACGCTCGGGAGGACCAGGCAGGGGGATCATTGTGAATTCAAGGCCAGCCTGAGCTATATAGTGAGTTCAAGGCCACCCTGAACTACACAGCGAGACCTTGTGTCAAAAAATAAAAAATCATAAAGGCAGATTTCTTCTTAGAAATGTAGAAACTTTTAGACTTTTTTATGATTAATTAGTTGAGGGGCTATGAAAAATAGCTTCTTGGTGTCATTGCTCTAATGTACTCTTTCATTGTAGAGAGAATATATCCTAGAACAAATATATATATATGTATATAATTTTATATATATATGCATGCATTCACACACACACAGAGTTCTTCTTTTTTTTTAAAGAGTCTCAGAATGTTGCTTAGGCTAACCTTGAATTCCTGGATTCAAGTGATCCTCCTGCCTCAGCCTTCTGAGTACCTAGGACTATCAGCACATACCACTACTCCTACCTAGATGTCATCTTGATATATACTCAGAATTAGTAATATTTTACATTTTTAAAGTATGTATATAATTTCCTAGTGTCCCTGAATCTAGTCTTAGAAAACAAAAACAGAAAAAAGGATGGAGGATGGAGGCTAAAGAAGAAAATACTTGTTTTTCTTTGTTTTAAAATAACCTGTATTTTAACTTGTAAAATTGCCAGCAAAGAATTCTATGTTTTCTCTATATTATAGCTAGTATGGAAATAGTGAAATTAAATATGTTTTTCCTCCCAATTGTAGTTGTATGAAAACAGTACAACTAAAATATTCTAATGATAATTAGTATACTGGCTAGGCAGTATATAATTTTCTTTTTTTGGTACTGGGAATCAAACTCAGGACCTTGCGCTTGCCAGTCAGGTGCTTGTGCCCCTGAGCTATACCCCCAGCCCGTAGGCAGTATATAAACAGTCATTACATACACAACATTTAATGGTTTTGTTAAAAAACCATAAGATAGTTGAAGATACATTTTATTTGAACATATTTCCAAACTACATTTCTGTTGTGCATTATAGTATTTAGGAATAGAATGTGAGAGACTCTTTTATGTTTTAGAAGATGATGTATATCTCCCTTTCCCAAAACTCAGTTTAATAAAATTTAGAAATGCTTGAAATAATATGATGTGCAATGGTAAGATAACAATATACATAAAACTTGCATTCTCTAGGTTCAAGTTGTAGCCTACTTTCCCTTTTACCATTGGTGTATCTGCCATATAAATCAGTCACTTATCTCACTTTAATAACTAGGTAAGTATTGTTATACTGTTTCTACCACTCGAGTGTGATCTCCTCAATGGTTAACATAGTGTAGGTTCTTAATGTGTAAAAGAAGGGAATTGTCTTCAGCAGTTTATATTGGAAACTGAGATAATAAGTAACTCAAAAGGATTATAAATATGAAAAAATTCAAGTCTTATATTTGTTTAAACTTTATTTTGGTGTTAAAGTTATATAACTTTTTAGACTCTAGATCTCGTTAGAGCATTGCAAGACCTAGAAAATGCAGCTTCAGGTGATGCGGCAGTTCATCAGAGGATAGCTTCTTTGCCTGTTGAAGTCCAAGAAGTATCCCTACTAGATAAAATAACAGGTGAGTCAAGAAAATGAGATCCATAACTCTTGGATCTTGGGTGGGATGTGGAAAGAGGATATCACTGTTTATATTGTATATTAATTTTATTATTCTGTGTTTTTCTTAGATAAAGAGTCTGGAGAAAGGCTTTCTAAAATGGTAGAGGATGCTTGTATGTTGCTGGCAGATTATAATGGCAGATTGGCGGCAGAAATAGATGATAGGAAGCAACTCACTCGAATGTTAGCAGATTTTCTTCGTTGTCAAAAGGAAGCCCTTGCAGAGAAAGAGCATAAATTGGAAGTGCGTAACTTTTTCCTTCTTTAGTGCTTATTTATTTTTTGGTAGGAATTGTAACATATGTGAATGTAACTATGTTATGCATTTTTTTGGATTGTAGACCTTTTTAGGCTGTGGCTCAGGTAAGCTTGTATTAGTGTTTTCTTCTAGTTGAACCAGATCAACCTGCTTAAGTAAACTTTGAAATTTGGAATTAGCAGAATTGGTTGTGTTTGAAAAGCTTTCGTGTGAAATTCCATGCAAATTGTAGTAATTTATCAGTTTAAATTTTTATCTGCTAACAAAACAAAATAATGGGAAAATAGCAGTTGGTATGAAGTCTGGTGTTAACTGCAATAATTTATGATTAGATTTAATCAGTTCCTTTTCTAAATACATGTAAGTTTTAGCTATATAATTTAACCCTTCAGAGTATTTCCTTGCAAGCCAGAGATGATGATGCATGCTTATAGTCTCAACTGTTTGGGAGGCTGAGGCAGAAGGATTGCTTGAGCCCATGAGTTAAGAGACCAGCCTGGGAAATATATCAAGCCCCTGTCTCAGAAAACCCCAGGTTACTCCTATGTTCCATCCCTGATTCTGATACTTAACATATTCACACCTACCTACAGCTCCCAGCTCATACACACTAGTAGGTAGAAAGCGGTAATTGATACTATTGGTAAGTCTAGGGGTTCAGGAGATAATAAGAAGGAACAGTGTCATATTTTCTTTGAGAAGAATAGCCATTATCAGTGGGTAGATGAGCTAGATTTGGTTTTAACAGAATGCTTCAATTGACTAGTTCTTGTTTAAATTGTTTACTGCTATACCAATTTCTTATTCTAATAGACAATTTCTAATACGCTTGAGTCCCTTTATTTACAGATAGCTCACTATGAATTTGTAGATATGGTAATATGTCTGTTAAGGTGCTTTTGTTTATTATTACTTAGTTCTTGGCTCAACAGTCTGTAATTATGCTCCAAATGATGTTTTGCCTGGCTTGTCATTATTACCCGGGTGAGAGCTACATGATCCCTCCCACTCCAGTTTCTCAGCTCTTAATTTAGCACGGTCCCTTTTCAGTTTGCTCCTCCTTTGCTCACATAGGCACATTCAGTTAATGGCACTATGCTCTATTCTTGAAAGCATTGCCCATTTCTACATGGAAAGGAAAAGGTAGATTTTTCTAAAAAGATACATTTGATGGGTAACTTCTCAGTTTTTGGTCTTGTGGTGAAACTTCAGTCCTAAGTTTGTTTTTTGTTTTGTTTTCTGCAGATTTAAGGGTAAGTAATGTTAAATACAATTTTTGTCTTTAGTCTTTTGGTATGGTTTCTTTAACTTCTATCGAGCTTCTGTTGCAGATATTGGACATGGGCGTATCTTCTAACGATGCCATCACCATTAGCATATTTTTCCTGTTAAAAATAAATATCAAACTCAAAAGCCTGCATTGTCTCATGTTTTTGAAAATTGAAGAAAAGACTGAAACTTAACCATTTTGCTTTATCCTGCTTTCTCACTTTTGATTCTGATCATTTATCACTGGTTTCAGAAACAATTTACATTTGAAATGTAAATGTAGAAGACAGATCAAATACCCCCAACCCTTTTGCAGCCTCCTCTTTCCCAATGCAGTCTAGCCAGATTTCAGAGTTAATATTGATGATGGTGGGCTTATGAGAACAATAACATTGTGTATCAAGTGTACTAATGTAGGCTTTTCACATAATCAACTCATTTAATCCTTATAACAAGATGTATTGCACATTTTGTAGACATGAACTGAGGCATAAGGAGATAACCTAGGTTGCCCAAGTTCACAGTGAGCTAGGGAATTGTTTAGAACCCAGGGACTCTGTCCTCCAGAGTCAGTGCACTTAGTCAAATTCAGAAAAGACATTTATTTCCTGTTTTTGCCTAAAGAAAAGTAACCACAGCACAAACTGAAGCCCTGTTTCTTTAATTCTTTCTCCTCCTTCTCGGAGGTAATCACTGTCTCAAAGTAGTGTTCTGGGGACTTTAGTTGTTCAGCACAACTGAATTTTATCATACAAAGGTATGACTGAAAACTATGGTGAATGTTTTAAATTTAAAGAAGAAAACCGTTACAGAAGGAGACACATTGCCATTCGCCCTCTTCAGAATACACCCCCCCCCTTCTCAAACGCATGCCATTATTCTTGCCACTTTCTGAAGCAGTTCTGAAAGTCCTCTTTTATAAAAGTGTCTTTATGAGATATGATGATAAAAATGTGGAAAATGCAGCTGGCAAGTGCCATCCAATGAAAAAGCCGACTTGTGAAAAAACATCCGTGGTGTTCCCGTCTACCTTATCAGATCTGGTGCTTCTCCAAAGTCAGAATGACTATGAAAGGAAAATGTCTTGAATCTGTTGAGGACATAAAGGCAGCCTCACTAATGCAATTAAAAGGCTCACAAAGTAAGACTTCAGAACTGCTTCAGAAAGTGGCAAGAACAGTGTGATAAATGTATTTGAAGAAAGGGGAAGTATTTAGAGGAGAATTGCAATATTGTAACTTTATAAAAAAATTCAAGCATTTACTGTGTATTTTGATTACCTCTGTGTTCTAAAGAAACCACCTCAATTACGTTCAGCTTTTTTTCAAAAGAAAAATCACTTCCTATAAACTTGGAAGTTTTTCAGCATAACTTGTAAATTATTTGGAACTAAGTAACCCTTTTGTCAAAGATACAGAAATAATTTGAGATATTTAGACATACTTATACTAAGTAGAGACATCACTTTGGAGTTGAGACCGAGATAAGAAGATTGGTATTTTCAGTTTCACTTGTTCTCACACATCTTTGAACGTTAACTGCCAGTGGGTATTGAAGGGGCATTAGTTGTTTCTATTTTGGAAATGGGACATATATTTAAAGTAGACATTGACTTATTCTTGAGGAAGCCACTATTAAAGCATTTGTAATAAGAATATAAAGTTTCAGAAATTATTTTGGAAATCTAGTTATTTTTGCAATTTGACTGTTAGTAAACAACTTAAAATTCACTTACATTTGTAAAATCTGTTTCATGCATTGCTGTAGGAATTCAGCCTTCAGAAAGTTGAAACTATTGCAGGAACTATTACTGATTTCAATTTCTCTTTCTTTTTGGTATTGGGGGTTGAACCCAAGGCCTTCACACTTCACATCCTTTTTAAATTTTGAGCTCACTAAGTTGCTAAGTTGTCCAGGCTGGGCTCAAACTTGGAATTCTGCCTCATCGTCCCAGAGTCCTGCGAAAAAAGATGTATATCACTATGCTTCACTTCATTTATCTTGGGAGACATGCATGGATAAAGGAATTAAAGTGACATTTTACTTCCATTATTTTTGGCTTTTGTTGGGGGCAGTGTCTCGCTGGGTAGTTCAGCCAGACCTTGAACTCACTGTATAGCTCAGGCTGGCCTTGAACTCATGGCAGTCCTGCCTCAGCCTTCCAAATGCTGGGATTATAAGCATGTGCCACCACACCTTGCTTAATTTTGATATTTTTGAAGAGAAATACAGAGAAAGAAATACTTCCATATTCAGTAAGATGATGTGTTTTTTGCTCAGTTTTGTGTATTTTTCCACAACACAGTGTAAGGAGACATGGTTTCATAAAATCCCTATTTATCTCAAAATAATTGATCTATTTTACTAGATTCTGTGGACAATTTATTTTCTAGTTTTTGGAATAGGTTTCAGTAGAAAAGTGGAAGTCATAATTTGTTGGCTTCTAGAGAAGATACCAAGGTGGAAATAGTTCCAAGTTCTAGAAATCAGAATAGGAAAGTATGTCAGAGAAGATAAGTGTTTATTTTTTGTCATCCTATGTTAGTATATTCAGATCTACCTAATTTTAAAAAAAAACTATTGATAGTGTATAAGGCTGTTTTGTTGGTGTCATGTTGACTCCATGGTGTTTACCTTCATTATGACATTTTATGCATTATAGATAAGGCAACAACATGCTGGTGATTATAGGTTTGCATAATCCTGCAAGTATGTGGTGGATTCTCAGTGAACTGCAATACAGCGGAGCCAAAGGAATGTGTGTTTAAATGTTGGTAGTATAATCAAGCACTCCGAAAAGCTTCTGCCTTTTGTGTGAATGGTATTGGGGATCAAACCCAGCACTGTGCATGCTAAGCAGGCACTCTACCACTGAACTATTCTGCCTTTTTCAATTTGCAGTGTGAGTGCATCTTTTCCTACATAAACTCACCCACAAGAATAATGGTGATCTTTTTAATTTTTCCACATCTGATTGAATTTTTTTTTTTACTCAGTGGTTATATTTTAAGAATATTTATTAGTCATTTTATTTCTCCTGCAGTTCCCTGTATCTTTTGACCAGTTTTTATTTGATTCTAATTTCATGCCTTAATATATTTTTGTATAGTCTGGGCTTTCTGTATATGCTTAAGATGGCCTTTTCAATAACTGTAAAAATACTTTTTTTAGCAGTTTTATCTGTTGGAATTTTTTTTTAGGGACAGATCCAGGGTCCTAACAAATTGTTTGATAGTGGTAAGAATATATCCCTTCATAATTTAATGACTCAGTCTTCCTTACTACTCTCATGAAATACCATTTCTGTCATAATTCCTATATATATGTATATCTACAGTGGTGGTGGCATAATCCCGATTCTAGTCTTCTGGCCCATATGTCTTTTATCCAGATTTGATTTTTGAATACTTTGTAATATTTGTTTCTAATTTTTGGAGGGCTGGGACTCAGGAGTCAAACTAAGGACTTCTCACTTGCCAGGCAGGCGTGTGTCATCCTCGGCCCCTTGTTTATAATTTTAATTACTATAATTATTGCTTCAAATTTTTTCTCCCGTTTTCTCTATTTTTCTGTCATACTTCACATTTTAAAATGTCAATATTTTATTGTCAGTTTGTCATTGAAAATATTCAGATACATTGATAACACTATGTAGAAGTAATTAGGAGGTTCTACACCTTTGGTTCGGTTATATTTTATAGTTACTGTATTTTTCCACTGAAAAATTTATTTGATTTATTTTTGGTACTGGAATCAAACTCATTATCGGGTTAAATAACTCTTAGTTATTGCAGGCTGATAAGGCCCCCAACCTCCCAAGGGCGAAGGCTTAAATAAATGAGACCATTGAAATGATTTCAGAGCTCCAGGAGGGTCTCTGTCTTACAGCTTTGATATTCTCTGAGTTTAGACCAAGACTTCTGTGGGCAGCCCGTATTTATTTGGTTTTCAAACAAAGGAGAGGATACTCAAGAAAATGCGGGAATCTTGGGACCTTGGGAGAATTTTCCCAAGTAAATTTTGTCAGAACTACCTTATCTTTAGGTTGGTATTTATTGTAGGAGTGTGGAGCCTGCAGCTGCAGTCTCCTTGTAGTTAATTGCAGTTGGAGGCAAACATCCTCAGCTGTGGCCTTATTTTGTCGTTTGAGAAGTCACAGCTTCATAGGCCAGCACAGGCCTCAGGGTGACAGGGACTCACAGAGGTTTACTTACTGTGAGTCCATTGCCTGTCTTCAGACAAGGTGCCTAAGCTTCAGACAGCTCACAAGTAAACACGGAAAGCCAGTTGGTTAATATTAAATCCAGCTCAGAGCCACTTTGTAGTGGTCTCCAACAACTCAGGACCTTGTGCTTGCCAGGCAGGCGCTGTGTGTCAGAGCTATATCCCTGGCTCTAAATTTCAATGTAAGATGAAACTAGGTAGGTTTTTTAAAAGAAAAACTACTGGGCATGGTGGCGTACACTTCTAAACCCAAGATTCTGGGAGGCCAGTTCAAAGGATCATAAGCTCAAGACCAGTTTAGCAAGAACCTGTCTCAGAAATTTAAAAAAAAATTAAAACCTGGAGATGCAACTCAGTGGAAAGGCTCTAGGTTAAACTCCCTATACCTCAAAAGGGAGGAGAGTTGGTAGATAGATAGTTAACTAATTTCTGAATAGTTTATACTTTTTTTGAGATCTAACAGTTGTCTTAAATTTTTTATGATTTTTTTTAACTATAATTTTTAACCGTTTTTGTTGACTGCAAGTAATCTTTTTTATTACAGGAAAAGATTTTACAAGACTCTGTATAATGGGTCTGTCACTTTGTAGTATTTCCTAGGTTTCTGTCTTTATAAGTTGTTTTACTGCTATAGTGGCTTTTGGGGAGGGAGCAGAAAACAGTTTCATCTGTCATATAATTGACCTTTTTTATGTTGTACTGAACAGAGCTGTAATGTGTGTCATAAGTGCTACCAACCACTCTTGTCTGTTTGTAATATACATGTTGCCTGCATTTACGACTGATCATCCTGATCATTCCAATACTTCCCACTTAACTACAGCCCGATGAATCTTCTAATACCAGGTCCCATCACACCCCTGTTTAAACCTGCAGTGTTTCTCGTTTCACTTTTGAATCTTAAACTCATACATGGCCTAAGATCACAGTCATGAGTCTCTGTTTAACCTTACATCATCTCACAGGCTTTCATTGTGTTGTTCCAGCAGGCAAAAAGTGTTCTCACATCAGGGTTTTTGCTCTCCTGGTTGCAAAGAATGTCTAGAACGCTAATTTTGAATTTTTGTTAGGTCCTTCTTCATTTAAGTTCATGTTCCTATGTCACCTCTGCAAGAGAACCCTCTCCTTTGTTGCCATTACTCCCTTCCTACAATCTCAATTGTATTGCTATTTTATTTTTCCTTCCTGGTACTTAACATTACTTGAAAATTTTTAAACTTCCATATTTAGTGTGTACTTGTCACTGAAATGAGAGCTCTGAGATAAAGAACTTTACTTCCATATATCTCAATTCTGTACTTAGTGCAGTACCTTTCTCGGTAGGCTTTTGGATATCTTGTTAAATGATATTAGGCCTTAAAATAATGAACGAATGCCACTACAAATGTAATCTGTAAGAGGCATGTAATATCTATAGTTTAAATTGGAAATTTGATTCTTAAATTGGGAAGAAATAATTACATCGTGAATAAGAATGATTGGAAGATCCTTGAATTTTTTTTTTTTTTTTTTTGGTAGGAGTGTGGAGGAATCAAACTCATGAGGTTGCACTTGCCAGGCAGGGGCCACGCCACTGAGCTATATCCCCGGCCAATATTTGATATTTTTTAATAAAATTATACTCAGTGCAAATAGCAGTGCATAGCCATGCTAGACAAGGGCTCTCACCACGCTGATCTTTTAAGTTGTTATAGCATAGTGCAATGCAGTCGTCCACTCTTAGCCACCCAGTAGAGGCCTGAAACTGTAGGTAGTACCACACTTCATGAATACTATTTTCTCATATGTATCTACCTACCTGTGACAATTTAATTTGCAAATCAGGTGCAGATTAACAATATGAAACTAATTATAGCAGTATACTGTAATAAGTTAATGTAGTTCTCCTTCAAATTAATCCTTGTTACACTACAGTAATGTTTTTAAACTGTGGTGACTGAGTAACTGAAATAGAGTGAAACCATGAATGAGAAGACTATAGTACTTAAGACTTAGGTGGGTTGTGTGTCAAAGGCAGTAACTCGAATTTTGGCTGAGCATTCAACAAAGGAGAAAATAGCCATTTGAAATTATAAAATTGTGTTACGACTTTGTCTTTCTTCCCCTTTAAGAGTAACACATTAATGAAAACATGAATAACAAGTACTCATAACAAGTACCGGTTTTACTGTGTGATTACTGTATACAACACACTTGTATATAATATATGTAATTGTGTACAATAGTAAGTACTCGTCAGTCTACTGCACAGTATTTGATTCACAAGAAGTAACAGTGCCACCTAGTGGAGCAATAGAAGCTACAACTGAATTCTTGTGTTTTTATGTTACATGTACTGCAGTGTAAAAGTGAGATTTAATCTGTGATAGTTAAGTTATGTGATGGAAGCCCTCGACACCTGGTAACTGCTGCAGTTTGTTGTTACTGCAGCGGCTGAGAGTTGTTGGGAGTGAGAAGAGACTAGAAAGTAGATTAGAGGTTGGCCTTGAACTTGCAGTGATCCTCTTGCCTCAGCCTCCAGAGTGCTGGGACAGGCGTGTTTCACCATGCTTGGCTAGAGAATGTAGCTTTTGGAGAATTACTTAAATTTTAGTGACCAGGTGGTTCTAACAGTTCAAAGGGCAGATAGGAGCAGTGGCATTGGCAGTATTTAGAAACCTAATATAGTTGCTGAGTGGATCAGATGGAGAGAGATTTGCAATAGGGGTAGAACTTAATTAGAAAAATTTGTGTACAGAGCAGTAAAGGCCTGAACTATATAGGAGGTGGTACCAGTAAATTTTTTTTTAATTGTAAAAGTAGTATATGCTTATCATAGTTCAGAGTCCATGATACAAATACTACATAGAAGTTCATCATCCCTTTGACAAAATTTGGAGGCATATAATCATAGTATACATGACTTATTTTATATTGTGCCCCCCCCCCCCCCCCGTGTGTGTGTATGTGTATCTGTCTGTCTATATCTCAGGGATTAAACCCAGGGCCTTGCACGTTAGGCAGGTGCTGTATCACTGAGCTGTACTCACAGCTCAGTTATCAATCTCGCTAGGTTATATTGTGCTTTACAGAAATAATATTCTTTTCACTAGCTCCATGTTGCTTGGCATTTATCTTCTTTTTCTTACTCTTGGAAAATACTGCTTTAAATAATTTTGGCATTTATATTACAGTATCTTTTTTTGCTGTGAAAAATATTACCCCGAATCACTTTACAGCTGAATCTTTTCTTATCTGTGGTAGTTCTTTCATAAATTCATAGAAATAGAAGAAAAAAATGAAAAAAATTTTTGGTTTTTATGCTTAAATCAGTTATGATTTAAGAAAACAAAATGACATCCTCCATGATGGCAAGGAGATGTGGGCGACATTGTTCATGTAAGTTTATGTGGACTAATCTGCGATGGCAGTTGGTCACTAAGTATCAGAAGCCTTCATTTTACATATTTTTCTTGACCTTGTACCAGGTCACTTAAATTACATAATGGCCTAAAGTAGTTAGTAGGATGAATTTTACATGCAATTAAAGGGTAGTGTGAGTTTTTTTTCTTTTATTACAAAATTGTGGGGAAATGTTTATACAGCATATTGATGAAGCTTACCATTTTTCAGGTGTACAGGGTAGCAGTGTTAAGGTCACTCACATTGTTGCATAGCCCATCTCCTGAACTTCTTCCATTGTGCAGACCTGCATTGAATGATACACTTATATTTCCTCCTTTTGCCCTGCCACCAATGTTTATACCTATGAATTTGACGACTCTAGGTACCTTAAGTGAACAGGACTGACTGCCTGTTCTACCCACTAAATTCGTCCAAGCTATAACGTGTCAAAAATTTTCTCTATTTTTAAGGCTAAACACTTCCACTGAATGTACGTTGAATGCATTTTGTATTAATCTGTCGGATACTTGGGTTGTTTTCATCCCACATCCTCCTTGGTATTAAGACTGAACCCAGGGCATTTGCACTGAGCAACATCCTTAACCCCCACCCAATCCTTTTGAAAATTTTTTGTTTGTTTTTGTCTTTTTGAGACAGTTTCACTATGCAGTTCAGGTTGGCCCTGAACTCAGTTTGTAGTCCAGGCTAGCTTCAAACTTGTAGCATTCCTTCTGCCTCAGCTTCCCAAGTGCTGGGATTACAGGTGTGCACCACCATGCTTGGCCTTTTTAAAATTTGAGGCAGAGTCTTGTTAAATTGCCTAGGCTCGGTTTAGATTTTAATCTTGCCTCAGCCCCCCCAAGTGCTGGGATTACGGGCATGCACCACAATGCCTGGCCAAGATACTTCATTTAATCCATGGGTTTAGGAATTATGAAAATAAGTATTAAGTGTATGTTTAGTAGAAGTGGTCTCTGAAAAGGATCTAGGCCAGGCGTGGTGGCCCATGCCTGTAATCGCAGAGTTTGTGAAGCTGAGGTAGGAGGCTTTCCATAAGTTTGAGGCCAACCTGTGTTATGTAGTGAGTTCAAGGTCAGCCTGCACTACAGAGTGAGACCCTGTCTCAAGAAACTTGAAAAAAAAAAACCCCAAAACCTAAGGGTGGTTTCAGTAAGCAAAATAAATCCAGTCAAAGGTATGTAAAAACTATTCCATTAGGTTCCAGTAAATAAAATCATTATTATTACATAGTTCACAGCATTTGCTGCAATATAAAAACTTTTGGGGGGATCTTTTTGAGACAGGGTCTCACTATACAGTGTGAACTGTCCTTGAGCTGACTGTGTAGCCCAGTCTGGTCTCAAACTTGCAACGATCCTCCTGCCACAGCCAATATAAAAACTTTCAGCAGGGCTTGGTGGCACATACCTATAGTCCTAGCACTTGAGAGGCTGAAGCAGGAGGATTGCTGCACTTTTGAGGCTAGCGTATGGTACATAGTTCAAGGTCAGCCTGAAAAACATGAGACGCTATCTCAAAAAATAAACATCTGGGTTAGGTAGTGCACCCCTGTAATCCCAACACTTGGGAGGCTGACGTAAGAGGGTTTCTGTGAGTTCGAGGTCAGCCTGGTCTACAAAGTGAGCTCAAGGCCAGCCTGAGCTGCACAGTGAGACCTTGTCTCAAAACGATAAAAAACAAAACAAAAACTACCCAGCATATAGTAAATACCTCAGAAGTTTAACAACACAAAAACTTGGAGGTTTTCTAGTTAGTGTGTGTCTGTCAATCAGTGCATTTATGTCAGTTGTAGAGATGTTCTGATTTTTGTTGTTACTGTTTTGTTTGGTTGGTTGGTTGGTTTTTTGCTATGTTGCCCAGGCTGGCCCTGAACTCCTGGGCTCAAGCAATCTCCCTTCTGGGTCCTGAGTAGCTAGAACTGCAGCTGTGCAGTGTAACAGCATACTTAGCTAGAGTACTCTTTTTTTTTTGAGTGTCAGATGTCTGTAATATGTTTGTTTCATCACAGAGAGAAAGTAATTATTTTGGTAGTCATAGTTTTAGTATCTTGATAATTGCAACTGGGTTTCTGAATACTTTTAAAGAATATCCTCAGTCAAGTTTTGAGTTTTTGGCTTTCCTGAGTCACATCTACTTGTCTGCTATGTATGAAATGTCCTTCAGTTCAAAATTAGGTACAGTATTTGCAAATTTACCTTTTTGGTAGTCCTTACGTTTTCATAGAAGTATTGCTTAATATATTGGCCCCACCCTCCATGCTCTAGAGTGATTGGAGTAGGAGACCTAAATTTAAAATGTCACCTTACTTCCTTGCCTGATTGAGATGTTAACTGTCTTTTTTTTTTTTTTTTTTTTTTTTTTTTTTTCTCCGGTCCCGGGAACCGAACTCACGACCTTGTGCTTGCCAGACAGGCGCTTTTGCCGCTGAGCTAAATCCCCAGCCCCTGTTAACTGTCTTTTAAAGAACAAAATCAGATATTCTAACTTTGACTTTCATTTAAGAATGAGTTGTAGCTTTCTTCTAGAAGTTATAGAAAAGAGAATATATATTAGAATATAACATAAAACCTAGTATGTTGTCTTTGTCATACTATATAGTAAAAGTGTGTCTAAGTATTGTTTCATAGTATAAAGAGATGAGAAAAATAAAATGGAGAGACATGGAGGGATTGAGAGATGAAATGTAGAGACAGACAGGGCTGCTGCATTCAGTAGTTATCCGTTAGCCATGTAAGTGATTTAAAATAATGATTGATAAATTGTAAAATTTAGTTTGTTAGTACCAATAGCCCCATAGGCCTGTTGGCTACTATGTTGAGTAGTACAATACTGAACATTTCCATCATTATAAGAAATTCTTTTCATAATGACTGATAAAGATTGCTAAAACAGCGTAAAGAGGTGTAGGAAATGACAGATTTACAATATATGTAATATCTCTGCTCTAATAAAAGAATGTTAGATGTATTGGCGCACATCTGTATTTCCAGCACTCCGGGAGGCTGAAAGAGGAGGATTGCAAGTTCCAGCCCAGCTTGGGCAATTCAGCGACTTGGTGAGACTGTCTCCAAATAAAAAAGGGCTCGACAGAGAGACAGACACTGACTGTGGATACTCCAGAAGAGACAGTCACCTTTTTTTCCTAGAATATGGAACACTGACAGTATTGAATTAAAGAATCTACATCCTCCCATGCACTACTATAAGAAGATGGGAGAATTTAGACAAATCTTTGATGCTAAAGTGATACACTGGAAAGGAGGAGGTAGGACCAACACACTATGACTGAAGACACTGTAGTGGAAACAGAAAGGTCAGCCCCTTTTGTCCTTTCTGGGATCAGGTAGCAACGGTGGGAAGTCTGTACTTTTATCAGCTTGGAGCAGAGGAGAAGAGTAGTGATTTCTTAAGGTTGGTAAGAGCCAGGAGGAGTGAAGTTCATTTATATGGAAAACCAGTTGCTAGGATACTCCATTGTTGGGTCTTGTCCACATGACGCGAGTAGGTTGTACATACAGCCTGTAGTTAAAAGATTACACCACCAGAACTACCGAGCATTTTCAGAACAACAGTGTAAGACAGTTTTTGTTGAACCTGTTGAAAGAACTAGGTATATGTGGCTTGAGGAAAGGGGATTTACTGTAAGGAGTAGTGAAGGGTTTTTTTTGTTTTTATTTGATTATTAAAAGTCCTCATTGTCTGTAACTTCAGTTCCATCAGTGCACCATTGTTCATCTATTAAGAGAGTGGTATTATTGGTAACTCTACTGTCTAGTTTATTCAGCCATGCCTAGTTTTTGAAATAGTACTGGTGTTAGAGCTAGAGTATAAGTAATGATAATTTGGGTAGCATTGTATACACCGGATTTGTTCAAAGAAAATTTGAACCTGCTTAAAAATAAGAATTTCTTGTAAAATATCTTCAAAATCTAGTTGTGTTAAGATCATATTCATATTATAGAGAATATAATTTCTTCAGAGCAAAATGTGTTTCATTCTGGAAGCATATCTGAATCTTATTCCAGTGTATTCTTGAGAGTTTTGTAGGATTAATAAATAATACATTTTAAAATTGAGATGCATGTACTATGGAATGCAAAAATACTAGGTAGAAAGTTGATTATCAGTAAACTCGGTAAGTTTTGATAATGCTTATTGTGCCACAGTGTTTTAGTTTAATTCTCTTAATCCTTAGGACATTGTAGTTACTGTGTGGGTGTTGTAAAGATAGCTAAATACATTGTACTTTGTGTGATTAAAAAGTATGTGTTCATAAACATCAGACTTGTTTTTTTTTTTTTTTTTTTTTTTGGTCTTTTTGAGACAGGGTCTCTCTGTGCAGTTCAGGCTGGCCTTGAGCTTACTTTGTAGCCCAGGCCGGTCTCGAACTTGCAGTAATCCTCCTGTATCAGCCTCCCAAGTGCTAGGATTACAGGCGTGTGCCACCACACCCGGCCAGAAAGACATATTATAGTATAAGAGAGGAATGTTGAGGTTGAGAATCTTTTGAGTTGCCAGCATTTTTGAAAAATGCACATACCGTACTCGTGTACAAATTTACTAAAACAGTTAACTAGAGCTGTCTTTGAAACTCATTAATGACTGACTTGCTTACTCCACAGTTCACTGCATTATTTATTAGTTAACAGTTTGGATAGGTCAGACCATTGTCCCGTAACTAGTGCAAATTGAAAAAGGCTCACTGTCAGATACTACATTCGCTTATCATCTCTTTTCTCTGCCGGAAAACTGCCAGTATAAATTTCCATATTTTGGTTGTTCCAAGGTGACTGCATAAATGTAGTGAGGATGTGGCTTGGCCTCCCTTTATGGAAGAAAGTCATCCTGTGTCGCTCTTAGCACAGTGATATAGCTAGTACCCTGTTAAGCAGTGCTTAATGAACTAAATTTTCCAAATACGGAGAATTCTGTTGCCTTGGGTGTAAGTTAAACCATAGCTGGATTTCTGTATTCAGCACTGAATCCCATATTAGCAAAAAAAATTAACTTCCCAGGCTTATGCATAGACAGAGATCAGAGTAGCAAAAGAAATACGAGATACCTTGACCAGTTGAGAGAAATAGGGAGATCAGCATTGAGAACAGATACAACTTAGTGAATATCTTGCTAGATACTTCAGAAACGATCAGAAAAAGGTAATTAGCTTTATCTTTCAATTTTTTTATTTTTTGAGAGAGGGTTCTCCCTACGTAGTCCAGGCGGACCTTGGACTCACTGTGTAGCCCAGGTTAGCTTCAAACTTGCAGTGATCCTCCTGAGTGATGGGATTACAGGCATGTGCGCCACATCTGGCTGCTACATTTAGTTTTGTGGAACAGTTAGGACCAATGGATGTATTACAGGTAGCCAGCAAGATTTTTTGAGGGGGATGGAGCCTTTGTAGTTCAAGCGGTTCTTTTTTTTTCCTTTTCCTTTTCCTTTTCCTTGACTTTTTGAGACAGGGTCGCTCTATGCAGTTCAGGCCAGCCTTGAGCTCACTTTGTAGCCCAGGCTGGTCTGTTCAGGCTGTTCTTGAATTCACTAAGTAGCCCAGGCTGGCCTCGAACTCACAGTGATCTTCCTGCCTCAGCCTCCCAAGTGCTGGGTTTACAGGCAGGTGCCACCACGCGCAGCATCATGTAGATAATGGTAGTTAAAACAGCCTAATGTGAAAGGCTATTTTACGAAGTTTCAGTGTCTAACATCTGTGTCTATGGCAGACCTTAAACACAGCCTTATTTCTAGTCTGATAAGTAGCAAAACCTCGTGCTACAGACCTGTTTACTGTATTGGTATATACTTACATCTATGTTTGGGTTCTTATAGAAAGTTACAGTACATGCTAAAAGGCAAAGCATCATCAATGACAGAAGCATCAGAACTAGTCTCATATGACACAGATCTTGAAATTATCAGATCAGGAATAAGAATTTTAGTGAAAGTAGATACCATGAAAAACAGGTGGAAATGCTCAGGAAAAAAAGCAAATATGGTACTAGAAGTAGAAAAATACTAACAAAGAGTGAAGTTGATGGGCACTGTAGTACTATAGATTAGATACTGCCGGGGGAAAAAATTGGTGAGCTTGAGGTTAGGCCAGTGGGAACTTTCCAAAAGGAAATTCAACGTGAGAAAATACAAACTCATAAATGAACATCCAGAAATTGTGGGACAGTTTGGAAAAGTGTAACATAATGTGCTTAGACTATCAGGAGAAAGAATGAAGCAGAAAGAATACTTGAAGTAGTAATGGCTAAGGATTTTCCAAGTTGATGACAGACACCAGACCACTGATCTTGGAGACTCCAAACATCAAACAAGATTTAAAAAAAAAAAAATACAAAAACAAAAGCAAACCAAATATATCATCTGCATTTAGCTAAATCATAGTCAAACTGCATAAACCAAGACAATAAAACTTGTAAAGTCAGGGATGGAGAACACCCTATATATAGAAGAATAAAGACACAAAATGAACTGGGCTTTTTGACAGAGCTATACAAGCAAAAAGTCAGAATTTTGTGACCAATGACATTATTCCTACACCAACCTAGAATTTTATAATCAATGAAATTATTCTTGCAGTGAGTTTGTTGTAGCTAGAGAGGATCAAGAAGAGGTTGAATAACAAAGATGAGAAAAATTGGGTCCAGTGTTTTCACAACTGCATTTTATAGGGAAAATACATAGAAATTTTTATTGGTACATTTTAGATATATGTAATGATCACACTCATAGAGGGTAACAGCTCTTCAAGATGGTATTGTGTTAAGTACAAACATGTTTCAGTGATTCTGAGAAATACTGCAAACTACATTTTAGTCTCGGACCTCCACTGTGGGTTTCAGCACGTTAAGGATGTGAGCAGGGTTAGCCAGGAACATAATAATCTTGACATACTGTCATTCTTTAGTATCTGAGTAGTATATACTAAGGGTCCATTAAAAAATCATAGAGTGATGATCAAGGAACATGATCAGGTTGGCTTCCTCATTTAATTATCCGTACAGGTAGAAATAGTACAGGTTGTTTCCTTAAATTCTCTTGATCTTGAAGTTGTGTACATAGTAGAGAAAAAACCAGTGTTACATGTTGCCTCTCACCTCCCAACTTGTACCTCCGTCCCCCTATCCTGAAGATTACAACTAATAATTACTGTTAAGTTCAGTTTTCCTGCAGTGTTGGGCACCATTCCTATAGAGTAGTCCCTATTTCCTATTATGTCTTTATTGTGTTGCTCCTATTGTGAAGAAGTTCATCTCAAAGTGCATAATGCTGTTGTTCATGAGGAAATGACAACTCTCCATTAGTAGTGCCAGTACTTTTGTTTCCATTTTATCCTCCTCTTCTCATTTTTTTCTTTGTCCTCCCTTCCCCTTCCCCAGTTCCCCTTTCCTTCTGAACAATTTCTTCCTATTTCACAATTTCTGTTACACATTTTGGTTCTTACCTGGGTGAGACAGGGTCTCACTATGTAGTTCAGGTTGGCTTTGAATTCACTATGTAGCCCAAAGTAGCCTTGAACTCGCAGCAGTCCTCCTACCTCAACCTCCCAAGTGCTGGTATTACAGGCATACACCACCATATGTGGCAAGTACATCTTTTATATTGGGTATTTTTCAACCTAGACATATTGTTAAACTTTGGAAGGGAACCTGGAGATGGAGTGACTCATCCCTGGTTTTCACAGCATTGTGAAATCTGGACTGTTTATATTTGCTTCGTACAAAAGACACAACTGGCTCACTGGAGTCAGGATTCTGCTTCCTGGTTTGGTGCCCTTCAGTTTCTGCTATGGTAACTGTATCTAAAGAAGTGGGTAGGAAGCCAGTGAGGCTATAGGCATGTAGTTTGGAATCAACCACCAGAGATCCCCATGTGAGTGCAGTTTGAATTAGTAGCATTTGTAAGAAAAGGGCAGCCATAAAAATGTGTAAGTTCAAAAATAAGTCATTTATCTAGGGCAACTAGAATTTGAGAATAACTACCTGGGTCAGTCCTAAAGTGAGTTAAGAGCTCTGAATTTTGGTAAGTTTATTTTTTTAATTCTTAGTACAAAGTGATTGTTACCACAGATATATAGCATTCTTAAATTTAATAACTCCCCCATCGATTTATTTAATCCTCATACCTCTTTAGGATAGTCCTGTTTTATGGAGAAGCATTTAAGACTTAGAAGATTGTAGGTAGTTCCTACCCAGGGTCACATAGGTAGTAAGAGAGGCATTGTTTCAAACCACATCTCCTGACTTCAAGGAGTATAGACAGGCCCTGTTAAAACTCATTGCTCTGCTGAATACTGCAATAAATACCAACTATGTTTCCCCTTAATTATGGGTATGAAACTAGACAAAATCTAGTAGTAGTTTTAAGAAGTAAGTTGATAAACTGGGTGTGGTGGCATATACCTGTAATCCCAGCACTTGGGAGGCTGAGGCAGGAGGGTCATTTGGAGTTTGAGACTAGCCTGGGCTACAAAGTGAGCTCAAGGCCAGCTTGAACTGTGTAGCAAGACCTTATCTCAAAAAGGTTCCCCCCCACAAAAAAAAAAAACAAAACAATAAAAATGAGTAGTAACACATTGAAAGTTGTGGCTAGATTAAGAAAGATTTCTATGGCAAACTGTGTGATGGGGCATGCCTGTAATCCTCACAAGTTCAAAGCCAGCCTGTGCTACATAGTGAGATCCTCTCTCAAAAGTTTGTTTTCCTGTGGCAGTGGTTATTCATAATATGTCAGAAATTTTTTTTTAAGTTTTGGATACTTGATATATACTAAGTATTGACTAAGGAAAAGTTTTTCTTAAGGTTCACATTTCAAACAAAATTATAGTGCATAAATTATGTGTAGGTATGTCATACCACTTGATCATGTTGAAGTGTCTTGGCAGTATAAAGATTGCTCCTGCCTTTGGGGAAATCTGACAGAATGGCAGACATACATACGTGTGGATTAGACAGGTCAGAGATAGCTTCCGTTGGGAACCTGAAGTAAGGATGGCAGGGATAGAGAAGGGGCTTCTGTCAAAGTGAGAATATACCTAGACTATGAAGTGGGTAAAATTTTAAGAATTAGGGGAATTGGATATAACCAGTGGGAATGAGCCTTGGTGGGAAGCTGGAGCTGAAAAACTGATTTAAGAATTGTAAGAGATCCAAAAAAGAGAAGGACTAGGTCCAAAAAAGAGAGGGGCTAGGGATATAACTCAGTGGCACAGCACCTGCCTGACCAGCACGAGGTCCTGAGTCTGATTCTCATTACTGAAAGCAAATAAACTCCTTAGAAAGAGAGAGAGACTGCAGGCTTTGAGGTAGTAGTGATGACACTGGCAAATCAGTAAATTAAGGACAAATGTGTCCTCATCTATAAAACAGTAATGACATTTAATTTCAGGATTTTTGTGAAGATTAAGATGAGCCAAGCAGTTTGTATAATCTGGGAAAAAGTTTAATTTGTCCATTAGACTTTTAAAAATAGGTATTTTAGGGCAGTTTTGGGTTTGCAGGAAAGCTATGGCAATACCAGCTTCATTTACCTTTGCTTTCCCTAAGGCCTCGTCTCCAAATACAGTCACCTGGAGGGTTAGGGCTTCATCATGGAGAGGGAGTGGGCACGCATTATAGTCCACAGCAATAACCTTTACCCCTTGGGGTGCTTGTTTTGAGACAGGGTCGCAGGTAGTTCAGGTAGGCCTTGAATGTACAGTGACCCTCCTGCCTTGGCCTCCCAGCTGCTGGGATTACGGGTATGCCCAACCACGGCTGGTTCCTTGGGTGTTGTGGTTTTTGTTTTTTAAGTTTTTTTTTTCTTGGTGTGGATTCCAGTAACTTTTTTTTTGAGACAGCATCTCATTATTTAGTTCAGACTGGCCCTGAACTCAGTACTGTATATAGCTCAGGCTGGCCTTGAGCTCACAGTGAACTTCCTGCCTCAGCCTCCTGAGTACTGGGATTATAGGCCATGAGCCACCACACCCAGCGAATTCCATTAACTTTCAGGCCACTTTTATAGTAAAGAAATTTGCTTAATATTGTTGTAAGGTGAATCTGCTAGCAACAGATTTCTGGTTTTGTTTGGAGAAAAACCTTAATTTTTGAGATAACTTTCCCAAATTTAGGATTTTTGGTTGGAAGTGTTTTTTCTTTGAGAGCTTCAAATGTATTTTCCTGCTGGCTTCTGCCCCCTGGTGTTTCTGCTGAGAAGTAGAATGATAATCTTACTGGTGTCCTTTTTAGTAATGGGTTTTTCTTGCTTTTTTCAAGATTTTTTAATTTTGACTTTCTGCATTTTTGCTTTGATAATTCTGTGGATTGCTTCCTATTTATCTGACTTGGAGATAGGAACTGTTTTACTGCCCACTTCTTCAAGTAGACCTAACTCAAATCAGACTCTAGTGCAGTGGATTTGTCTGAATGTTACCCCCACTCTTGGTGAAGGGGAGGGGAAAGCAGTCAAAGTTATCTCAGTTTGCCTCATCTGATGTGGAGGCAGTGCTTCCTGAACTGAGGACAAGGGTTATGAGGAACCCAGTTTTCTCAGTGCTTCACATCCAAGGTAGTGTGGGCACTGGGCCAGAGGGTTTTCCTAGGCTAACTTCCCTAGCTCAGGAATTGACTTGAAAGCTAGCCAGCTGGTGGCAGAGTGAGAAATGCTGCTCTCCTTCACTTTCTGGGAAGAAAACCCTTCAACTGGGAGCACTGGCAGCTCGGAGTAATCCTTGTGGGTTGCAGCAGTTGGAGTCCATTACTTGCTGAGGTGGGAGGAGAAAAGAAGGAGCCTTGTGGGTTCAGATAACACACACTTGCTATTCTTGCTGAGTTTTTTTGTTTTTTGTCTATTTGAGACAGGATCTCGCTATGTAGTTTAGGCTGGTCTTGAGCTCGCTTTGTAACCTAGGCTGGTCTCAAACTCACAATGATCCTTCTGCCTCGGCCTCCCGAGTGCTGGATTACAGATGGGCACTGCCAGGCCTGGCCCTTACTGAGTCTTTGTAGATTTTTCTTCAGCAGATGTTTCATTTGCTCTTTGCTCTTAGGACCACTTTCCGAGGCTTTAAAGAGTGGTGATTTTTTAAATAGTACTCTAATTTACGAAGAAGCTGGTCGGTGGGGCTCCTCAAGCTGTTGTGGTAGAGGCCAGTCTCTAGTTCCAGAGCGGTGAAATTTAACATTTTTGGACCTTTGGTTCCCTCTGCTGATTTATTTGTGAAGTAGTGCTAGCCCCTCCACCACATTGCTTCATTTTATTCTGTTACCCGGTATTACTTTCCTTGTTGTATTCATATCTAAAGTAGTGTCTGTTTTTATGCTTCATTCCCCTTGAAGTGTTAGTTTTGCAAAGATAGGAGACTCTGTTTTGTTGAAAAGTGTATCCCCAGTGCTTCAAAAACATGCATCTGCTACATGTCAGACTGTCATTACACTTAATAGTCCTGTGGGGCAAAATGGACAGTACACAAAGTAGTAGCGACTTTTTTCAAAAGTGCTTTGAAAGCGGAGTGCATGAGTGGTGGTGTTATGGTTCTGACCCGAGAGAAGTCTTACTGTTGGGGTACATTAGAGCCAAAGTAACACGTATGTATTATTGTGAGCATTGTTGCCATAATAAACCAGGCTCTGGAATCTTGGTGCCTCTTTCTAGACCACCAGTGAGTCAGTATAAAATTTTTAGGGCTGTGGCATGGATAATACAGTCAGGTAGTTACTAGGTTTCAGGCAGTTCAACCTAGCTGGCCTCTGACCTCAAGGCATCCTCCTGTTCCAGCTTCCCAACGAGCCGGAAGTACAAGTGCGTGCCACTGTGCCTGGCTTTAAAGATAACTCTTAGTAATTAAAGACGAGCCCATCTGGGTGTTGGAAATTAGACACCAGGGTTGGGAAAAATGACTAGCAGGGACACAGTGCAGGTCTCCAGCCCCAAGACAAGCAGAGAATATGAATTCACTTTGAATGTGTTTGAACGGAATCTGAGTATACTGAACTGCCCCCAAAGTGCGTATTCAAGAGTAGTGTGGATGAGAACTGTGAGGGACACTGATGTGGTACAGATGGAGGATGTGTTTGCTACTGCACTGGCATGTTGTGAGCAAGATCCATGTGGAGGTGTGTAGCAGAAGGTTCTGTTGAGAAGGATGCATCCAGAATGAAATACTCCATGCTTCTGTGCTGAGTCACCATGCTGAAACCTATGTGGCATTGTATTGTATCACTGGTAAAGGCAGGAAGTAAGAGGAAACAGATCGTAACTCGAGATTACAGAACTGTGTTGAAGTATCTTGTACTGCATCTTAACCTTCGGGGTAGGTTAGAAATCAGGGACATGTGGATGTGGTAAAAGTTGGCCCTTCTAAAAGGAAGTCTCAGTAATACAGAGAAGCCTAACTAATGTAGAGAAGTGGTTCACAGTTCTAGCTCTGTATCCCCATCATTTTCAGAACTTTTGCAAAATCCATATATTCTGGACCCCTTTCCAGATATTTAATTGATATGCAGTGGGGTCCATAGTTCTCTTGAAAAATCAGTAGTTCTTCTAGAAATATTCTGGGTGATTCTGATGTGCAGTCAGAGTTGAGATACACTACTGAAAAAGTTACATCTTGTGGGAGTAACAGAATGTTCACTTAATGTTTACAAAATGTAAAGCTGGTTATCATTTAACTCAATCTATTTTCTTTATGAGATCAGCCTTGGTCAAAGGGAGGGAAAAGATTTTAGTCTTTCTAGAAGGAAGAATACCCATTTTCTAGACTCACTCTTCAGGCCTCATCTTCGCGAGGTGATAAGAGTGCAGAAGGTATCCTCGGCCACCATGTATGGCGGATTTAGTTGAGGATTTAGGGCTGTCAGGAGACAGTTCTCACTACAGAGGAGTGGTTGTTCCCAGTTAGCCATTTAGTCAGCTGCCTTCCCTGTTTGCAGGCTCTCTGAGCCTGTTTTTGAGCCATTGGTGTTATGTCTGGTGAAGTCATGGATCCCCTTCTCAAGTTAAAATGTGTTTAAATGCATAAAGTAAAATACATAAGATTATAAAGGAAACATTATATTGAATTATAGCTATCCAAACTTTATAAAATTTGTATAATATATGCTTCCTTAATTAACAAATAACTTTTTTTTTGAGACAGTGTCTCGTACTATGTAGTACTCAATATATAGCCCAGGCTAGCCTGGAACTGATAGCGATCCTCCTGCCTTAGCCTCCCAAGTGCTGAGGTTACAGGTGTACACCACCACACCCAGTTTAACAAAAAACATTCAGTGGTGGATGTAATTACCACCACAATTTTTAAAAGTAATAATAAATGTAAACTTCAATATGCAGTGGTTGTAAAAGCAGTTAATATGAAGCAGTTGGTTTTTGTTGGAGATAGTTATGGGTACGGATAATACTGTGATGGTTTGTTGCCACATTCATAGTTGAAAACTTCTAAATTTCAGTTTAATTTGTAAAGATAAATACGTAATTTTAATTATTCAAACTCAATACCTGGAACTCTTATATGCAGAAGCTAGGTGTATTTGTTAGTCTGTAGTTAAAAGATTTCTTTCAAATAATAGTGTTTACCTATATATTTTCATAGCCCATCTTGTGTTACTAAATTACTAAAACTCAATATTGGGATAATTTTTTAAATTTGGCATTAACAGTATAATATCAGATTTTATGTATAGCATTAACTAGGTAGCTCTTTGAACGTCCAAATGCTAATAAAAATGGTTTGATTTTGCAGGAATACAAGCGCAAGTTAGCCAGAGTTTCCCTGGTGCGCAAAGAACTTAGGTCCCGGATCCAGAGCCTACCAGATTTATCTCGATTACCCAATGTCACTGGCAGCCACATGCACCTGCCCTTTGCAGGGGACATCTACAGTGAAGATTGATGACCATTCTCTTTCCAGGACCCAAGACTTTGCAAGAGATGGAGACAAGTTAGGTGGATAGTCCTGTAGCGTTATTTTTGTATACTGTTCAGAGAGTGATGCTAACAAAAGAAACACGTAATTTATAAAATTGTTTAAAATGTTGGTTTGTTTACTATTTTATTAGTAAGTTAACATGACTTAGTTTAAACAAAGTGATGATCTGTGTATTAATAAGCTCACAAATAGTGATTATTTTCAAAAGATCTTTTTGTAAATTTTTTTGATCCAAGGCCTTGTGAAAACTTTCATGTTTCTATTTCTTCATGTATTTTCAATTGTTTTTCTTTATTGTTTTCAGTATCTAATCACTGTATGCTATCTAATTACTAAAGGGGAAGAACTAATCAGGCGTTGGTTGAGACTTTATTATGGTATAGTTAGGACTTGATTATAGAAGAAACTGAATGTTCCAACTTAATCTCCACCTTTCTCCCCAACCCAAATACTAGTTTTGTGCCTCTCCATGCCTTTGATCCCTAGAGGCCAGCAATTTAACACTAAACACGGGCACCAACTGAAGGGTCAGAGCAGAACCTTAGAGAACTTTACCACAGTAGCAGTCCATTCCATCTGCCAGTGTAGAGTAAATACATGTTAAGCAGGGATTCCCTTGGTTACACTGTTTAGCATTATTTGAGTACATTAATATGAAAAAGCTTCGGAAATGTTACAAATTTTGACACTACCAAGAGAATTAACTTTGGTTCTGGAGCTGATTTATACTTAACAAATCAGTCTTTTAATGTAATTGATCCTATTAATTTAAAAAATTCATGTATGGAATTAAACCTAAAAGAATGATACTTTTATTATTCCATCAACCATATAACTTAAAAACAATAGTATTTTTTAGCTCTGATAGTTCTAGAATGCAGTATTCATTACCATTTAGTAAAGTAGTCTGGAACATTTTTTATGTTTCTGTAGGGTTTTTGAGTGACTGTATATTTGGAAATTAAGCAGTGCCACACTACAGGGTAGATCTGGTAAATTTTATATTTGTATCTTTACAGATGTAAATACAAAACAAATGTACTTTTACCTTTTATTTCTAACCTTGTGTGTTAGTGCAGTTGCATGCTCTCCAGTTTTCTTTTTAAGTCACATTGTTAAGCTGTGAATTTGTCTTTAATAATAACTTAGGATAAATATTTTTCTCATTGCTTTACATATTAAACATGTCTCATTGTAAGCAGATTCAAATTAGATAATAAAACATCTTTTAAATCCCACAAAGCCAGTTATATTTCACTACTCTGAATGGTTTCACTCGTTTTTTTTTCCCCTTCAGTATCAGAGATTAAGATTCAAATAAATTTACATGTGAAGGAAAAGGCATATATTTGTTAATAGCCAGTAGTTATAGAAACAGTGCTTTTACTAATGTGACCTCTCCAAAACAGAGATACATGTAGTAGTCCTGAACCATATACGTCTTATATTCCAAAGTGTTTCAGAGGATACGTTTTCTCACAGAAACAACAGTAGTTGGGTTCCCTGTGCATACTACCGCTGAAAGCGCATGTGGGAACCTAATCCACCTAACCATGAATGTATTTAACTTACAATATGGTTGATAAATTACTCATGGTAGACCTTGGCCAATATTTGTAACATCACTCTAAGGGGATTGTGTGTGGCAGCCAAACTCCACATGGGGGTGGCTGCCTGTGCTGTGTACCTCTATCTCTAGGTGTAAGAAATAGAAGAAATATTTCAGCAGAGGGGAGGAGGAGATAACAAATACAGTTAGAAAACCTGCTTACATCTCTTAAGAAAGTATACTGTTTTTGTTGTTGCTAATGTGAAAGCAAACACTTGTATGTTAACTTATTTTCCATATCTTGACCTTATTTATGATCTGCTGAAGTGATTTGTCCATTCAATATATATATATATACATACATATATTTTCCATTTAAAACTAATTTATAAACTATGTACTTGTGGGAAGATTTGAAATCTTTTAGGAGTTTGTTGGCATATTTTCACCGTTAAAGACAGACTTCTGACTTAGATACTGATTTTAATGCCAGTATCTGCTCTAAATATTTATGATAAAAATGCATTATTTTTTTAAAGAGCTTGATGAGATTTGTGATAAGTGATAGTACTCAAGAATCTGAATCCCACTCCTTGATCAGTCCTCCACCAACTTCAGTTGGGTAGCTCCCTAACTGAACATAAATAATATAGTCTGTTTTAGAAGTCATGTTCTCAGCCTTATGATAGTTAGCTTTTAGTAAGCCTTAGCAGTAAATAGTCTTCCTTCCTAAAAGAAAGACTAAATTTTCACAGTAAAGGGGGTTAGTTAGATTGGGGTACTGTAATACCAAATTCTTAATCATGAGCATTTTCATCATTGTGTACCTGAGGCAAATCATGCAACTGAGTGTGGTTTGGCCTGGCCCCTCAATTGAAAAGCATGTCACCATACCTGCATGAGGGGTACTATGCTTTGAATGGATACCATCACTCTTTTCTCCATAAACAGTGCAGATTGCTGTCCTGAGTGGCAGTTTGTTTGAACAGATTCCCTGATGCTCCCTCCACTCCTTCCTTCCTTCACTACGGTAAGTAAAAGAATCTTAGTGAGGAACTGGGAGTCTGAGAAAATGGATTGTGCTCAGTACCAACCTCCCTATGAGGAAAACCATTCCAGATGCAGCTATTTTGGTAACCTTTTCCACATGCACTCTGAATCAGGGTTTTTCTATTAGAAATCCTTAGGAATCAGCAAAAGCTGGAATGACCCAGTCACCTTGATTTGCAAAATTAAAAGAACAAACATAGGTTTTTAGTTTTTACTGTAAAGGAGCAACTCATCTTTTCACAGTATAGTTACTGAACTGGTTCTGACACCTGTTAAGAGAGAAAAATTTCAAAAGTAAATTTTAGGGAAAGTTAAAAGGTTCTTTCTGAATTTTCCATTCTAAAAATTTATATAATGTGGAATAATATAAGCTACTAAACTACTTAGTATTCTATTAAGAAATAGCTCCTCAACATGTAGTCATGTTTCATAATTGTTGCACTATATCAAAGCTTTTTAAAGTGTACACCCAGTTCTTCTGTGTATAGAAAGGGAACATTGCGTTACTTAATGAATTTATTTATACAGAGTATTTGTTGACAACTCTTAATTCCAGCCATCCACACTGTTCTGAGGTGGCAATAGCACATGGGAAGATGAACTCTCCCTGTTTGTTTATCCTTTTTTCTTTGGCTGTATCTGATGACAGTATAAATGTTATTAATAAAGTTTTATGTTCTTTTTGAAGCTTTTCTGTGTAGGTTGTTTCTGTGACTCATTCATTGGATATGGGTATTAAGGGGACAGATTAATAGACTGAGAGGGAAGCAAAGTACCTGAAGTATTCAACTGTGTTATGGCAGAGAAATGCTGGAGTATCAGAATCATCTAGAGGATTTATTGAACTACACATGGCTGGGCCCTACACACAGCTTCTAATTCAGTAAATCTGTGGAAAGACATAATGGTTTACTTGTCTAATGACTTAATGCGGCTGCTACTGATCTTAGGGACCACATGATGACAGCCACTGGTGATCAACTTTAAAGTCTGTGACTTGCTTCAATTTAAAATAGTGTATTTATAGTAGTCCAGTCTACTTAGTAAATTCAAGGCCAGCATGAACTAAAACCTGAATACTGAGGTTTTAGTTTAGAGCAAACAGTTCATATATTAAAGAAAAAAAAGGAGGAAAAAAATGGAAACAAAGTTTTTGTAAATGAGGGGAAGAGGGGTTGAAGGGAAGGGAGGGGATTTGGGATAAAAGAAGAATCAAGATATATCAAGTACAGGTACAAATTCCCAATGCTGAAGGTGATCATTATGTATTATCTAAAAGGTCCCAATAAAATTAATTTTTAAAAATTAAGTTCTCAGCCAGGCGTGGTGGTGCACACCTGTAATCCTAGCACTCATGAGGCTGAGGCAGGAGGATTGTTTTGAATTTGAGACCAGCCTGGGCTACAAAGTGAGCTCAAGGCCAACCTGAACTACATAGCGAGACCGTCTCAAAAAGACAAAAAAAAAAAAAAAATTCTTAACGTAGCAAAACCATTGTTTTTCAAATGATTAAGGGCAATGGGCATACAATTTTATTTTCAAGTATGGTTCATGGACATATGAAATAAAACATTAGGTAATATTTTTGGCAGTTAATAGACTGAATACATGAAGACATCAGAAATAGTGAAGAGATTAAATATTGCTGTCATTTTAGAAAGTAGTTTTATTATAAAAATTAAATCCATTATTAAAAATAATTTGATTTTTTTTTTTTTTGTACCAGGAAATGAACTCATGACCTCAGGCTTGCCAGACAGGTGCTTATGCCTCTAAGCTTTATCCTTGGCCCACCATAACTTGATTTAAAATTTTTTTTTGGCTGTTTTTTGTTTTTGTACCGAGACTCAAACTCAGGACCTTGTGCTTACCAGGCAGGTGCTGTGCTACTGAGCTATATCTCTGGCATCTGCTTCATTTTTTAACTTGGGCTTGGTTTCTGTATTTGCAGTATGACTCAGTGAAGACTATGGATTTAGACAGCATTCTGTAAGCACTTTATAAATTCTGAAATAGAAATCTTTTTTTTTTTTTTTTGCTGGTACCCAGGAGTTGAACTCATGACCTCACGCTTGCCAGGCAGGTGCTATGCCGCTGAGCTATATCCCTGGCCCTCATTTATTACTGAGCTATATCCCTGGCCCTCATTTGTTATTAAAAGTATTGAAAATGTGTAGTTGTTTCTTTGTATTCTACTTAATGAAACTAATTTATATTTTAGGTCCTCAAAAATCCTTCTACAATATATTTTCAGGATAAAATTGCAACATGACTTCAGTAACTGCAGAAGTGTTTAGATTTTTTTTTTTTTTTTTTGTCTATTTTGAGACAGGGTCTCACTATGCAGTTCAGGCTGGCCTTAAGCTCACTTTGTAGCCCAGGCCGGTCTTGAACTTGCAACAATCCTCCTGCCTCAGCCTCCCGAGTGCTGATTACAGGCGTGCGCCACCCACAAAGGCCAAACAAACAAAACTTAGTTTTAAACTCAACACTGTATTACCTTCAGTTATTCTGATCCTGGAAAATCATGTGTCACAGAGCTCTGTCAGTATTCATTAGGTCTTAACCCATGCCATGTTCTTTTTAGAGGATGGATGGCAAGTGTATGTCATACATGCTCATCTCACCATAACTTTCTCTTGCTTATGAATAAAATCAGAACTTGACGCTGTCAACCCGTCTTGATGAGAGTTGGAACAAGAGCTGAAAAATGTTTCTCTCCTAAAAGTGTGGTAGACTGCTCAGCTTTGAAAGTAGTGCCAGCTGATTCACAGTGACCAGTAAGAGGCACATGTTTTCTGAGAATACCCATCGCAGAGTAATTCTTGAGCTTTCGAGCATTTTATGAACCTAAGCTGTCAGAAGCCTAATTAATAGGGACAGTGGTAGATGCTGTGGACACAGGGAAAGCCTGGCTCAGTTCACCACTGTTTTGGTACTTGTATTTGTCAACATAGCTTATATAAATCTAAAAACAGCTGGTTAGCCCTGGTGTGTCAATTTGCCAAGCTCTAATGAAAATCTGCTTTAAATTTTCAAGTGAAGGAAGGCTTAGAAACAAATCAGAACTCGGTAGTTAAATGACTTAAGTTTTTAAATTTTGCTGTCTTGCTCAGTACTGCTTGTAAAATTCACTATACATGGAGCTCTTGCCCATCCATTTTATTTATTTTTTTAAGTTTTTGAAACAGGATCTCACTATGTAGCCCAGGCTGCCCTTGAACTCACAGCGATTCTTGTGCCTCAGCCTCTCAAGTGGTGGGATTATAGGTGTGTGCCACCATGTCTGGTGCCATTTTATTTTTAATAGATAAACAATTGTATATACTTATTGTGGTGCAGTATAATGAGATATTACATGTAACTATTATACATCAAAGCAGGCTAAGTAACATATCTATCACCTCAAATATGTATCATTTCCTTCTGTAAGTTCAGCTGTTCAGGATCCATGTGTATTGTGAGATCATATGAGATGTCTCTCTGTGCCTGGCTTACTTCATTTAGCAGTGTTCTCCAGGTTCATCCATGTTCTAGCAAATGACATTTTTCTGCTTTTTAAAAACAATGTATTCTATTATGTATATAGGCCACATTTAAAAAAAATCCATTTGTCAGTTGATGTATTAGTGGGTTGTTTCTTAGCAATGAAGGTGGGGGTATGGACAATTCTGTAACACACTGACTTCAATTCCCTTGAGATACATACCCAAAAAGCGGGACTACTGATTACAGATATACTTTTAATTTTTAAAGAAACCTCTATATTGTTTTCTTAAATGGCTATACTAATTTACAATACAATTTTAAAGGGCTTTCTAGAAGATAGGTTGAATAAAATCCTAGTTTATCTTTTTTTAAAATTGTATGTTCTTTCCCAATAGCTAGATGTTCTTTCTAGATAGCTATTACTATATTACATTTTGATATAATTTCTTGGACTGGATATAAGTCTTCATCAGAACAAATTAAAACACCACTTTAAGGTAAAATATTACTGTAGGAGCAATATAAAGTTGTAAAAGTGGAAATTCTAGTATCTTATGGAATCATTTATAATCAAGAATGTTGGGCTAGAGGTGAGGCTCAGTGGCAGGCCCTGGATGGAATACCCAGCACTGGAAAGAAAGTGGCGGACATTTACTTTTGCATCCAAAATAGGAATACAATGGCACCTTGGTTTATAAGCTTGATTCTTTCCATGATTCTGGTTGCAAACAAAGTTGGATGAGAACTGAATCAAATTCAATGCTTAGGATCAATAGTGACCTTATGGGGAAATTTGATTCTGTTCTTGTCTAGTTTGGTTTGTGACTAGAATTGTGGAGAGAACTGAGGCACCACTGTAATGTTTAGATTTTACTTACACAGTTATGCACATGACGGGTGAGGAAACAAAGATGTTTGTTTTCTAGGCTCCTTTTCTGAATTAGCAATAAGGCTACACACACACACACACACACACACACACACACACACACGAAGAAACCTCTTCATGAGTGAACACATCCTTCACATGAAGTTTTCAATTTCCTTTTGAAAGAAAGTGACAAACAATAAAAAGTGCTAAAAACTAAAGGGAGAGAAGCACCTTTCACAGTTTCAATCCACACAAGCACTCTGTGAAGTCAGTTATTCATTCTAAGGACAGATTTTCCCCATAAACACTGAAGGATGCCAAGAAAAGCTTGTTCTTGAACTTAGTTTCCATTTATTCAAAGAACAAATAAAAGTTTAAAAAACTGTTTTACTAATTTTAGTTTCAGAAATTAGAGTAGACTGTGGCTGCGGGTTTAGCTTGGGCTGTCGAATGCTTGCCCAGCATGCATTGAAGTGCCGGGTTCAACCCCCAGGACCACTGAAAAAAAAAAAAAATTACAATAGACATTCCTTCTTTTTTGTCTTTTTGAGACAGAGTCTCACTATGCATTTCACACTGGCCTTGAGCTCACTTTGTAGCCCAGGGTGGTCTTGAACTTGCAACGATCCTCTTGCCTCAGCCTCTTGAGTGCTGGGATTACCGGCATGCGCCACCATGCCTGGCTGACATTTCTTATTTTCAATTTCAAAGTCCAGCCTTCACAGTGAAGATAAGAAATTTCTGAAGTCCACCTTTACATTCTTTTGGGATTCACTCTGACTAAGCAACATTTTTAGCTGAGAGAAGTGTTTCTTTCTTTTGTTCCCACTCTTTGAGGAGCAAATGGGTGTTGACTGGCCAGATGTAGGTGTTCTGAAAAGGAGCGGGGCAGGGAACACACACAAAAAAACCTGTTTTAGTGACAATAACAAATTACTTTTTCTGTAACTGCTATCAGAATAATTTTCCACTCTTTTATACTGTTGGTCTATATGGGCAGTCATTCCTATTTTTAAAAATCTCATGAGTATTAGGCTTTGAGCAACATTTAGGAGGAACACGGGGTATCTTAGAAGCTTTACTGCACCCAAAAGATTAGCCTAAGGCAATGACAGCAAATCTTTTAGGGACTGAGTGCTAAACTGCAACCCAAAACCCACTTATTTATTATAAAGTGGGTTTGCAATAACCCAACGCTGCAATTAAACCTGAATACTGAGGTTTTAGTTTAGAGAAAACAATTCATATATTAACACCTTGTCTTAGAAAAACAGAGTAACATGCATGGCATAGGTTTGCCACCATTGGCCTAGATAGAGGTAGAATCTTACTAGGTTCAAGTTTTCTTTGAGCCTGCCATCAAGATTTATGACAGTTCTTAGCAAGGACTTTAAAAACATTGTTTCTTCAGTTTAAGGTCACTTTACTTTTTCAAGGTGAAGGGTTTCAACTTATGCATGCAGTTACCATTCTGCTGTACCTTTCCCACTAGGATGTCAGTTCTGCAGGGCAGATGTGTACTACTAATTGTATACTCCAGTGCTTTTTAACCATATCAGGTACATAAGAGGTGCTCTAGAAACATCCGCTGAATACATGATCCTCATGTACTCCTACTGCATTTCATTCCCTCCAACTGTATCCTATCTTCCTCAATCCTTACTTTGGGTTCATCAGTCTCATCTCTCTTTTTCAAGCTGGTATCAGACAGAAACCCTGTTTGTATAATAAATGTGCAGGATCTATCCATTCCTGCATATATTAAGAAGCACAACCATTCCTTGGTATCCATGGCGTGAGTGGTTCTGGGACTACCCCATACACACCAAAATCTGCAGGTACTCAAGTCCCTTATAAAAAATGACACAGTATTCACAACTCCTATAGAGTTTAGTTCATTTCTAAACTACTTGTAATACCTAATACAATATATATAGTATAGAGTTGCTATGCCATATTGTTTAGGGAATACTGGTAAGAAAAAAGACTTGCACATCTTCAGTAGAGACAGGTTTTATTTCTGTAAATATTTTGATCTAGGACTGGTTAATCTGCAGATGCAGAACCTATAGAGGGCTGACAATAGCCTGGTCTGACTCAAGTCAACTAAATTGCTTTAAATAAGCCCAACTTTCTTTTACTATATTTATCCAATAAAGTAAAATTTTCTATGTTGAATTTTTAGATGGAATGTTGAAATAAAATTAAGAATGTAGACAAAGTTAGACTTCAACTTTCTCTTTGTAACACAATATTCCAAAATTTCTTTCATTGTTTCTATAGATTTACATTTACTGGTTATCATAGTGACTGAAATACTGAGGATTAATAGAAACATGTGCCCAGTCATATGGATAGCCTCATATCACTTGACAAATCCCCATTCAATTACAGATTTCCATAGGAATTTATTCTCTTCTTCCCTCTCTAAGTTTTGGACATGCAGGAGTTAGAGTGGATATATTTATGAGCAGCTGGGAATATGCCAGGGAGAGACTGAAGGAGATCTGCACAGAATATTTAGTTTATATTAAACAAAGGCAATTAGAAGAAATAGTCAGTATGGCAACTCAAAGTTAGTGAGGGAAGATACCTGAAAATCAATGCTGGGCTCTTGCCTTTGGAACCAGATATATCATGATGTAAATTTGTGGAACTTGGAGTCTTTTTTTCTTGTATCTTCAGGCTGAGTTTACTTGTAGGAGTGACAGGAATGTTCTTCAATGATGACAGAAAGCTTCTACTTTTACCATGATGTTTAACCGCTCTGTTACAAGTTTTACAAGTAATCAACTACCATAAAAAAAGAAGACATATTGGTCATATGAGTTCTCTTATAGTTTAATACAATAAATAACATATTCCCTGAATTTTTATGTCAGGGTCCTACAGAGATAAGCAACACAAAGGCTGCCTGGCAGCTTGAATATAGCAGCAGGAATCACACAATTTTTTTTTTTTTTTGTCTTTTTGAGACAGGGTCTCACTACGTAGTTCAGGCTGGTCTTCAGGTCACTTTGTAGCCCAGGCTGGTCTCAAACTTAAAACTGTCCTCCTGCCTCAGCCTCCCAAGTGCTGGGATTATAGGCATGTACTACCACACCCAGCAAGACAAATTTAAAGTAAGAAAGTCTTCAATGAAAAATTAATGGTAAGACATTTATATTTAAGTTTTTAAAAATGATAACAAAATCTGTTTTTTCAACATAAAACCATTATTTGGGGAGAACTGGAGAAGAGACTGGGGATGATACTTTTAACATGTAGATGTTCTTTGTAATAGCACTAGATATGTAGTATGTTTTGCAGATGAATTTCAAGCCTTTTCCCAATAAAACATGGCAGAATATCACTGAAAATTTAAGTAGACCCTTTTGTAAGTTCAGGTCTAAAGTAACTTAGAAAACCGAATGAGTTACCATGGTCTCAAACCTCCTCATTTCCATATTTACCTCTACAGGCTTTCTTTTCAGGATTAATTTTTTAAAGAATCCATTGTCTAGCTAAATGCCTTTCTTCTACATATCTCACTTACATTATCTCAGAATTCAGCCCATGCCTCAGCAGTATACACTAGTTTAGATGAGAAGTATTCAGATGTTCATCAGCATATGCAAATGGGAGATCTGCATATATCAAAGGTCTATGTTGCTTTACTTATACTTTTTGAAAAGAGGCCATATATATATATTAAAACAAAGAGTAAAACACTCCTACCACTCTTCTAGCTCATCTCTTGAAAATGTTTGAACGTAAGCTTCATAAAGGCAAAACACTGGACGAAAATGAAGAAATATTTATCTTCCCATTTAGGGACATTTTCCAAATAGCAATTTTCTGACAAGTTGAGAAAGTGAATTATACTTATTTCAATATTCTTTCTTCCTTACCCCTTTAACATTCACTTTTATGACAAAACAAAATGGACAAGACTTACCTATCCAATACGGGTAAACTTCTAAACATGGCAATTTTTTTCTTTTGTTTTGATTTCTCAGGCAGAATCTCACTATGTAGTTCAGCCTGGCCTCAAACTTACAGCTATGTTCCTGCCTTGACCTCCCGAGTGCTGGGATTACTCAGGTACACTACCACAGCCAGTTAATATGACAATTTTCAATCCAAGTTATTATTAATTATAACTTCAGGCTAGACCTAAGCTGTCATAACGTCCAGTACCCAGTACAATGCCTGCCAAAGAGCAGGCACTTGAACACTTGTTAAATGTTAACACAGACTATGCAGGATATAAAATATATCTGATACTGGTTTCCATCTAGTAATCCACAGATAATCTGATAACTGCTGTATGGCACAAAAGACCCTTAATAAATGCTTAATGAACAGCACATGTACTCACTTTTGCTTGGCATACAAGGAAAGTGGATTACTTGGAAATGAGGAGGTTTGAGACCATGGTAACCATGTACTGACTGGCTACCCGTGTATGTAAGGTACAGCTGTGTAAAGGAAAGGACCATTAACTGAAAATTTATTAATAACTGCAATTCAAGGGGCTGGGGATTTAGCTCAGCGGCAAAGCGCCTGCCTGGCAAGCCCAACGTCGTGAGTTCAGTTCCCGGTACCGGAGAAAAACCAAAACCAAAAAAAAAACAAACTGCAATTCAAGCAGTCATACTGGTCAGCTCAAGAAATGCTCAAATTTATGAAAATAACTGCTCAACAATGAGATCTGAGAAGAACTCAAAGTATTTAGTTTAAGGTTAATTATGAAACATGATAAAACATGAATCACTAGGAAAAAAAATATGTATGTCAATAATCCAAATGTACTATTACAAATCTGAGTGAGAGATGGGCTGATTTTTAACTTTTAGTGAAAAAATATAAAATTATTCATATATACTGGAACTGAAATCTTACCAATACATTTTTGGAGTCTCTGTATTTTTTCACAATTTTTGCTTCTTTAAAACTGAGTGTATGATTTCTAGCTTCTCGATTAAGAAGTTTCTGTATTCTGGGTGTCAATTTGGCCTTGGGTTTGAGGCGTACTCGAGAGTTATCCAGAACCAACAACTGGAAACAATATGGACATGTTTCTTCAAAAGTGCTCTTATCATCTAAAATTATACAAATAAAACAATAATTTATTCTGTAAAATCCTGTAATTCCATCCACTCACTCCTTTCAGTAACTGAGAAGCAGGACTCCAACCTTTGCAACCTGGTTTATTACTTGCTACTGTGTGAAAGAAAAGGCAATTATGCCTCACTATTTTTTTTAATTTTACAGAGAATAATAAAAACAGAACAATAGCAAAATATCAACACAGACAAAACCAAAACAGAGCAAAAGCAATAAAAAGGATACAGGGTTTCAGAACAAAATGATAGGAATTAACAGTGGCTATTATATTACATATTGTTATCTTCCATGAAGTTGCTCAGAATAAAACCCAAAATGTACAATAGATATTATGAAAGGGAAAGAAATTGCTCAAAGGAAGGAACTGGAATGAGGGAAAGGAGAAAAAGGAAGGAAGCAAAAAGGAAAAAAAAATATAGATAGACGGATAGCTGCGATAACTGTACTGCTGAAGTCTAATGGTTTACTGAAAGGAACAATTAATGCCTAATTTTTTTCTCTTTTTGACTAATTTTGCATGCTTATATCTGGTAATCTGAAGAACTAATTTGAAGACAACAGTATGCAATATAACAACCATTGGTGAATTCCTACCATCTTGTCCAGTGAAACTCTGTATTGTTTCTAATAGGTTTTTTTATTTTTTATTCTCTTCAATGGTTTGCTCAGTCTTGCATTCTTACATCTGTCTCATCAGTTTTATGAACATATTTTCCACAAATTAACAAATTGCACTGTGATTTTGTTTTTTCAAACAATTAACACAACCAGTATTTATTGAGTACCTACTATTCAGCACTGTGCTTAGCTCTAGTAGATCCAACAGCACTACAAAAGGCCAAAGGCCATGATTATAACTTAGCTCTGCCAAATGTAAAATTCATTCATATTTACATATTTTAAATGCCAGATGCTGTTCTGGATACTGGAACTACAGCAGTAAACAAATGACAAATTCCTAGAGACAGACAATATATATAACATTAAAAGCTTTTGCTGGGAATTAAAAAAAAAAGGAAAAGGGTTTAGACAGTGTTGATGGAGACATTGTAATTTCAAGTAGGGTGGCTAGAAAGAGGCTTCATCAGGTGACATTTGCAGGGTGGAACCAAAGCCTATGTATGAGCAAGAGTTCCAGACAGAGGACAGGGTAGCTCCAAAGGCCCTGAAACACAACAGCACAGAGGGGGCCTATTGTGGCTGAGTCTACAACAGGTCAGAGGTTATGTGGATCTGTCTTAAAGGGCAGAATAATCCTTTTAATATGAAGTGGGAAACCATTATGGCCAAGAAAGGGCATGATCTACCTTTAGTTTTTATCAGTATCACACTGGCTGTAGAAATTCCTGCAATAATCCTGGAGAGGCCAGGGATGGCTTGGACCAGGGTGGGAGCAGTAGATGGATGAAAAAATGGATAGCATTTGCAGACATTTAAAGCCAATGAGATTTGTTGGCATACTGTTTTGGGGTGGGCAAGGAGAGAGCTGTTAAATTAACAATAGCTCCAAGGTTTTGGGCTAATGAACTGTAAAGATAAGGTTATTTACTCAGTGAAATGGCAAAAACACAAGTGTATTAGGGGTAATGCTAGGGTTTTGGACATAGTTAAATTTGAAATGCCTAGCAGACATTCAGAATAAGCTGTCAAGACGATATCTGGTATATGAGTCAAGAATCTGGAAACAAGGTCTGGCCTGGACTTTGGAAACCTTCAGTATACGGTATTTAAATGCCATGAGACTGGATGAAAAGTCACCAAGTGTAGCTAGGAAGAAGGTACAGGGGACAGTATTTAGAAGTTGGGGGACTAGGAGGAACAAGCAAAGCAGATCGGGAAGTGCTGGCGGAAGGGGTGAAAGATGAACTACTACTGTGTGTGATGCCCTGGAAAAAAAAGGGAAAAACGATTTCGAGGAGCGCATGCCGTAGGCCTGCATTTGGGAGGCTGAGGCAGGTGAATCGCCTCGAGTTCGGGGCCAGGCTAAACTGCGTAGTTAGGCTCCGTAGTGAAACCTTGCATAGTGGAGAGAGGGAGAGAGGGAGAGGGACAGGCGGAGAAGGAGCGGGAGAGAGAGAGAGAGAGAAGGAGCGGGAGAGAAAGAGGGAGACAATGAGAGGGAGAGAATGAAAGGGAGGGAGTGGGAGAGAAGGGGAAGAAAGGGGCAAGAGGAGGGGGAGAGGGAGGGAGAGAGAGAGGGAATTACTCAATGTCGCCAGAAAGAAAGGGAAGAAACATTAGGGAATTCGGATTTTAAGAAGCCTCTAGATTTTGTTTTTAAAGAAGCGCGAATCGATCCGCCTTCTCTTTCAGATCATTCCGCGGGCCGCCCGAAACAGAGGAGAGGGGCGAGGCACGCTGAACGCCCGCAGACGGCGCTCTCCTACCGTGAGACGAAGAGTAGGCCCAGCTGTGAAAGAGAAAGAGACCCGTGAGCGCGAAGGATCCTCTCGCCGCCCGCCTCCCACGCCCTTCGCGAACCTCGCTTACAGGAGATAGCGGGCTTGGCCGGGGCAGCTATCCTGTAAGCTTCGCGCTGCAGCCTCGAGGTAGTGCTTCTGCCTCATCGCCGGCGCCTCCGCGTCTTCCCCGCTGAGACTCCAGTAGGAAAGACCGCGTCCGAGTCAACTTCCAGCAACGCCAAGCTTGTGCTCAGCAGCCGAGCTCCCTCCGGAAACAGACTCAGATTGCGGAGGGTTCCGGTTTCCTGCGCTTCCGGTCTGGCGCGCAGGCGTGCCTAGTGGGAGGCGGTGCTCAGCCGGCTCGTGGCGTGGGTCTGGGTCCCGCCCTGTCCCGTCAAGCCCGCAGGCCAGGGTCTTGGCTTGGCAAGCGGGGCAGGGTCCTCACCTCAGGGCTCCACTTGCCTCTCTGTTGTCCCACCCGGCCTGCCCCCTCTGACTCTTGTGGCCTCCTCATCGGATGAGGACCTTCTGGGTAGCTTAAACAGGCTTGGTTTATGCTGAAATCCAACTGTTCATCTCAAAGTTATGGTCATAACTTTTCTAGTGTGATTTCTGTCATACACTTTAATTGATGGGTTTTTTACTTAGATGTACGGTAGAACAGCTGACTTTTTTTCAAGGCAGAGAACAAGGCACACACTTGGTATATGTCAAGCACTTTTCTAAATCTCTTTTTTTTTTTTTTTTTTTTGGTTTTGGTTTTTCTCCGGTACCGGGAACCGAACTCACGACCTTGCGCTTGCCAGGCAGGCGCTTTTGCCGCTGAGCTAAATCCCCAGCCCCCTAAATCTCTTAACAGGTGTGGGTTCATGTTATCTTTAGAGCAACGCCATAGTGATATAAGGATATCTAAATAAAATAATATAAGGGAAATATTGTAACTCAACCTGCTAGATGTCTGATTTGCTGTTCGTGTTTTTGAAAATTGAAAAATTATTATTATTATTTTTTTTTTTTTTTTTTTTGACACAGGGTCTCACTCTGCAGTTCAGGCTGGCCTTGAACTCACTAGGTAGCCCAGGCTGGTCTAAAACTCGTAACAATCCTCCTACCTCAGCCTCCCAAGTGCTGGGATTAAAGGCTTGTGCCGCCAGGCTCGACAGGAAGAATGAATTTTAAGGAACAGTGGAGGTTAAGAGCCGGAAATATTTATTGGGGGAAGAAAGCCTCTAAGACAGAAGGGGTCTCAAGTGGGTGGCCAAGGAGCCCGCTTTTTAGAGGAAGCTTTATAGAGCAAAATTGGGAGATGGGTATAAGATCGGACAAAACTATGAGCAACTAGTAAGATTCTTAGTATATTGCTTAGGTAATATTGATCTAATGGGAAACAAGTCACATAGCATGTGTGTATGGAAAGAACAAGGACTTTTTTGGGGGGTGGGTAGGTCAGGGATTCTTTTAGGCCCCCTGCTCAGGTGATTGATGTCTGTTAGAATATCAATCATTAGTGTTTACCTCTGGGGGACACATGTAGGTGTAGTTAGTTTATCTTTTGGGTTCTGGCCTCTAATGAATGTGCCTCTACCCACAGTTATATTTTTATCCTTTATACTGCCTCTTCTAAGGGCCTTGCCCTGTTTGACTGCCTGTAATATTTTTAACTAACTTAGCTGTCTATAGTAATACCATAGATGAAATGCCACTTTATCATGTAGGAAAAAAATTAACATAATCACATGTTTCTAAATTTTTCTATTTCATTAACCAATAAAGCAGAAATAGGGGAAATAATACATTTCCTCTGCCTCCCAGCCCACACAACCAGTCCCTTTTTTTTTCTTCTGTATCACTGCTATAATGGAAGCCTCTCAGCATCTCTACTCGAATTGTAACTTGTCTTCTGAGGTGCAATGTGGCCAAATTAGCACTCCTGGTTTCTCCCAACAACCTGCCTGGCTGCCTAGTATTCCATCTTAGAACTCCTACACATCACCGCTGCTTCCTTTCTCTCCACCACCTGTATTTGGTCTATACACAGGTTCACCAGCAGTAAATCACAGTTCTGCCGACTTCTCTGCACCACCATATCCACCCTCTTCTCTTGCCTGTCCTCCTATCATGGCCCTTTAGTCCATAGTTGGCTGACTACAAGGCAGAGTGGATTGCAAAGGAGCATGGCAGAAGAGAAACAGTCCATGGCAGAGTAGGCAGAAAGCAGGAAGCAGCAGCCTCCCTTTCTCTTTTATTTCATACAGGCCACAGCTTATTGGTTGGTGCCACCTACACATACAGTGGGCCTTCCTGTTATCCAGACCCAGAGCTATGCTAAGCCAATAAGTGGACTAATGTAGTATCACACACCCAAGATCCATCTACTTCTGAGAAACCTTACCTACAAGCACATGAAGTTTTGGGGGACACCTAGATACAAGCCATAGTGATGGGGCAAGAGAGACTCCATTTTCTGTTTTTAACTGCATGTTAAGAGAAGTCACTTAAAGTTCACATAAGCTGTAGTTCACCCCAGTCGCCTTGGTTAGGTATTAACTCAGAGCAGGGCGGAGTCATAAAATGGGAACAGAACAAACGGGACAAATTGGGACTTGGGCTAAAAGTTAAACTGCAATGATCATTTGGAATTTGGCTGTGTGGCCTTCTGGGAGAAGAAAACTTTGTGATAATTGACAATTTTGTAAGATTCCTAAAAATATAGTGGTTACTAGGGAAACCTAAAATGTACTTAAACTGAAGGTGAGACTCAGATTGGGGCAGACATTTTCTCTGGCTCCTGGTTAGAGACTGTCCATCAGCCGGCTTAATAAAACTTTGTTCGTTCCTGCCTTTTTGGTTTTCATGTGAGTGCCTTTCTTGTTAAACTTGCTTGCCATATCAATGGGAGTACCTTTACAGTATATAAATTAACTGAAAGTCTAATATAAGGGTATATTTTTATACCAAATAGCTCATTCCCAGCCAATCATTATAGCTGAGCCTAAGCCAGTAATGGGTGACCAACTGATCAGACCAGCTTCAGATAAGACAAATATGAAGTTGTAATTAATTGAATCTCAGTTCCATTTTCTGTGTATAAATACTACCTGCCCACGGTGCAAGCTCAAGTTCTCTGAACCTGTTCTGGCTTTAGGGCTGCCTGATTCTTGAGTCATTCTTTGCTTCATTAAACTTTATGTTTCTGAAGTCCTTGCTTTTCCTACTGGTCTTCTCCTTGCCTGAGTCACCTGTTACTGATCTCCTAATGCATCACAAATCCTTGAGGGAATTTATTTATTTATTTATTTATTTATTTATTTATTTATTTATTTAAATTTTAGAATGCTATTTGGTCTCTCTTGCTCGGTCTCTCTTGCTCGTTCTCTCTCTCTCTCTCTCTCTTATTTATTTATTTATTTCTCTCTCTTTCTGTGATTCTGGGGATTGAACCCAGAGCCTTTACACTGAGCTACGTCCCAAGCCCTTTTAACAGAAATTAAAATTTGTGACAGTGTCTTTATAAGTTGTCCAGGTAGGCTCTAATTTGAGAGCTTCCTATCTCTGCCTCCCAGTCTGCTTGGATTACAGGTGTGCACCACCATGCTTGGCATGGATGCACATCTGAGCCCAGGTTTCTACAGCAATATTAGTTTTCTCTGCACCGTTTCACTGCTCCAAAACCTGCAATAAGAGTCCAGGTAATTTCTGTCTAAAATATCAAGCTTTCTTTTTGTCTCTCATCGATATCATTTCTCCTTTCTCTGGAAAGTTTGTACTTTAAATTTCCCCCATCCACGAATTATTTTTCCTGCTCAGCAAGAAGGCAGGATAAATTCAAAGATCAGAAGGCTCACTTGGACTCTGTTCTTTCCCTGAAAGGCTTTGTAACCATGAACAAACTTTATTTAGCATGACTTACATGAATTTAGCCATCTGTTGTGGTTTATATCTAGCTGTTCCCCCAAACCCTCATATGCTCAGATCTTGGGCTTTGGGAAGGTGACTGGACCATGGGCACGTGATACTGGATTTGTCCACTGATGGGTTTATAGCTGGGTATAATGTTGCCAGGTGAAGCCTAGTGGGAAGAGGTGGGTAACTGGGGCATGGCCTGGAAGTATACATCCTTTTTACTCCCTCATCTCTCTCTGCTTCCTGTTTGCCAGCCATGAACTGTTTCTATTCTGCTATGCTGCCCTTCCTTGGATACAGCCAGAAATGGCCTGAAACCTCTATAAACTGTGAGCCAAAATAAACCTTTCTTTAACTTGTGAACATCAGGTATTTTGTCTCAGCAATGAGAAAATAATGAAGATACCATCCAAAAAAAAAAAAAAGGAGATGAAATTCTAAATGTGGTTCTAGATATTTCCTATATGGTTCTTGATATATCATTTGTGTACTCACTGCCCACATGCCTGGAACATGGGAGACAGAACATAAAAGGGGTGGGAGATTGCCTGTCAGGCTCAGGCCCCTAAAGCCTAAAGAAAGCCGGATGGCCCAGGATCCGGTGCTGTCCCCACATGCTCACCCTGTTTCCCGTGCTCAACACCAGCATTTATTACCACTCCTTTGTCTTTCAGGAGACAAGATTAAGTTTTCAGACTCATTGTAACAAATTGATATTTTTGACTAATTTTGATTTTAAAAAGAATTGACACTAGTGGGTCTCTTTAGAAGAATGGAGGATAATACATAAACATGAGCATATCAAAATTCTAAAGCAGTTGAGAATTACTGTAGCAAATATTGATAACGATGGGAGGAGAAAGGCTTGGGGAAAAGTAGAGAAGAGCTACTCGGCAATGATTTTATGATTTGGAAAAACATTGGTACTTTCTTCAGTGCCTACTTCTACACCCCAAGGAAATCAAAGCTCTAGTTCTGCATGACTAAATTATTTTGTCACCACATGGACATAAATTCATCTTTGTCTGGTGCCCATGTTAGCTGGGATTACTTCAGTTTGGCATAACATTCACTAACTTGGCCCAGTCCAGTCAAGGAAAATTTCACTGTCAGGACCATGACCAGGCCCTAGAGCAGGCCTTGTCCAGTGGAGTCTGATGGACTTGGGGAAGGCAGTGGGAAGCACTTAGGGCCCCATGCAGAGCCTGGGATGCAAGGGTCATTCCTTTGCCAATGCAGCCCGAGGAATGGAGGTCAGTGCCTAGAGGGGGCTGAACTCTACATAACTATGTAGATACACTTACAGCTATGTAGATTCACTTTATAGTTCACTGCTTATTTTGGCTTCTGAATAGTTTTCCTCAGTGAGATATACATTTATGAATCATGTACTGCCTGTAGGAGTAGTATTGTTCTCAGTTTCACTCATTTTACTCCTAAGCATAGCTTTTTGTTATGGAAATTTTCAAGTATGCAAAAGTAGTGAAAATGGTGTAATAATCCCATTTCTCAGCTTCAGTAGTATCAATAAATGGGCAACTTTTTTTCACCTGTACTTTCCACACTCCTCCACCCCTTTGCTGTCCCACCTGATTGGATTATTTTGAAACAAATGTGTGCGGGATCTTTAGGGGTAAAAAAATTGAAAGATTTTTAGAGACAAATCAAAATGCTACTAGGAAAAAGCACAGTCATAATAAAAGTTTGTCAATTTCAAATATCCTCTGTTACCTCATGCATTCCTCTAAAGAACTTCCCTATACCTTATCATCCTCTGCTCTGCCCACTGATTCACAGAGTCCATTGTGTATGTTATTCAGGAATGGTCAGCTGACCACCAAAGGGGCTGCAGTTAGAAATTAGAGAAGTCTGTGGGGGAGCCAATGGAAACCTAGGCTGAAGAAAGTCACCAGAGATACCAGCTCCCTTGGTCTTCCTGCCCTCATATCTTAGCATGTGGCAAAAATTTAATGGTTGCACTGTGGCTGACACACCTCTGGGTGTAGTACTTTTCTCCAAGAATGAAGTAAGTCCAAAGGCCAGTTCTTTTTTTGAAATTTATTTATTTACTTATTCAAAAACCACATGCCTGTAATCTCAGCACTGAGGAGGCCAAGGCAGGAGGATCACTGTGAGTTTGAGGCCAACCTGGGCTACATAAGAAAGTTCAAAGCCAGGCTGTACTACATAGTGAGACCCTATCTCAGAAAACAGAAAACAGAAAACAGAACAAAACAACAGCAACAAGAACAAAAAAAAGAAAGTGGAGCTTCTAGTTCCTTCACCAACTGTGAGTGACATGGCTATGCATAGCTGCAAGAGACTCCATTAAAGTGAGTATTTTGCTTTTTTAGTCCCATTAATACACCTGGGAACAGACTTTGGTGGCCAGTTAGCAGAGGCTGTACAAACAGGGTGTTGCCTTAGTGTCCTGCCACCCTACTCCTTCTTTCTCTTAGTGAATGGGGAGCAGAGTTCCTCCTTCCTGCTAAGGCTGGTCCTGACTCATGCTCTTAGCCTGAAGTTCTTTCCCCTCTACTCTCAGGAACGGAACTCTTCAGTTCTCTCTCATGTTTTCACCCTTTTCCTCTTGACCAGCTCTTTCTCATTAGTTTGCAAGCATGTTCAGTATGTCTTGTATTAAATCAATACAAACACACACACACACACATCAGCTTCATCTTCCAGTGTTCTGCCCCACTTGCCCTGAAGCCCAGTGTTCTGAGCCATTGTCCATACTTGATGCTATTCTTGTTCACTCTTCAGCACATCAGAGCTTTGCTTTCGGCTTCATCACTGCCATGTGCCTATGTCACCAAGGAGATGAAATCAATCTCATCCTCTGTATTGAAGATGCTCCTTGATTTATGATGGTGCCATGCCCTGAAATACCATGAGTCAAAATGCATTGAACATACCCAGCCTACCGAACATCATAACTTAACCACACATAAAGCATAAATTGTTCACTCTCCTGATTGTGTGGCTTACTGGGTGCTCTGACTCGATGCCGCTGTCCAGCAGGGCAAGAGAGGATCATACCACACACTGTTAGTCCAGGAGACATCAAAATTAAAAAATCAAAACAGTTTTTATTGAATGCATATCACTTTTGCACCATCATTAAGTTGAAAACTTGTAAGTCAAACCAGCACAAGCCAGGGACAATCTGCACTTGACCCTGCTGGATATCATCAGTCTTTCCATAGGTCCTTGCTTGCATCCCTCTGTGCTCCTCTGCCTCTGCGCTTCTCCTAACCCCTGCACACATCTCCACGTTATCAAGTCACTGTCTGCCTGTGTCCAGTTTTCTATGTATGCTCCTGTCTAGTTTTGTTTGACACTTTCCTTTCTCTGCTTCTCTGCTGCCCTTTTGGGCTCTGCTAACTAGCAGAGTCTTAAAATTTATGAAGACAGTCAATCAGAAAGTGTGTAATAGGCCCATTAACACAAACTAAAGATCGAGCTGAGAATGGCAGAGTACCCAGCAGAGCTGTAGAAGCCACATCGGGGCTGTGTTTGAGTCCTTCCAGCACAGACGCTCTCCTACCCAAGAGATAGGCTGCTTCCCTGGAGGTCAGCTCTCAGACATAAAAGACTTCTCTCTTGCAGACTCCAAATATTCCTCCCTGTACTTTCCACTTTCTTGATTCTCCTGGACCCAGGGTAAGACAGCACCGTTCTTAGCTCTATGCTCCACTTCCCCGCTATGCATTTATTCCTCTGGACTCGTCATCTCCAAGTTCTTCCCGCTGTTCCCCACGTGACACAGTTGCCAGACTCTTCAGCAGCTGTTCTCTATGGGCCAGAAGTCTGAGCCCTGGAACAGGGCCCTGCCTCTGGCTGTGAAGCTTCACGATCCGTGTGTGCTGTGAGCTGGGCAGAGGGCAAAGCTGGGTGACAGACAGGGTGGAAGACCTGGGTAGTCTCATTAGCTTTTCTAGGCTCAGCATCCTATCTGTAAGATAAAACAAAATGCATTTTTCCAAATAAGCTTTGTTTTCATTTATTTATTTATTTTTGTCTTTTTGAGACAGGGACTCAGTATGCAGTTCAGGCTGGCCTTGAACTCACTTTGTATGCCAGGCTGATCTCCAACTTGCAACCATCCTCTTGCCTCAGCCTCCCAAGTGCTGGGATTACAGGCATGCTTTATGCCACCTGGCTGAGCTTTGTTTTCAGATCAGTGAAATAATGTTTTTGAAAGTACAGTGTGCATAAAGGGTGCATAATAATTGTTGATCGACTTAATAAAAGCTGTCCCCTGGTTCTTTCATCTGTAGAGTCCATTCACTGGGAAAGGCAGTGAGGAGATGAGAAGGACCCGTGTTAGGGTGGGACAACGTATTTTACAGCGTATCTTTATCACCATTGAAAAGATGGGACGATTTAAATCCATGAGCTAAAAATACTTTAAAAGCTGCCTCACTGCCATTGAAAGATACTCATTATTTTGAGAATTAGCAAATAAAGGAAAAGAATTAATCATTTATCCTGTGTTTCTTATACTATATATGGGTTATCTATGCAGTAAATGAAGTGAATTTTCTTTTTCAGAGTCAGGGTTTTGCTATGCAGTTCAGGCTGGCTTTGAACTCACTTTGTATCCCAGGTTGGCCTGGAATTCACAGTGATCCTCCTGCCTCAGCTTTGCAAATGCTGGGATTACAGGTGTGCACCACACCTGGCTTTGAGACAGGGTCTTGCTATGCAGTTCAGACTGGCCTTGAACTCACTGTGTACCCTAGGCTGGCCTCGAACTATCAGTGATCCTCCTGCCTCAGCCTTGCAAGTGCTGTGATTGTAGGCATGTACTGCCACATCTGGCGGAAATTTGTTTTTGCAGAAATAATCCAGCTAATAACTGAAGGAGGAAACACAGAATTAGAATATCACCATTTTACAACCCTGAATGAATGAATGATCTGGGCATTGAGCATCAGTAGCTGCTCACATTACAAAGGGAGGCAAACAGGCAAGCATGTCTGCTAATGAAAAAACACACCATCAACCAGAATAGAGCCCTGCCAATAAAATAAAATCTAAGTCTGATCACTTCTCTGGATCCAGCTACCAAATGACAGAAAACATAGAGGACAGAGAAAGCTGTTAAATGAGACTATGTGGCACTCTACACTAAAAAAAAACAATTTTCTTCAAATAAATTGCAAAGCAAAAGAGAGAAATGGAAGGGAAACTTAATACAAAGCAACTTAAAACTACTGACCAGTTATGATGTGTGGATCTTACTTAGATTTTGATTTAAACAAACGTTAAAAACTACCATCTGTATGAGACAGCTGGATATTTGATAAATTAAAGAATTATTCTTTTCCTTTTTGGGGTTCTCATGGTGTTGTTGTTATTCTTAAAATCCATATATTACAGAGCCATACGGTGAATGCTTGTGGTTTGAAAGGATAGATTCCTGGGGCTTACTCACAAAATTGTACTGGAAGAAAAGAAATGAGAGGATTAAAATAAAACTACGTTGACCATGATGAGACAATTGTCAGCAGTGAGTTCATTACATTTATTCTTTTTTACTTTAAAAATCATTTTTACTTTAAAAATCATTCTTTTTTACTTTAAAAATCATTTAAAAATCATATTATGGAAAATTTCCATCATACATAAATTAAACACAATAGTGTGATGGAGCCTTATAAATCTATCACCCAACTTCAAACCTATCAACATCCTGGCATTCGTGTTTCATCCGTATCTCCCCTCCCCTCATTCAATAATTATAATTATGTTTTTAAAATGTACCTATGTTCAAATGTATATATCTTTAAGAATGAATACAGCCCTATCAAGATAAAATTATTTCCCTCACCCTGAAAAATAAAGCAAAGCCAAGAAAGATTTCCATCACCTCCATAAATGTCCCTGGTCTTCTTTCCTAGTCCACAGCCCCCAGCGGAGGCCACCACTGTCCTCCATCCCATGCCCCATGGATTGGCTTTGTCTTTCTGGACTTTCATTCAAATGGAGCCATAAAGTATATACTCTTTTCACATAGGTAAGTTCTGACTTTCTGAAACTTCACATTCATGAGGTAGTATGGACACTTTCTGTTTCATCCGTATTGTGTGCATCAATAGTCTGTTCCTTTTGATTCTGACTAGTAATCTATTTATATGAATCTACACTTTGATTATTGTTCAACTGTCGATGGACATTGGACTATTTCCAATTTTTGATTATTATAAATAACTGTGATGAACATTCTTATACAAGTATTTTTGTGTCCTGTGTTGGGTGTGGTGTCCAGCAACAGGAACGGTAACTAACACAGGTAGCTTGATGTGGTTTCAATATGCATTTACTTTACACTAATGATATGGGGTCCTTTTATGTGGTGATTGGCCACGTGTGTGACTTACTTTGTGAAATGTATATTCAGTCTTTGGTGCATTTAAAAATTTATGATTTTTATTGAGCTGTAAAAACTCATTGTATATTCTTAATAAAAGTCTATGGCTTGACTACCTATTTTTATGATATCTTTTGATGAGCAGAAGTTTTTATTTTGATGAGATTTAATTTCTTATAAAATTATGTATCAACTTCTGGTCTCACCTCCAAGCTGCACATGTGTAAATTTGATCAGTCTACCAGGGGCTTTGAGAACTGAGCAACACGCTATTGCTCAGGTCCCAGATTGTCACTGGATAGTGTGTATTCTGAATCTATCCAGATGGCATTACAAAGGCTTTGGAAACTTAAATGACATTTGAAACACAACTTTCAGAAGATGAGTTGAACCCTTGGCCCTGAACCTAAGCAGGTCTATTGCCAAAAATAAAATATGTACATTCTATGTAGGAGTTAAACAAGACCTAGAGTTTCATTACATAATATTAAAAATATACAGGAAGCAATCCAAAGTTACAAGGCAGATTAAAAATTAGAAAAACTTCAGCTCAAATGGGAAAAAATTGAACAGACACTAACACTGAGATTGACACAAATGTTGGACTTGTCTAGCAAAGATTTAATGCAGGTTATATATAAATGCTCCACTGAACAATCACAGACATTCTTGAAATGACTAGAAAGATAGAGTTACCAAAGGAAAAAAGAATCACACAGAAAATTTATTTTCTAAAAATTTTTTGGTTTTTCATGACAAGGTCTTGCTATGTAGTTCAGGTTGGTCTTGACCTCACTATGTAGCTCAGGCTGGTCTTAAATTCACAACGATCCTCCTGCCTCAGCCTCCTGAGTGCTGGAATTACAGGTGTGCACCACCACACCCAGCTCAAACAGAAATTTTAGAACAGAGGAATAAAACAAAAATTAAAAATATATTAGATGGGCTTGGGAAGAGAGTAGAGATGACAGTGAAGTCTGTGGACTTGAATATAGGGTCAATAGAAATCATCTAGTTTCAAAACACAGAAAAAAAGTGATAAACAAACAATGAATATATCTTCAGAGACCTGTAGGAAAATACCCAACAATCTAATACTATTCATGGCAACAGAGTAACAGAGAAGAGGAGAAATACTAAAGTTCTGGAAAGAAATCTACAGATTCAAGAATCTCAATATATCCAAAAGGATAAACTAAGGAAATCTGTGTTCAGAAACACCGTAATCAAATTGTTGGAAACTAAAGACAAAAAAAAAATTCTGAAGAGAGCCCGCAAAAACCACTGCATTACCTGCAATGATTCACATGACCCACATTTCTTTTTTTTATTTAAACTCTTTATTCCAAAATGATTAGAGATTTACATTTACAAAAATGGTAAGTGATATATAACTGTAATTCAATATAAAAACAAGAAAATTAACATTGGCATACAGTGAACAACTTTTTTATTTTATTTTTTATTTTAAAGAGAATAGAAAATAATTTAAAAAGCCATTAGAAGCAATACAGAATTTCACTGAACAAGATGATAGGAATTGAACAATGGTTGTTACTCACATTTCTTATGAAAAGCCATGGAGGCCAGAATGAAGTGAAATGATGTTTAAAACGTGCTAAAACAGCCACGAGAATTCTACAGTCAGTGAGAATTTATTTCATTAATAAAGATCACATAAGGGCATTTTCAAATGATGGAAGAAAAATTAAGAGATATAGTTGCCAGCAACCCTTTCATAAATTTTTTTGGAAAAAACATTCTAAAAGGGAAAGGATACCAGAGGCCGGGGGGAAAACCACTTGGATTATCAGCAGTAAAAGTAACTAATGATAAAATTCTGGTTAATATGAAAAGTATTTTTCTTGCCTTGAGTTATTTAAAGCATATATGACAGTTGAAAACAAAAACTATAGCTTTGTCTTATGGGGCTTCCAGTGTATGAAGAATATAGACATCACAACATAAAGGAGGCAGGTAAAGCAGATTTTACAGTGTAAGACTATGACCTTTCACTTGGAGTGAAAATATTAATTTAAAGCCGACTGTGAAACTGTTATGTATATCATTCCTAGGGAAGTTATTAAAAAGCCTATACAAAGAGATATAGTCAAATTGTAATAGAAAATTAAAATGAAACACTGAAAAACATTCACATGAGGTAAAAGATGGTGGAAAGGAAAAACAAGGAACAAACAGAAAACCAGTAACTTAATAAACTTAATTGTTGATATTAATAAATTTTGTTTTGTCCCTTTTTTTTTCTTGATTAGTCTTTTTTTTTTTCTTTTTTGAGACAAAATTTCACTATGCAGTTCAGGCTGGACTTGAACACATTTGTAGCCCAGGCTGGCCTTGAACTCCCAGGAATCCTTCTGCCTCAACCCCCCAAGTACTGGGATTACAGGCATGCATCCTCACTCCTGGTATTTGATCAGTCTTGTAAACAATTTATCAATTTTATCTTTAAAAAAAACTTTGGCTTTGTAAATTTCCTCTACTAATTTTCTATTTTTCAATCCCATTTCTTTCTCTCCCTACTCCTTCTCTTTCAGTTCTAGTTACATAGCCCTAGCTGGCCTTGAACTTGCGATGTAACCCAGGACAGCCTTTCTACCCTCCCACCTCAGCTTTAAGAATGATGGGATGACAGGTGTGCAGAACCTGTCTTAGCTAATTTTCCTGATTTTTACATTGTAATGGCTGATACATTGTGTCAACTTGAGAAGTTTAGAAGCTTAACTAAGTGTCCCAGCAGGGGCCCAGGGTTCTTACTTTGTAAACATCCTCATCCTGTGCAAAAGTAGGGCAGGGAGATGGTGTGAGTGCTATACCCCCAGGGGTGGGGGGGTATATTGGGGGGGTGGGAGTAGCCTGCTTACAACATAAGGGAAGAAAATAGGTTGGGTCTTCTCCCTTTTGCTCTTGTTGCTTTGCTGTTTTCTGAAGCCTTGAATTGTTGCCCCCCCCCCACACACCCTGTCTTGGAGCCTACTGATTATGGACTGAAACCTCCACAAACTGAGCTAAATAAACATTTCTCTCTTTAATTTGGCTGTTAGGTATTTTGTCTCAGCAATGAGAGAAAAATAACTAAGACACACAATAATGTTTATTATTGTTTTACTTGTACTTACTCTGTGTTTGATTTCCTTTCCTTTTTCTGGGCTATTAAAGTGAAACTTTAGATCACTGATTTTAGGCCTCTCTTCCTTCCTAATATACTTTTTTTTCCCTAAGGTCCTGGGGATTGAATTTAGGGCCACATGTGCATGGTAGGCAAGTGCTCTACCGCTGAGCTGAATCGCCAGGCCTTCTCTATTTTTTTATTTTAAGACAGAATCTGGATAAGTTGTCTGGACTGGCCATAAACTCTCAGCCCTCCTGCCTCAGCTTTCTAAATACCTAGGAGTACAAACATATACCACTATGCCCAGCTTTAACATACCTTTTAAAGGCTGTACATTTCCTTCTAAGCATCATTAAAGCTGCAACACACTAAATGTAATTTATTATTTTTATTATTATTCAGTATGAAATATTTTCTAATTTCCCATATAATTTCTTTTATCCAGGTATCATGCTATTTAGAAAAGTGTTGTTTAATTTCTAAATATTTGGGTCTTTCTTAGGTATCAAATACATATTGGTTTTTAATCCCATTATGGTCAGGTAATATATGCTGTATTATAAGCTTTCACTCTTTTGAAGTACAGATGGTCTCTAAATTACCCGAATTTTGAATTTTAATCTTTTCTTAGTTAGTAACACGTGGTGCTATACCTTCTGGTGATGCTGGACAGTGGTACTAGTCACAGGTCCCAGTCAGCCATTGAGTTCCCAGGATAAACAATGATACTCTACAATGTACTGTGTTGCTAAACTGATGTTTGGTGAGTTAAATGTAGTAAAGTCATTTTTTAAAAATTTACATGTGTTTTCAACTTATGATGGACTTACCCAGATGTAACACCATCCTAAATCAAGGAATATTTGCATATTGAGAGAGACTTAATGACTAAACACATGGTCTGGTCTTTGAATGGTTCATGTTAGTTGAAAAGACTGTATTCTGCAATTGTTGGGTGTGGTGTTCTATAAATATCAATTAGGTGATGATAGACAAAGCACGTCTAAACTTTTCTTATGAGAGACCAGACAGTAAATATTTCAGGCTTTCTACCTGATACAGTCTCTGCTGTATTTACTAAGTTCTTGGAAGCAGTGTAGACAGTCAGACAACACATACACAAATGGATGTGCTGCTTTCCAGGCCAATTTTATCTGGGAGATTTTGCCTGTTGGCCTCCTCCGGAAAGAGACCCACGCAACCTGTGGGCACCTTGATTTTGTCCAGTGATGTCTACACAACACTCCTGACCTCCAGAACTGTAAGATTTTACATCTGTGTTATTTTAAGCCACGGAATGTGTGGAATCTTGTTATGTTGTAATAGAAAACTAACAGAGCATATAGTTTGAAGCCAGTCTCTCCATAGAGCCCTCCCTTCCAGGACCACCTGCTAACTCTCCCATTCTACCAGTCTCAGACAGTTTTCGGGTCCTGCAGACCAATCAGCTGTAGCTCCTGGAAGCCGTGGCTGCTCAGGGATTGGACGTTGTCCTCACGGAAAGGCTCGACGTTATGAGTCTCAGCAATTTCGGCTCATCTTTCAGGGTGGTCTCCACGCCTTCTTTTGATTAATCGCCAATGTCTTCAAATAATTTTTAAAAAACTTTTTGCTCAGATTTTATACATCTTACTTGCAGAAATAGTACGTACCTCTTACCAAGTGCTAGATCCTCATTACGCTCTAGTGCCTACTTTTATGTTTGCAGTTTTCCATAAGAAGAAGAAACAAGAAACAGAAAACAACAGGGTCTTAAGTTTCTCACTCCCCACGGAACCCAGGGCCTTCAGACTGAGCGAAGCACTGTTACTTTTTTTTTTTTCTTTTGTTTATTTTGACACTGTCTTGCTAAGTCACGGAATCGCCCAGGATAGGTTTGAATTTGCAGTCCTATTGCCTCAGCCTTCCAAAGTGCGGGGATTACAGACAGCCACCATGTCTGGCTGAGTTTCCCTCTGTTAATATTGTGCATATGGCAAAATAAAAAATAAAATGAAAAAATGTACAAAAGGCAAACTTTTAAGACCTTTGACGTGAGAGGGAAGACCCCCACCCCGCGCCGCTGAGAGGAAAGGAAATCATGCTTGGTTTGCTCAGCACATGCAGTTCCCAACGGCCACCAGCAGGGGGAAAAGTAGTTTTGCGATTCCAATGGATTCCTGCCCCGCGGCGCCAATTCCCTAATCCGAGGGAAGCCAGGGAAGAGCGTCGGGGAGACCTCTGTCAGTGTTCAGAGAGACTGGCCTGGAGGAGCCACTCGGACGCAAAGGCCCCGCGAAGCTGGGTGCACAGATCCCCAGCAGCCCTCTCCTCCGAGGCACCGGGACAACTTGGTCGGGACTCCCCACTGACCGCCCAGCCCCGACTCGAGACTGTCGCGGCTGCACCGCGCAAAGCCTCCTCAGAGCGGCGCGGGCAGCAGGGGATCCCGGTGTGGCCGCGCCCGGAACCCGGGGGAACAGGTGAGCCCAGGTCCGAGCGCGATCCAGGAGACCGAGGGAGCTCGAGACCCGCTGCGCGGCGGACCCAGGGGAGCCACGTCCGGCCACTCGGACCGCGGTCGGGATCTAGGCTTTAGGACTCGAGCAGTCGGGGGCAAACGGGTCGGAGCAGAGGGCTGCGCGCCCTGGGTCCAGACCAGGGGCCTGGGCACTGCTGCGCCTTCGCCCGCTGCTGCGGCTAGGGATCGCGTCCAGGACCCTTTCCCACCAAGTGGCTTCGCAGTAGGAACGGCAGAAATAAGTCCGGTAATGAGTGGGCGAGAGGGCGGGGCGGAGAGTGGTCGCTGCACGGCGGCCGAGCATTCGCAATTCCCTCGCGCACCGTGGCGAGGTCGTAGCGAGATCGTTCTGTAACCCGGGAAGAGCGGGGCCAGCGCCCTGAATTGGGAGTCACTGCGTGGGTGAACGAGCTGCAGAAGGCGAGAAGCAGCGCCGCTTTGGGGGTGCTTTGGTAAAAAGTGGGTGCTGAACCCCTGACTTCGATTGGCAACGGAAAGCAAATAATAGAAGGTAAGAAGGGATTCTAACAAGAAAACCCTTGAGAGCAGCCGGCGAGGTCCCCCAGCTCGGTGGGGCGCGCGGGGCGCGGTGCTGGTGGACGCCTGCCGGGAGGGACGCGAACTCCAGCCGAGCCCAGGAGCCAGAGGAGCTGATTGGCTGAGGATCTGCAGGTTGTCACCGGAGCTTTGTGGTTGTCCTGGAGGCAGGAATAGAAACAAGTGCAGCGTTAGGCAACAAGTTTCCTTCTGACAAATCGTCAAATGGTAAGATGCAAACGTTTAACTGGATTCGACCAGTTACAAGGGGGCTGCTTTTCTGTACCGCGAAAAACATTCCAGGAGGAATTTCTAGAAAAGCATTAGGTGTAAATAACTAGCTTTTAGGACTGAAGTGTTGCCAAGCAGCACAGTAAGTGATTTATTTACTCTAGGTCTCAATATTGCGCGCGGTAATAGTAGTACATATTCTGTATTTATGGAAACAGGTGTCCTTTTGTTTTAGACAGCTAACTACTCGTTTAAAATAGATGGGGCAATAAAATATTTTACTAAGTTCAAACATATGCAAACATTTTGCCAAATTCTACGTGAAAATGACTGAAGTAATGGGTAGTCAAGTTCAGCTACTTTTTTTGCCTTTTTTTTTTTTTTCTTGTGGTATCGGTAATTGAACTCATGACGTCAGGCTTGCCAGGCAAGCGCTTATGCAGTGGAGCTATATCTCCGGCTCTTTTTTTTTTTTTTTTTTTGCCTTTTTGAGACAGAGTGGGTCTCGCTATGCAGTTCAGGCTAGCCTTGAGCTCACTTTGTAGCTCAGGCTGGTCTTGAACTCGCGAGATCTTCCCGCCTTGGCCTCCCGAGTGTTGGGATTGCAGGCATGCGCCACCATGTGCAGCATTCAGCTACTTTTTGAAAGAAATCTGTTGTGTGGCTGCAGCCCTTTCTCCTGTTCCGACACTCGAGGGTTGAAGAGTCCTCTGCCCTTGCACACTCACACCTGTGTGCCCAGTCAGCCGTGCAATACCCACCTGTGCTTCCTATCGTCAACCAGCCAGTTGGAGGGGCCTCCTCTGCACACCTGTGAAAAACAGGTGCCTATTCTGCTTCATGTCTGAAGACCTTTGAAAGGAAGGGGAAGGAATGGATTAGCTTTTGTGCTTCAGACATGGCAGAGAGCTTCAGTGGATGGGGACTGTTGACTGAATTAGAAAAAGGATAGAAGGTGACCTCAAATGATGACCTTCTCTGAACTTTGCAATCTATTTCTTCCTAAATGGTGAGGCTTCCAGGACATGCACTAGAGCTTAGTTCTGGTTGAAAGGCATTAGGGGATTTTTCTCCGGCAGTGTTTATATGCTCATGAGCCCCTAGGAACTCACTTCTAGTGCCTCCCAGCCAAAGTGCTTGCCACTAAGGCTTTAGCTTGAATTGTGCTTTAATGTATTCTGTATGGTTCTAACAGAAATTAGCAATTAATCATAATATATGATATTAGTTATAGTTCTGCAGATGAGATATGTTACATTGTAGGTAGGTTATCTGTGTAATTCCTTCTGTTAGTTGCTCATATTTGAATCTGGGCCCCCTGTGTTTTATATAATGGGAAAACCAGATAGTTTTGCATCACCAAGAGAGAGGTCTGTATTTTTTCTCGTGTGTAAATACTCCGGTAGTAGGCAGTCCGCAGCTGGTGTGACAGCTCCTCTATCTCATTAGGAGCCTGGCCTCCTTCTCGCTTTCTTTCTGCTGTCCTCAGTGGGCAGCTCTCATCTTCCAGGTTGCCTCCTGGATGCAAGATGACAGCTGAAGCTTTTTCCAGTCATCACACCCACATTCAGGCAGGAACAGGAGAGAAGAATAGCAGAAAGGTACTTTGTAGCTAGTAAGATTTAACAACTTGCTCTTAAGTTCTGCATAGACTGCAAAATTGGCAGCCAACAACTCCTGCAGACTCGTGTCACTTTTTCTTTCAAGAAGTGAAGTGGAAAAAAAAAAAGGAGAAGTAGAGTCTTTTCCCCTGCAGTCAGAGCTGGCCTGGAGATGCTTGAGATCAGCCATGTGTACAGAAGCTTAGACTAAGGCAGGAGTGAGGCACATCCTTGGAATCCCAGCACTAAGGCTAAGTGCTGAGGATCACAAGTTTGAGCACAGCTTGGGCAAGTTAGTGACTTAGCAAGAAAACGTCTCAGAATTTTAAAAAGGGCTGGGGGTGTAGCTTAGTTGTGTAAATGATAGTTTCCGTAGATGTTCATCATAAAATTGAGAATTCTTTCCCACTGACAGGTTTATTTTCAATGATCTTGCTGCATTTAAAAGCTTCTTCTTTTTTTTAAAGCTTCTTTTAAAATACTGCACAACTCTTAAAAATCGTGAAAGGAGAGGAAAATTATCTGGTCATAGAAGGTAACCAAGCCTTCCAGTATTGTGTGCTTTGCCATGGGTGGGAGGTGGCGTAGGGAAGTTGGGGGGCAGAGGTGATTCCTGTCCTGTCAGGAAGGGGTTGCTTCCCTCCTGGGTCACCTGATCACCAGGTCCTGCCTTCTGGTGGTTCTGAGACTCTTGCTGGTGACAAGGGTGGCTGGAGAACATCAGTGATGTCCAGGCACCTGTGGAAACACATTTTCAATTCGTTCTAGACTACGCCTTAACCAAAGGCATGAGCCATCTTCCTGTGGGGAGAGATTTTTTTTTTTGGAGTGTGTGTGTGTGTGTGTGTGTGTGTATAGTAGACTCTTTCATAATTGCTTGCTTAATAGCTCTGGGCGGAGATGTTGCAGGTTGCTGATGCATTTATTTGATTATTTTCATAAGTGTTTATAGGAAGGGCATGATCACCATTCTGTTAATAATGTACCTTTAAAATTACTGCTTGTATAATATATTGCCTTATATTTTATTTTCACACAGAAAAATTCCTCACAGAGGACTTTTGCCCTTGCTAGACTATAAAGCACTGTACAAACGTGCACAGTACTATCCTTAGGTTAAATGCACCATTACTTGATTATGACATTTCTTTTTTATACACCTGCAGGTCAGGTAACATCATGTGTAGAAAATGATGGATTTTTTGAGCTTGAGGCTGACTTGGGTGTTTACACCATTGGTTAGAGATAGCCTCACAATGTAGTGTGGCCTTTCAATATGGACAAAAACAGACATAAGACAAAAACAAACAAAACCACTCATGGTGACTTTTCCTAAAACAAGTAGCTTTTTTTTTTTTTTTTTTTTTTTGAGACAGGGTCTCTCTATGTAACTCAGGCTGGCCTTGAACTCACTGTGTAGGCCAGGCTGGCCTCAAACTCTAGGCAGTCCTCCTACCTCAGCCTCCTGAGTTCTGGGGTTACAAAAAGCACCACCATGCCCAGCCTAAGCAACTAGCTTTTACTTATTTATAATCTACTCTTATAAAGTCAGACAGGACAGAAGGGTCTGAGACTCCTCCTATCCCCTTCCTGGAGGATGTTAGGCCACTGCTGCCAAGAGCCTCTCACTCTTCCTCTGGCACCTTTTTTTGTGCAGTCCCAGCACACACATGTGCCTCATTTCTGTTTTAGTACAAATGGGGTGGCACTGTATGCATTGCTATGACCTCTGCATTATGTCTCCACAGCTCAGCCTGGAATGGGGTCTCCCCACAACAGAGATAGCTCCATTTCCTTCTTAACTGCTCATGGTATGCCCTCAAAAGGCAGGGCTAGGAGTGACTAATCCCGTAAGACAGCATCCCCGAATGTGGGTGGGCTGCATCCAAAGCTAAATGCTTTACTAGGCTTTTCTTTTTAATTACAGGAAAAAGCATGCCCATTCTAGCATGTGTAACAAAGGAAATATATACTGTTTTAAGAAAAACAGTAATCTGTTCTTTGCGTGTAATTATACCCTTGGATGTACAATCTGAATAGTTTAGTTTATTACTTTCCCCATCTTTCTCTCGACTCAAATATATTTGTGGTGTGTGTGTCTCTGTGTGTATAAATGTATGTGGGCTTTTTTTCTTTTATGTCTTTGTTCAAAGATAAACTTCTGGACTGGGATTGTAGCTTGGAGGTAGAGTACTTAACTTGCATATGCAAGGTCCTGGGTTGTCCCCAGCACCACAAAAGATTAAAAAAATATAAAATACATATCTCTATTATTTTCTTTTATCCCTTCCCTATAAATACAATATCCATTGTATATTTTTATAAAAATATGTATAAACGTAACTGATTTTTTTCTTTGCTGGCTAATATTCATGGAAAAATTTAGCCAACTATTCCTCTGTTGTGGATGTTTAGAATGGTTACAGTTTTGTTTTCTTCTTCCATTATAAACGATGCTGCTTTTATCTCTATAGATGAAAGAACAGAAATTCCCCAGTGTAGGACTCCTGAGTCAAGATGTTGTGTATATCTTTGTGACTTTTTTTGTGTTGTTTTTTTTCCATTACCGGGAATCAAACTCATGACCTTGCGCTTGCCAGGCAGGCCCTGTGCCACTGAGCTAAATCCCCAGCTCCGATGTTGTGTATCTCTACTTTTAATAGATGTTGTCAGATTATTTTCCAAAAGATTATAAAGTTTAAACTTCTCTTTCAGCGTAGAGATTCCTTAAAAGACTAAAATAGAAATTACATTTGACCCAACTAGTCTCCTCCTATCTTCCCAAAAGAGTTAAAGTCATCATTTTACTGGAATACATGAATATCTATGTTTATAGCAGCATAATTTATAATAACTACATCTTGGAAACAGTGTCTCTGCCAGTCAACAGATGAATGGATAAAGGACATGGTATTTTATATACTATGGAATACTACATTGCCATAAAGAAAGATAAACTTGAGTTATTTTAGGTAAATAGATGCACCTTGAGATCATATTAAGTGAAATAAGTCAGACACAAAGCTTAAATATTGCATGGTTTCTCTTATAAGAGAAACTCCCAAAGTGTATATATAAAGAGCCAAATGGAAGATAGATAAATAGGAAGTAGGGAGATCTTTTTCAAATGAGTGGGGGAACAAGAGACAGAGGAAGGGGAAGAGGAGGAAAAGAAATGGAAAAAGAACTGAAGAAAAAAATGAAAATAGGAATGGGAAGGGGATCAAGAGTTGGAAAGAGCAGAGAGGGGAGGGGACAGAAAAAAAAATTAAGACATATTTTGTACATGTACTATCTCCCCATAATAAGTGTAATCATTATTTACTGCAAACATGTATTACAAATAATAAACTTCCCCAAGGAAAATATGAGATGTACATTTTTCTGTATCCTCACCAGTGCTAGTTTATAGCAGTCTTTCAAATCTTTCCCCACCTGTTGGTATCAGTTTAACTCATGTTGCTCTTGCAATGAGCAGTGCTCGATGTCTTACAGGCATGCACGCTGGTTGTTCATATTCTCTGTCCACATGTCTAATGGGTCTAAATATGATAGCCTTTAACAGGCCGCCTTCCAAGGTTAGATTAGGCTGCCTCGAAAGGCAGTTGCATGCAGTAAGGATTTATGATGGACATCCTATCCTCTGGGAAACCACCACACTCCTGATAGGACCATGGTCACATAGAAAATGGATCAAGAGTGATGATTCCCACAGACTCCCACAGATTGTGCCCCCTCGAGCCGCACATTGCCAGGGCCCTGGTCCTGCTCTAGTAGTAAATCTTGCTAGGTTGCACTGTAACGTGTGTATCTGTATCCTATGTTCTCAGACCTTGAACTTACAAAATGTTCATTCTCCAGTGCCTTATGTACCTGCTATGTAATTGGGCCGCCAAAATGTTCTCTGGGTATCAGAGTACCTGCAAGAGCTGGCTGGCCTCAGAAGGTGTTGGTAGGTAGGGGCAGGCCCTGTGTGTGTGTGTGTGTGTGTGTGTGTGTGTGTGTGTGTGCGCGTGTGCTTATGTGTGTAGCTTTAGGACTGGCCTCAGAGGCTGCCTCCTGGAAGGGCCACCTGGGTATAAAGAAATGCAGCAGGCCGGAGCCCTTGCTCCTCAGACACCTCCCTCCAAGAGAGTGGCCTCCCCCTCTGATTCGTAGTTCCCTGGAAACTCCCTCCCAACAGCAGAGGAGCCTCTCCACGCAAGGGCACCAGGATTGTGTTAAATGAGGCCAATCATTCATTTCCTGTATTAGTCTTTGAGAACACAGGGTCAGCAGATCAGCACTTGACTTGTGTGCAGTCAAAAAGGAACAGCCCTAAAGACAGTGCTCAGAAAAATCATAAACAACGATTCATAATTAAAGGAGGGAAGAGTGTGTGTGTGTGAGAGGAGAGGAGACCGAAGGGGTGAGGGGTGGGCATCAAGATGGAATGGGCAACAAATGCAGACAGGATCACATTTCACTCCTTTATTCACTTCCCTCTGCTCATTCATAGAACAGATTGTAGACCCGTTCAGGGCTCTCATTCTTTTTGAGTCCAAGAAATTCTCTGAGAATCTGGTGTAAGCTAAGGACATCTCTGTCGAAAAAACACCTACATAGTACAAAAGGCTTGCTTGTGATGAAGGGGGGTTGCTTTGCCATTCCCCTGAGAGCACAAGGCTCCTTAGATTTCTGCCTGTAGCGCCAGAGGAAGAAAGGTACTTCCTAAAGACTCTTAAGATATTATAATTACCCCCCAAAAGTTAATTAAAACATCCACCAAGCATTGAAATTCCCTTAGTTGGATAGAGTCACAGTGAAACAGTCAAGGAGCCAGAAGGCAGAAGCCAGTGTTGCTCCAGCGCATGAATGCCACATGAAGATCAGAAAAAGCCGTATCAGTAAGAGTGGGTGCAACTCGAGACCATACTCGCAAGTGAAATAAACCAGGCACATATGTGTAAACATCGTATTGTCTCCCTAGTGTGAGAAGCTGAAAGAGTAAATAAGATCCAAATGTACAATAGATATTGTAAAATGGGAAGAAACTTCAAAAGGAAAGAGACACTGGGATGGGGGAATGGAGAAAAGAAGGAATGGAAAAGCAAATATATATAAAAGATAGTTAAGATAGTTACGTTACTGATTTCTTAGTTCATTGAAAAGAAAGGTTGTGCTAATGTTTGGACAGTTAAATGCCAATATCTTGTTCTCTGAGCAACTAATTTAAAGATAACAATATGCAATGTATTAACTATTGTTCCGCTCCTATTATCTTTTTTTGAAATTTTTTTCTTTTTTAAGTAGTTCCAGTGACTTGCTCAGATATTTAGGCCTCTTCTTGCTTCCTGCTTCACAGTACCCTCATAGGAGAGCTGGGAAGACATTTTTTAACATCTTTGTTTTAGTTTTGTATCTTTGAGATAGTTTAACATCTGTAGCTTGTTGTCATGCAGGTGTTGCTGTGAAATAAAACCAGAATCCACTATTATTAAAAAAAAAGAAAAAAGATAGTTTTCACTTTGAACTTGGAAAAAAATCCATGCTGCACAGAAGCATGTGGCCAAAGTTAAACACAAACAACAGAGAGAATTCAGAACTATAATCATAGGTATTTAGAGCCAGGTACCTTTTTAGAAGGTGCACAGTGCATTTACCCTCAGGGTATTCTTATGTACTTACTCCATCATTTTGTCATCTTTTCCTGTTCTAAACCTAAATGTCTTTATCATTGCTGGGTAGGAAAAGACCTTACAGGGTACCCAAGCCAGAGACCACTCATCTCCTCTCCGTGACTGCTGGGGAGGCAGGGGTTGATATAGTTGAGAGCCTTCTGGAAGGTGACTGGGGGTGCAGAGGAGCATCTACTGCCATTGAGGGACTGGGGTTTCCATTTTGGGGGGCTTCCAAAGCTCTTCTGTAGCTCTTCTGACGTGTGGTCTCTGAGTGCAAATCTCACAGAGACTATTTTTCTGGGGTCTGCAGACTTTCTTTGCTCAATCATCAGTAACACCTTGACTACCCTGGGCCTCTGAACACTAGTTTTCTGGTTAAAAAATGCCAATCCTTTACATCTCTATGCCCTGTGTCTGTGAATGGGCATCTTTCCAAAATCTTGCATGCAGTGTGATCAGAATGCCCTACCTTGCTTGGCATGGGGGCTGGGGAGTGAGCCCAGGTCAGGTAGTTCATGCCCTAGGAGGGACCACTTGTGGGCTCCTAGGAGTTTTAAGTGTCAGTCTTATTTCCTGTTTATCTTCTCACCAAAGTGTAAAGGAGAATGTGGGGCAGCAGATCTGGGGTAGTTTAATGTGGCTGCTTTTTCTTCAGAATGAATTAATGAGTTACAAGCCACCAGATCCCCCTGTTGCACAATGTGTAGCACTTTTTAAAATGCCAAACCCGCACCTTCTTTTCTTTTTCTCTGCATCCTTTGATTTCCCAGTGGCATCCCAGACAGTATGCAGGTCTGCAGCCTCCTGCCTACCTTACTGGTACCGCAGTTGCTGCTGAATGCAGGAGAGACATCCTTCACCTTTACCAGGGTTTATCCGAAGCCGCCTTGCTCACTGAGCACGCTGTTGCAAGACAATACCAGACTACTGTTCTACCATGCCTTCCGTGACATTTACTTTTTACTTCTGAATTCATAGAACAGGCAATATTTTAAAATGATATGGTCGATATTCAGAGACTGAAAGTTTTGTGAAGTATTGGGCCTGTTATGATGTTATCTCTTGGCTGTAAGCCCATCCTGTGCTCTGCTGTGGGGTGCTGGGGCTATGACCCTGCAAACTTTATTTGTGTCCAGTTAGGCTCTGCCAGCAGGGGTGTCCAGCAGTGCTGGATAGAAGCCACAAGGCCTCCGTTAAATGCCCCCCACCGTTGCAGTAGAGGAAGCCAGAGGCTCTGGGATCTTGTTTGCAGAGCCCATCGAGATGAGCACCCCTGAGAGACACCAGTACCAGCCATCCAGGGCCTCTTCCTCATTTCCCTCGGGTCCAAATTCAGAGCTACCAGCACCCAGTGGCCTGGGTCCCGGGCCTGCATTCTGTCTAAGCTGCTGAGAAGCACGAGGGCCAGGGGAAGCAGCTTGCCCTCTCGTGTCTGAGGATGCACTACCCTCCTGGAGAGCTTTCTCGTGGATGTTTCACAAAATGAAATTGTCCAATGGTGTTTTAGTTTTTGAACAATGGCATGGACCATATGGTGAATTATTGAGGTAAAAGTGATGGAAAGGAAGACGATAATATTCTTAGATTCTTTTTTTGCTCAGGGAGATCCCAACCTCTAGGAGTACTCAATTGCTGTCCTTAGGCAAGCCCCCTTGGACCTGTGATGACTTTTTTGTGGTACTTGGGATTGAATTCAGAGCCTCATGCATGTTAGGCAAATGCTGTACCGCTGAACTCCGTCTCCAGGCCTTACAGTGACAGTTGAACACAATTGCATAAATCTAATGCAGTCAAGAAAGTCTCCTTTCTTCTACACATTGGCTTATACTTTACAAACAGCTGGTAAAATGTGACACTTTGGAGAGGCTGGAAGATTAGTTTTTTTCCCCCCCGGGAACCTAAAGTTCTATTTTTTTTTTTTTTTTAAGTGGGTGCTTATGGCATTAGAATATGCATGTCAGTGTATTCTTTTTTCTTTTTCATTTCCTTCCTGCCTAAAATCAGAGGCATGGGAAACTGGAAGCAACACTACACAAATCCAGTTCATCAGCCTTAGACAACTGCCCAAGAGAAAGAATGCTTTGAAATGCATTTACTTGAGAACACCACACACTGTCCAACAGCTCCACAGTCTGGTGATTCCTGTCATGACTTCGTTTGAAATGGACAAGTCATCCTTCAGAAAATGTATAGGTCAGGAAGATATTTTTGTTTCACCTTTGGCTAAGCACTGAGCCCATTTCCCCCTAAAAATCTCTCTCCTCTCTGTGACTTTTCTCTCCAGAGCAGGGCGGTGGTCAAGGGCTTTAACAATGAAAGTACGAGCTGGCTAGGAGCCCGACATGTTGTCTTTTCTGCTTTCTGATATCCTGTGACAGGGATAACATCTCCTGGGTTAAGTTTCCTTTCTAACAGAGCCTGAGGGAGGGCTTTGCTGCAGGGTTTGAGGGGTGAATTAGTCACTTTCCTGTTGCGAGGGCAAAATACTTGACACCCACAACTTAAAGGAGGAGGTGTCTATTTTGGGTCACAGTTTTCAAGGGTTCAGGCCATGATTGGCCGATTTCAAAGCAAAAAGAGCATGGTGGAAGGGCATAGGTGAGGAGAGATGCTACCCCATGGCAGGCAGGCAGGCAGGAGGCCGAAAGGAGAGAAGAGAGAGACAGATAGACAGAGACCGAGACCTGGGACGAGAATATACCATTCCGGTCACACCTCCAGTGAGCCACCTCCAACTGCTGAAATCGTCATCACTATACATTGATGTGTATAGTGGTTCCATGATCCAGTCACTTTCCAAAAGTCCCACCTCTGAACACGGGAGCCCGTGGGGGGTTTGTTTTAGATCTAAACAATAAGAGGAGGGGATTCTAGCGAGGGGAGTGAGATGAAGAAGGAGTGGAGGTTTCCTCTGTGGGTAGGGGTTCCATTCTGTCAGGACCCAGGGTTCCCACATACCCAGCACCTCCCAGATGGTCTGCAGAAGGCCTAGGGAGGTCACGTGGCAGTGGGGGAAAGTACAGCCCAACTGGAGGTGGAGATGCTAGCCTGGTCCCACGGAGCTATCCCCTGCTGCTGTGGCTCCAATCAGAGGTGAATGTAACAGACATGGTCACCAGGGGTGAACAGCTGGCTTTGGAGCCAGACCACCTTAGACCAGGCCCTGTATGCCATCACTAATTAGCCATGGGATTGAGCACATAACCGACCATCCCTTTCCTCAGCAGTGGAATGTGGGTAGTAATAGCACTGAAACTAACTTGTGGAGCGTGTGATCACTAGAGATTAGCTGTGTTTACCCAGCAGCATTCTCCTGTTCTCAGTTGTGTGCAGATCGCTGTCCTTTAATGTCTTCAGGCAAGCACAGCCTCTCCCTGCTTCCATCGTTCCCTAGGGAAGTACGGAGGCCCATCTAGCACATGTACTCTCTCTCCTGCTGCTTTGTCAGGGTCTAGAGCCACTCACCCTCTAAGAACTCCCCTACGTGGTCTCCCTTCTACTTTTTTATCCCTCTGCTCTCCACCTTTTTGCCCTCTCCATCCTCAGGGTCCAGAGAGGTGCAGAGCCCATACCCTCAGTGTACCCTCCTGCTGTTACTGGCCATAATCCTGTGAGGCTGATATCATATTTTACTGCCTTTGTTATAGTTTCTTGAAGTGCTGATGTTGACATTTCTCCGCCAGAATCTGGTAACATTCGTGTACTTAGATAAATGCTGGGATTTTTGGTGAGGCTGTAAGTACAGATAAACTAAAGTGCTTCCACCAGTGTCAGCATCAGGGACCTGAACTCTCCAAAGTGACTTCAGCTACTCTGGAGTTACTTAGTGCCAGGAAAAAGCATCACATCTCCTGGGAAGCATGGATCGTCTGCTTTCTGCTTGTAAGCTGATAATTTTTGCTTGACTGACAGAATGCTCTGAGCTAAACTGTATGTGTAATAAATACTTTTCATGGATATTTTCTGATATGTCCTCCTTTTCCCCTGGATAATTATTTTAATTGCCCCAATACAGATAGGCTTTTTATTGTAAACTGACTCTATCTATCTTAGTAGCAAATAGTACACAAGTAGAAAATGATGCATGAATTATTAGAAGTATCTTTTCTCCATGAAACTATACAGTCTGTGTAGGTTGTTCAGTCATTTCCGAGAATAGTACCTTTCAAAGCAAAAATCTGTAAAACTTGTAACATGAGATGATGATAGTTTCTCTTCTATTATTCTTTAACAATTCAAAGATACGTGCCATTTCAGTTAGGATGTTCTGCTTGCGAGTTACAGAAACTCTAACCCAATGCACAGGTTTGGACATTCGAAGGGATCCTTGGGTTTTGTGACAAGTGTGTGTTGGGCTCCAGGTGTGGTTTGATCAGGTTCTGGTTCTCCCTCTTGGTTTCCTTTGCCCTTTCTCTGCTTTTGACTGGGTTTTATGCAGGCCAGCTTCCTTGAGCAGGGCAGGGATGCTGGCTCTGTCTGATAGAGACTACTTGAGCCATCTTCCCTCTGCAGGAACCAGCCCTGAACCAGACAGCCCAGTGAAAGAAATAAGGCTGCCCTGCCCTGACTGAGCGAGACCAGTCAGGTCTGCTGAATCCAGGCAGCCCAGGGGAGTTTAAATCCATATGCAGCCCAGGTACAGCTAGATGTGGTGGCGCATGCCTGTAACCCTAGCACTCTGGGAGGCTGAAACAGGAGGATCACAAATTCAAGCCCAGCCTGAGCGATTTAACAATTTAGAACCTGCCTCAAAACAAAACGAGCCGAGGATGTAGCTCAGTATGAAGGCCTTGCATTCAATCCCGATTACTGCAAAAACAAAACAACAACAGAACCCTCCAAAACAAAAAACAAATCCAGGTAGGGGTGCCTAGTAGGGGTGTGTGTATGACATAGAAGGATGTTTATCGCTCACTTCATCTGACAGCACATGAACAGAGAATAAAGGAAAGACTGACTATTATAACTACTGTAATCCCGTGTGTATGCATGTATTCGTTTGGGATGGACAATGCCGATTGCTCTTTGACAGGCCTTGTGCATTCTGCAGAACACTCACTCTTGGGGGAGGCTCTGGAAAGAATCTGCTATGTGATTTTTCTTGAATGGGTCAGGTGGAATGCTTTCTGCAGCTCTGTTCTCTGTGTGTTTTTTCACCAGCGGTTTGCAGTTTTATAGGGTTCATTGACCAGCTGGCAGCTTGTTTGAGATCTGAGTTCAGCACATTAGGAAGAGGGGAGGTGAGTTCCACATGCCCGGAATCAGACTAGCGCTCCCCTCAGCATAGCCTCTGATCCTTTCACACCAGAAAGACCCTTAAAGGAACAAATACACTTCGGCAAAGAGCGCTTGAAAGGATTCTGGGCACTTGTTTCTCTTTATTAGCCAAGGAATACTTCAATTTGCTTTAGAAAATAATTTTTTTCCTTTCCATTACCTATATTTTCTTCTATCTGGTTATAATATATGTAAGTGGTTAATAGATTTATGGAACTGAATACATGCATGCACAGGCGTGTTCCGGCACACAGACATACATCTGATCAATTTAAACCCAGAGACTGAAAGTAAAAGAGCTTGATTTGAGCATCTTAGGAATTGCAGTTCGGGAGGACTTGGGTTCAGGCAGTTCTGAGTCTGTGTTCCAAGGAAGGCAGGAAGGTGGGAGTCTATCTGGGCTATGTCATGTGGAAAAGGAACAGGGGCCGTGCACCTGATAGAAGACAAGGAAAAGAATGCCTGAACTACAGGGTGAGACCTTGTCTCAAAAACAAACAAACAAAAAAGAATGTATAAACAGAATGGAAGCATCCAAAAAACAAGTCAGATAACCTCTTACTATGCCTCTTGAGCCTCTGGGTATAGTGTGTTTTCCCAGTCTGTAAGTCTTCAGTTCAGTGGAACAGGCCCCAGGAGAAAGCTTCTGCTATTTCTTTACCCTGACCCAAGTGGCCTGAGGGCCGGTCCTTGGCTGGCAAGGCAAGAGCATCTGCATGTCACCACAGCTTGGAGCTAAGGAGAACCTTGGCCACTTTGTCCTTCACGAGGAAAACTGGGCCAAGGTGGCCCAGGCTCTTTTGATAACAGGAAGGATGCCTTGAACACTAGGTGCTGTTATCACTTTCTCAGTAATTAGTGTCAAGTGCTTAGCATCTTTCCCTATTTGCATAGCTTCTGCCTACAAAAGAATGGGTGAGGAAATAGGAAAAGCCATTGGTTGAACCCAGTGTGTTTTTGGTGATAGCAGAAGACAAGTGTGAACCAGGATAGTATCTTGCCCTGAGAAACAAGACTGTATCTCTGTGCCTATGAGTGGACCCATCTGCATGGTCCTCTTGGTGGGGTGGGTGCAGGCCCTATGTGAGTTCGGCTGTGGGATCCACCAGGGAGGTTGAGGTGGGGACTGGGAAGGGCAGGTCAGGACTGGGGAATATGCTCAGCTGCAAAAGGGGTAGCTGGTATCCAAACTGTGATGCTGCAAGGGCTGTGGGCGGCCCTTGGTTGATCTGGTTGTGCTATGGAGTGAGGTTAGCTGAAGCTCTGGTTCTTAGGGTCCAGCCTAGTGGTAAGGCTCCTGAGGCCAAAGAGCCCCATTGCATAAATGGTGTGAGCACTGCAATTTCTAGAAAAACTTTCTCTTGGCCCACATGATGTGGTTCTGTGAATAGCTGGTCAGGTTTTAGGTTTCATGAGCCAATGAATAGAAAGCAGAGCTGCAGATAGAAGTCCTGCCTGGGGGGATGTGTCAGTTAGGATTGAGTAGAGAGATAGATTTTATATATACAAATGATGTTTACTACTGTATACTATATGTAGTTACTAAACAGCTTACAGTGGCCACTTACAGAGTCAGGGGTGGAAGAATGCAAAATGGCCATCTGTGCACAGGAGAGTCAGAAGGTCTGGTTGAGGGTCAGAGACCTGGAGCTTACTGCACAGTCCTGGGCAAGTCCATGTCAGAAAGCTGAAGGGTCTGAAGGAACTGGAGACAAGTGTCTAAAGGCAGTGGTGAAGAGCAAAGACCAGGGCTCTTCCAAAGATGCAAAAAGGAAGACTCCTTCTTTCCCTTTTTATTACATCCAGGCTACAAGCCTATTGGCTGATGCTGCCCACGTGCAGGTTGGGTCTTCCCTCCTTAGTTTGTGGCTTACAAGTCAGTCATCCAGACACACCCAGAACTGTGCTCCACTACTCCACTGCCTGTTTCTTAATCCATTCAAACTGATGTCACAGTTCACTAGCCCATGGGACTTGGCTTGCTACAGTCCATGCTTGCAGAGCTTTAGAGATTTCTGCTTAGGGGTATTTGGCAAGACAAAAGCAAGGGCAAGGGTGTACACACAGTTCTACAGTTTCTGCCCTGAGCAAGGAGATGAGTGTGGCTGAAATCCAGCCCATGCTCTGTACCCACATCCTGCCCCTGGGTACAGGTCTGGGTCTGTGCGGAATTCCTCTCTATGCTTGGGAGAAGTACAGCATGGAGTAGTGGTGCCCCTGCGAATGCTCACCTAGGAGCTTCTGCAGGGCAAAGACTGTGTCCTCTCCTTATTCTATTTGAAGAGTCCTGCACAGAATTCAAAAAGATGTAGGGAGTAGAGCATGGGCCATCCATTCTTCGGGTGTTGTGTTCTCTCCTGCCAGGTATTGTCAATCTTTTCAGTTCCAGCCATTCTTACAGGTCTGTAATGGTATCTCCTGTGGCTTCAGTGTTCATTTTTGTGTTGATTAATGATGCCAGATTTGTTTGCTTACTTGTCACTCCTTTGTTTTTCCCTGTGAAGTATCTGTATATGTCTTTAGTCCATTTTTTAAAAAATTGAGTGCCTTACATTTTTATTATTGAGCTGTAAATGTTCTTTACATATTGAGTGCGTCTTTTGTGCGGTATATGTTTTGTGAATACTTTCACCCAGATTATGGTTTAGCCATTCATTTCCTTATCAGTACCTTTTGATAAGAAGCTTTCACCTTATTGGTGTTTACTTTAGTATTTTTTTTTTTCTTTTTTTCTTCCTCCCCCTCTCTTTTTTCTTTTTCTCTTCCTGCTTCTCTTCCACCTTCTCCTTCTTGTTTCCTCTTCCTGGCCTCCTCCTCCTACTGCTTTCTGTGACCTAAGAAATCTTTGCCTTAGGTTGCAAAGATTTAGGTTCTCCTAAAAATGCTATAGTTTTAGTGTTGTATTATGTGTAAAGGTCTAAACTGGACGCAGTGGTGCAGACCTATAATCCCAGCTATTCAGGAGGCTGAGGCAGGAGGATTGCAAGTTAGAACCCAGCCTGGGGAATTTATTGACTTGGTGAGATCCTGTGTCAAAAAATAGAAAAATTTTAAAAGCCTGGGGAGGAGCTCAGAGAAAAGGCCCTGGATTCAATGCCCCAGTACCGAAAACAAAGCCCACAAATAAATGATTTAATTAAAAAATGAAAAAGGCAGGGGGATACAACTCAGTAGTAAAGTACTTGCCGAAGGTTTGTAAAGCTCTGGGTTCAATCCTTAGTACCAGGGTGAAAAAAAAATTCTGTTATCCATCTTGAATTAATTTTTGTATATGATTTGAGATAGGAATTGAGATTGTTTTTGAGATTTTTTTCCATATGGTTATCTACTCATTCTAACATCATTTGCTGAAAAGAATTTACTTTTTGCACTAGATTATCTTGGTGGCTTTGTTGGTCATTAAGTAACCTGTAAGTGTGGATCTCTTTCCAGGCTGTCTATTCTTTCTCATTAATATATTTGTATAAACGTTTGCAAGTATCTCACTAGCTTGACTAATGGAGCCTTGGCATTAGACTGTGTGACTTGAAAAGGATGTAGGGAATAGAAAATGGGCCTGCTTTGTTTTTTATTCCCAGTATCATTTTAGAGATTTCAGGTCCTTTGTGTTTTCATATAAATTTCAGAATCAGTTTGTCAAAGTCCCTGAAAGCCTGCTGGGATTATGATTACAATTGCCTCAACTCTGTGGATCAATTTGAGGAAAAACATATATTTTGAAAATGTTGAGTTTTCATTTATTTAGGTTTCTGTTTATAATTTTCTCTGTAGAAATCTTAAACAGCTCTTCTTAACTTTGTTCCTAAGCACTTAATGTTTCAGATGGTATCAGAAATAGAATTCCTTTTAAACTTCATAGGCCTCTATTTTTTTGCTGGTAAGAAATAGAAATGTGTTGATTTTTATGTATTGACCTTAAAGCCCATGACCTTGCTAATAAGTTTGTTCATTCATTTAGTGGTTTATAGGAAAGTTCCTCAGAATTCTTTATGTAAACTACCATTCATACATAGCATTTTACTTTTTCACTTTCAATCTTTATGTCCCTTATTTCTTTTTTCTTCTTTCATTTTATTGTCTAAGACAGTGGTGGCAAACCTATGGCACAAACACTGCAGCAGGCTGTTTGTGTCATCGAAGGCTTTGAAAGGTTTGCCATCACTGGCCTAGGTCCTCCAGTGCAAAATTCAACAGCAGTGGTGAGAAAATACATTACCAACTTGTTCTTGATGATAAAAGGAGCGTGTAATATTCTACCATTACCATGAATGGCCACTGGACTTTGTGAAATGATATTTCTGGTTTATGGAATGATCCCATATTTGCTTTCCTTATCATTTTAATAATGCCTGGTTGCACTGATGGTTTGAACATGTTAAGTCATTTTATGCTGAAAAAACTCACTTTGTTTATTGTTCATGTACATGTTTTTGTATTTCATTTGCTAGTAGTTTGTTGAGGATTTTTGCATTTAGATTCATGAAGAATGTTCTGTAATTTTCTTCTGATGTCTTTTTAGTTTTTTGGTATCAAAGATATATTGAAGGTATAAAGTAATTTAGGTAATCTTCCCTTCTGTTCTGATTTTAGAGTTTGTACAAATTTGATGTTATTCCTTTCTGAAATATTTAATAGAATTCACCAAAGAAACCATCTGGGTCTCTGAAATTTCCTATGTGAGAAGGTTTGATAATCCTTCAACTTGATAATACTTTTAATAAGTATGGGCTAGTAGCATTTTTTCATCATGTGTCAGTTTTACTTTTTCAAGACATTATTCAGTTTCATCTAAATTGTCAGCTTTATTGCCATAAAGTTATTCATAATATTGCTTTATTGTTCTTTGTATGTCTGCAAGATCTATGGTGATGTCCTTGATTTTATTCCTGACTGTATGTGTATGTACTTTTTTTTTTAAGCTGGGAATTGAACCAAGTCCAATTTATCTGCCCTCTTACACTGAGTTATATCCCCAGCCTTTTAAGAATTTTTTTTATTTAGAGAGAAGGTCTTGCTAAATTGTTCAAATTTGCCATCTTCCTGCCTCAGTCTCCCTGAATGCTGGGATTGCAAGAGTGTATCACCATACCTGGCTTTTATTCCTGATTTGTATCTCCTTTTTTCTTGGTTAGTCTAAGTAGAAATTTATCAGTTTTATTGATATTTTTAAAGAACTAACTTTTAGCTTTGCTGTTTGTATGCTGTTTGACCTTTTTCAGTTTCATTGATTTCTGCTGTGTATTATTTCTTTTCTTAGTATTTTTTATAGTGTATGTCTGCTGGCAATAAATTCATTTTGTTTTTATTAGCCTGAAACTATATCTTTTACTTTCATTATAGAAGAGGATTTTTTCCCTGGATATCGAATTCTGGATTGATATCTTTTTTTCTTATCACTTTGTGTGGTTCCATTGTTTTCTGATCTCCATTTTATTTGATTAAAAAGTTGACTGTCACTCATATTATTAATCCCTTATATGTAATTTATCATTTTCTTTTGCTGTTCTCATGACTTTTTTTTTACTTTTGATTTCAGAAATTTGACTGTGATATCTATCTATCTATATCTATCTATCTATCTATCTATCTATCTATCTATCTATCTATCTACACACACAGTATGTGGCCCGGGATTCACTGAAGTTTTTTTGTTTGTTGTTTGTTTTCTTTTAGATGTTGAAGTTTCTTTCAGCAAGTTTGGGGATATTTTACCATTACTTCTCAAAAATCCTCTTCCTTCATTCTTTTCCTGTCTTTCTGGAATTCTACTTATATGTACTTGTATCTTTTGATGGTGTCCCACAAGTAACTGAGATTTTTTTTAAAAAATCTTTTTCTTCTATCTCTTCTGGTTGGATTATATTGATTGATCTTTTTTCAAAATCATAGGTTCTTTCTTTTGTAATTCTCAATATACAATTAAGTCCATCCAGTGAATTTTTTAATTTCAAATGTAATTTTGAGCACAATTTTTATTGTAATTTTTTATTGTTTCTATTTGCGTTCAGAGATTTATCTGCCCTTTCACTATAAGCTTATTTTCTCTTACATCTTTGAACATGTGTTTCATTTATTGCTTTAAAACTTTTTATCTGATAAACTTAACGCGTTGGTTATATTATGATCAGTTTCCATTGATTGCCTTTCTCCTACTTATGGGGTACTATTTCTTGGATTGTGTGTGTGTATGCATACAGGTTTGTGCATGTCTAAGGATTTTTATTGTGGATACGGTAAACAATATGTTCTATTGGTTATGGATTCTGTTATAGATTCTCTGAAGAGAATTAACTTTCTGTTTTAGCAGGCAATGAACCTGGCTGAACTCAAATTTCAAAATTGATCTTAGCTGTGGTGAACAACAGCTGGCATTTTGTCTAATTTTTTCAGCCTTATGACTGCTGTATCTAGCTCTCTGGAGGCTGTCTTGTACATGCATAGTTCCAAAGCATTGAGAAATTTATAGTTTGTGTTCTTTACTTGGAGTACCTCCTCTGTGGCTCGCTCCTTTTATTGATTTCCCTCTTCACTTCTCAGTGGTGATAATATCCCTGAGCTTCACCCTTTGATTCTTCAAGTCAGAAAGACTGAAGGTTTCTATCTGATTTTTAGAATTTAGGAGGTGCCCTTGGGTGAGATCCGGAAGCTCTTGAGTGGGGTCCTGTGAAAACCAAAAGCTCATTAGCATAGGTTGCTTCTTTCAAGATTAGGTACCTATCCAGTTTCTGTCTGCCCTTGACTGCTTCCAATGTCTTTAGATTGTTATATTTAGATAGTCTCAAAAATATTTTCTCCAGGCTTTATAGTTGTTATCTGAGAAATATTTGGTCTTATACAAACCACTCTGCCATCGACATGCCAGTTGTCTTTTGACTTTGCTTATGATGTTTCTTTGTCATGAAAAAATATTAATTTTTATAAATGTAGATTTATTAATATTTTCTTGTGTTGCTTCCGGATTTTATGTCTCGGTTGAAAGGCCTTTCTTCCTACTCAAGTTAACGAGAAATACACGTATGTTTTCTTCTAATGTTGAAGTGGTTTTGTTAAAACTTTTTACATTGTTTTCCTCATACATTTGGAGTTATGTATAAAGTATGAAGGAGTGTGTATCATACTTTATTGCTTTATAGTCAGTGTTATCCCAGCACTATTCTTTAAAAAGTCTATCTTTGTTCTAATATTATGCAGTGCAACCTTTATTGTATTCTAAATTTTCGTATGTACTGGAGTCTATTTTAAGCTTTATATCCCATTCCATTAGTCTGTCTTTGTATTCATTCACCAGTACCTTGCTATTTTAATTACAGAGGCTCTTTTGTACTGTGATAATTTCTGTATGTTTATATTTCTATATAAAATTTAATAATTTACATGTCATTTATTTCACCCACTTAAAGTCTGCAAACCAATCTTTTTGGTATAGGCACAGGATATTGAAACCACCACTACAATTTAATTTTAGCACATTTTTGTCCCTTCTAAAAGAAACCCTAAGCTGGGTGGGGTGGCACACCCCTGTAGTCCCAGCACTCGGGAGGCTGAGACAGGAGGATCACTATGAGTTCGAGGCCAGCCTGGGCTACAAAGGGAGTTCAAAGCCACCCTGAACTGCACAGTGAGACCTTGTCTCAAAAAAACAAAAAACAAATAAACAACAAAAAAAAAGAAACCCTATATTATCAGTCAATTTCTATTCTCTGTTTTACCCTTTCCTGGTCTTAAGATAGTCACTAATATTTCTGCTTCTATAAATTTGCCCATTTTAGACATTTTATATAAATATATTCATACAATATGTGGTCTTTTATGACTAGCCGTATACATTCTAGTGTCAGCTTACCTAGCTTGAGAAAAAATGCTTGTTGGTGTCGCTACTTTTATTGACATTTCATTACATTTATAAATTAGGTGTAGTTTTCCTACCGAAGAACAAGAATTGTTTTTCCACTCATTCAAATCTACTTTTCTGTCATCAGGAGCTTGAAGTTTTTCTCATTTAGATTTTGTACATTTCTTATTGCTTATGCTTACATACTGTATTTCATTTTTATTGCTATTTGTAAATGGGATTTGCTCTACCATTATATTTTCTAACTAGTTATTGATGGTGTGATGAAGACTGTTGTTTCTGAAGTTTAATTTTACCTTATTTTTCATTGCTGAATTATTGTTGAGGTAGTTGTATTGATTCTCTAGGATTTTGCAGGTATATGCTCATATCTTCTGCAAATAGAAATAGTCTTCCTTCCTCTTTTGCACTTCTCTAAGTCTTGCATATCTTTAAATACTTTCACATCAGCTACTCTCTGCAATACAATGGTGAACAATAGGTGAGGCAGAAATAATTCTCATCTTGTTCATTATCTTAATAGAAATGTCTCTAATGAGAAATAAATCCTTTCATTACTATACATACCCTGAATGGCTTATTTTTGTTTGTTTAATGAATGAATGAATATTTATTCTTCTGCTTCTTGGACTAATGATGAACCTCAAATCTTTGCTTTGAATTAACAAATCTATTTATTTCATAATGCCCAGTGATATTAGATTGCATAGGGTTGTGTTACAAACTATATATTAATGTACCAAATCTGTCACAACATCTTCAACTGGGGCTGCTTATGTTTTAAAATATTTTTGTTTATTTAAATGAGCAAAATATTATCTTTTTGGTATAATCACTCTGAAAAAATTTATTGCAGTACTTAGTAAGGCAATACAATATAATCCAACAATTTCTGCCCATACACATACCCAAGAGGACAATGCTATGTCCACCAGAAGACATTTGCTGGACTATTCATAAAAGCTTTAATAGTAGCTAAAAACTAAAAACAAGCCAAATTCTTATCAAAAGTAAAATGGTGCAGTGAGATATAGTCAAGCACTGGACTACTATACATTGACAAGAATGAACAGTCTGTACCTGCTTGTAATGTGTGGATGAATCTCACAATCAGTGATGAGTGAGCAAAACCAGACCCAAAACACCACTCAGGTGTTCATTAATGTAGGGTTCTGGAGCAGATAAAAGGAATCAGTGGTGTCAGTGGTATGAAAGAAGCATAGGGGAACACTGGGGGTGATATTCTACCTCTTGATCCAGTGTGGGTATCCTGGTTCTTTTTTCATTATGATTTTTGAACTTTTCTGCATGTACATGATACTTCAGTAAAAGCTTGTTTTTAAAGTAATAGTGTTCGCTGAATTCCAAATGCCAGGCAATGAGGAAGTGACCTTTTTCTTTTTATGGACCTTTGGGAAGGAGGTTGCTAAAGTTGAGAAAATTCTCAGTTCACTGCACAGCTGTCACACCCTCCCTCTCCTTTTGGACCAGTAAAAGCATTGTGCCAATGTAAATCAGAACCTAGATATATAGTATTTCCGTTTCCTTACATGCTTTGAATATTGCACCAGCAATTACTCACTTCTAAGCAGAGGAACCAAGGCCCCGTAAGAGGCTCCTGGTAGACACCCTCCCCCCATTTTCCAAAGAATGTTGCCCTTTCCTGAGCCCAGAATGTCAGGACTCACGGACTGCGTTTTATGGCCAGTAACTGTGTTTCAGGCGGGAGAGCAATTTCAAATGTCCCACAGCCTGGTATTTAGCACAAGCCCCAAGGCCGTGGCATATATCCACAGCTCCACCAGCCAAGGATTGTCCTAAGACTGCAGCAGGATGGGAAGGCTGGTCCCTAGACTCTGCCTTGGTCCCTGGCCTTCCCATTGCTTTCACCTAATTGCAATCCCAAGGTCAGATCATTAGGCTGCTGCTGCTGACGACATTCACTCTGTGGCACAGTCTTTGCCTTATAGGACCCTCAAGAAAAGAAATGTGACCTAGTTGAGAGCAAGAACCTGGCACTTCTCAGCATGCAACTTATTTTTATCTTAGGAGCACTGTGAGCCAGGTAAGATTCTCCACTCCATGCTGGAAGCTTCTTAACACCAAGTGTGAGTAGTAAACGTGTAGAGGGCCAGGAGTATGCATGTTTATAAATTCCTGGTTCCATTTTTACACATCTATCCTTATTTCATTCCTTTTTTTCTTCCTACCTTTAATGGGGTGTGTGTGTGTGTGTGTGTGTGTGTGTGTGTGTGATAGTGGGAATTGAAGCCAGAAATACTGAGCTACATCCTAAGCCCTTTAAAAAACATTTAAAAATTTTTTTGATACAGAGTTGTGCTAAGTTTCCCAGGTTGTCTCTGACTTGTGATCTTTCTACCTTGGCCTCCTGGGTAGCTGGAATTACAGGTATACACCACTGTGCCAGAGTGTTTGTATTATCTTGGTGCACTTTATGTGTCTTTTTAGCTTGGCTTTCAGTGGTGTGCTAGAATCTGCTTGTTGGATATGGAATGTTGTCATCAGCTAGTGTGGGTCATTGCTTTAGTGGTAATGGAAATTAAAACTAAAGCAATAGTATGAGTTTACAAACAAAAGCTTTAATTGGAAAGTAAAAGAAAATGTAAGAGACTTTAGCTCTTAGGAGGTGCAGGAGAGGACAAAGATCAGCTGGCCCCTTAACCAAAGAAAGTAAGAAAATAGTGAAAGGACTCCAGCTTGAGTACCTAGAGATAGCAACTCTGATGTAGAGGATCAGACTGGCCCACTCACAAAAAGATGAGGCCAGTTTTCAAGGATTAGCTGAGATGGGCCAGGGTGTGGTTGATCATTATCTCAGTTCTGATTTCCATAGTTCTGGAGCAATCTGTAGAACCTGAAGGGCAATTTGGTTCTCATGAAATGATCATTGCTTCTTAGCAGGGTGATTTCATGGTGAAGTAATCTGTGAGGCTTCCTTTTTCCCTGGAACCCAGGTGACTACAGATTTAGGACAGTGGCTGCAGACTTTCAGGTATCTGTTCAGGTGGGGGGTCTGGAACTGAGCATTGCAAAAGCTGACAATTGGATAGTCCTGTAGATCCTGAAGATTACTTTAAAGAGATTGTCTTTTACCGATGGCAAGGGAAATTTCACCTAAAATGTGCTTGCTAGTCAGTTTGGCTGTTATAGTTTAGCTATCCAGTAAAGGATGATATTTGTGTAGGTGAATATGGTGAAAGTTGGTTACATTTTTGTTTGTCACATTTTAAGTTGCATTCTGGGAGAGCTAAGATTTTGGTAAATGTAGTGGTATTAGAGGCAAGCTGGTATCAAATGCAGTGTGTGATGGTTGCTAAGGGACCATTCAATGCAAATTAGAAGTAATAATAGCTCTGGTTTAAAAGGACAAAGAATTAGGGCTGGGAAGAGAAATGAGTCCCTATAGAGGACAAGGGTTTTGCTCCGACAAACGAGAATGTCTGCTATGCAGCTCCTCTTTCTGCTTCTGGTGTGGGCAAAGAGCCACGGAGAGCTGAAGCCAGGCAGGGTTGACAAAATTCTGCCAGAACTTCAGGCTACTCTGGTATCAGAGAAATCGGCTTGGAATGGAATTAAGTACAAATAACTAACAATTAACAGTAATCCATGGGGCTGGGGATTTAGCTCAGTGGCACAGCGCCTGCCTGGCAAGCGCAAGGTCGTGAGCTTGATTCCCAGTACCGGAAAAAAAAACAAAAACAAAAACAAAAAAATAATAACCCACGCCTTGGATAAACCTAACTGGCTGCTATGCTGCCGCTGCACAAAGCTACAAGTAACTAACAGAAAGCAAGTTTTTTAAATCTACAATTGATAGCCTGGCAATCGTGAACTTCAGCAATAGCATGAGAGAAAAGGGAGAGAAGTCCCTGACACCAAAATGGCAACCCTTGAGTCACAGACAACCGTACTGAAGGCAGCTAGATAGGGCTCCAAACCTGCAGATCCCCAAAGCCATTGCAGCAGGATGGCATGGCTCACTGACCACAGGAAGAGCTACTCACAAGTATGCACTTCTTGCCAGGCACACCACTGGACAAATGAACTCTACTTTGTATTAGCCATCTAATCTCGCAACACATGAAAATACAGAATCGTACAGAGGCACCCAGGATAATTGCCCAACAAACCCAGGGAAAAGAGCCAGGATTTGGGTCTCTGTTCTCACCTGGTTAGATCAGAAAGGATTTGTATTGATGGGAAGGGTGTGGGGTACCCGTGATGGGCAATCTGTGCGTGGAGAATGATGTAAGAAGTGTGGATCAGGGGAGGCCAAGGGTAAATGGAGGGGTCGGGGCCAGACAGGATACCTACTATCTTGAGCCAGAGACAGACAGAGCCCACCTAGAAACCTAGAGAATATGTCATCAACTGGCTCCGTGATCCCATACGTTCAGGCCATTGCTGAGGGTTGGTATTGTTAGAGGCAGCCACAGTGTTGGGATTTGAAGGGCTGGGGTACTTAGTAATAGGTCCAGACGAGTTACTTGATCCCTCCCTTTAGAACTTCAGACATCACTGCCCTCAGAAGAGCCAAATCAGGGCAGTTTTCTAGAGGACTGTGCTAAGTTGCATGTTTTATACATGGCCCTATAACCCAAGAGGCAGATTATCATCCCATAATCCCTGGGCAGGGATTGGAACGGGGACTCAGAGTCCTGGAGACAGTTAGGAGTGAACCCATATAAGCACCAAGCTAGAGTTAAAAGAGAAAATGGGAATCCCTGTGTAAAAGAAAAAGAGCAAGCACAGAAAATTGGCTGGATGAACACCGTGGTTTCACTGTAGTTTGTGTGTGTCCCCCGAGGCCTCATGTGTTGGAAACTTGGTCCCCAGCACGGCAATGTTAAGAGGTTGTGGATCTTTAAGAGGTAGCATCTGTGGGAACTGATTAGGTCATTGGGGGTCCTGCTCTAGGGAGGAACTGATGTAGTTATAGGGGACCCAGGTTAGTTCTTTCAAGAGGGTTGCAATGAAAGAGCAAGGCCAGCCTCTCCTCTGACTCTTTTTCTTTTTTTTTGGTTTTTCTCCGGTACCGGGAACTGAACTCATGACCTTGCACTTGCCAGGCAGGCGCTTTTGCCGCTGAGCTAAATCCCCAGCCCCTTCTCCTCTCACTCTTTAGCTTCCTGTCTCCCCATGTGATCTCTCCCTCTGTACTCACTCCCACCATGACGCAATTTGCCATGAGAACCTTGCCAGAGCTGAGCCAGTGCTAGCACGATGACCTCCAAAATGGTGTTCTAAACAATCCTCTTTTCTTTGTACCTTATCCAGCCTCGGATATTTTATTATACTAATGAAGAATAGTCTATGACAATGAACTAGCCTTGGTTCTTCCGGGGAATTCTGTCAGTTCTTTTCTGAAGACTGCTACTATCAAAGAGTTCCAAACACAGTGGTCTTCACTGGCTGATAAAAATCTTTATGCACTGAAGCTCAGTAATTATGGATGAAATCAGTATCCAAACATAACCTGAGGATAAACCTTATTATATCTGAGGAACTGTCGGATGCCACAAGATAGTGCCTCAGCCTCTGCTTTGGAGTTTCCAGGTCCAGCAGCATCAAAGCCAAGCTCTGGCTTCTGAGACATGAGCAAGACTTCCTGGAGTTGGAGGGGGACATCCTCCCAGAGGACCTGAATCTTCTCGGAACAGTTTCCTTTTTTTGTAACAGTGTTACTGAGATGTAGTTTGCATACCACCGCAACTCTAAGCATACAACTCAGGGGTTTTTAACATATTTTAAAAGTTGTTAATATACTACATAGTCTAATTTTAGAACATGTCCATCACCCCAAAAGGAAACTTCTGGCTTATTTGCATTTATATCCCATTTTTACCCCAGGCCTATGCAAGCATTAATCTACTTTCTGCAAACAGTTTCATAGGGCGATGAAACAGGAGATGTTTTGCAAACACAGCTTCTGCTGTGCACCTGGGGTGAGGCAAAACACAGACAAGTTTACTATTTTTATATGACTTGATGTTCCGTCTAAAAAAATAAGAAATTTGGTACCTTTAATTTGGTAGAAGATATCTTACCTATTACCATCTTTTAATACATATTTTGTGAAATAGTTCAGAAGCATTATCTGACTTGAAGGTCTAAACTTTCATGTTGGTAAATATTGTAGAGCTTGAGAAGTAGAGCAAATGCTTGGATTTTTTCCCTTGTTTGCTAATCATTTTATTTTTCTCTGAAGCTGCATGGTATTGCTTTAACTTTACCCTTGGGTGTTCCTCAAATATAAGCTACTATTACAGTATAGACCTAGTTTTTTGTGTATGTCAATATTGGGGATTAGACACAAGGCCTTGGTACTGAGCTATATCCCTAGCCCTTTGTTTGTTTGTTTTGTTTTTATTTTGAGACAAAGCCTTGCCTGTTAAGGAAGTTGGTCTAACATTTGAGCTTCCCAGATGCACCTGAGTCTTCTTTCTTTTCTGTGGTATTAGGTGGCGGACTGTGGATCACTCTCCTCTCTCCGCTGGCCCTGTGTTCCTGCAGTTCTCCCTTTTCCCTTCTGTATTGTCAAGTTTCCCCTGTCTACTGGGCCATCTGCAACAAAAGCAAACTTGCTTCAATTTCTTCCATGTATAGAAAGCCCTCTCTGTGACTTGGCCTCCTCTTCAGATACTGCTCATTTTCTGATGTTCTTTTCAAAAAAGTTTCTGTGACAGAACTGCCTATGTTAGCTGTCCCCACCTCCTCTCCTTTAACTCCTTCTTGAATTTGGTCTGGTCAGGCCTTGACATCAAAACAGCCCAGAGCATTTTTGCCAATGACCCCAGGCAGCCAATCCAATAGTCCGTCCTCAGCCCCCAGTGGCTTATTACTTGCATGTGACACATTGATGCTTTTTCCTTCTTGGAAAGATTTCTTCCCTCCCTTGGGAACAGCCCTGTCTCTTGACTCCTTGTCTGCCTCTCTGCTGCTTCTAATCATTCTGCCTTGCTGGCTGTTGCTCACCGCATCATTACTACTTGGTGGAGAGTTCAAGGCATGGTTCTCTACCTCTCCCTTCCTGCCCATGGGATACTCTCCAGGTTACCTCATATGGGCTGATAGATACTTTCAGTATGATCTATGTTGACTTCCAAATTTATATCTATAGCCCTGCCTTAACCTAGATCCATGGGAGTTCAAGAGAGTTGTCCATGGAGATTCTGGAAAAGTCAGAAATGCTAGAAATGTCCTTGGACTGATTTTGTTCTCTGAATTCACTCCCTCCCAGGACGGTTTTGTCCAGACTCATGACTTGAAATTAATAAATTCCATCTTATCAATTTTTTCTTTCATGGATTGTGCTTTGGTATTGCACCTAAAAACTCATCACTAAGCTTCCAAATTATGTAGATTTTATTCTATATTTTCTTCTACAAATTTTATGGCTTTATTCTTTACATTCCAGTCCACGATCCACTTTGAGTTACTTTTTTGTGAAAAGTGTAAGGAGGTCTGTGTCTATTTCATTTTTTGTATGGACATCTACTTGTTCCAGCACCGTTTTTTGAAAAGACCATTCTTTCTTCACTTAATTGCCTTTGCTCCTTTGTCAAAGATCCATTGACTATATTTGTGTGGGTCTATTTCTGGGCTCTCTATTCTTGGGGCTTTAAATGTCATTAGATGCTGATTATATACCGACTGCTTCCTGCTGTCTCCACTCGATGCCTACAGATGTCTCAACTGAGCATGTCCCACTTAACACACTGTCCCTCCCCACTGCCACTCACTCCTCCTCCCACCTCTGTTCCTGGCAACTTCATTGTTCCTGGTGCCCAGGCCCCAAATCTTGGCTTCTACCATTCTCTTATACTTCTCATCAAATAGGCCAGGAAATTCTGTTGGTCCAACTTCAAAATAGATCAAGAATTCAACAATTTCTCAGGTCTTACACTGCTGTCACTCTGGTCCAGGTCACTTTCATCCTCTGGCTGGGTCACTTAGTGGCCTCCTAACTGGTCTTGCTGCCTTCTGCCCTTGCTTCCTTGTAGTCTGTTGTCCACAGAGCAGCTAGAGATAGCCTGTTAAAAGGCAGGTCATGTCACTCTTCTGCCCAGCTCCCTGCAGTAGCTTCCATTTGAATCCAGAGTAAATTTCAAAGACCTTAGAGTGTCTGCTATGGTTTGGATATGGTTTAAGTGTCCCCCAAGGCTTCATGTGTTGAAATTTGATTCTCATTATGAGGCATTAAGAGGGTGGAAATAATCTGACTGAGGTGTTTAGAGATGGGGCCTTCGGGAGGTAGTTAGTAATAGACAAGGCCCTCAGCGGGGAGCCCCCACGACTGAATCCTGGTGGTTTATGAAAAGAGGAAGAGTCCAGCAGAGACGCAGATACACACATGTGCGCTCACTTTCTCACCTTGTGATGCTCTGTGCTGCCTCTGCTTTCTGCCAGCAAAAAGGCCACACCAGGTGAGGCCTCTAGATCTTGAACATCCAGAATCATGAACTTCCAAAATCTTTTTATTAATAGAGTAGCTGCCTCATGCATTTAATTATAGTAACAAAAGCTAGACTAATGTAGTAGCTTATGAGGACCCTTACTATTTGCCATCTCCTCTCACCTCTCCAACGTCATCTCCTAATGTTCCCCCATTCACTCTGTCCCAGCCACCCTGGCCTCCTCTCTGTTCTTTAGATACTTTGCACAAAGTCTTGCCTGAGAGCCTTTGCAGCAGCTCCCTGTGAGATATCTACCTGGTTTGCTGTGCCTGAAATACCCACTCCACCCATTACCTACTCCAAGTCTTTGCTGACATGCATTTTCTCTGACCAACCCATTTAAAATCCCCTTTGCCCACTTGGCTGACTTGCTTACTGGCACTCTTAATCCCCTGGCCTCGCTCAGTCCCCTTTCCCTTCTCTCATCCCACTTATGCATTTGAAAGTTTGCAGAGGGCAGGAATTTCAGTCTCTGCTGTACACCCAGTCCCTCCAGCTATACTTGCCCCCTAGCTGGTTACAGATGGATGTTTGCTGAGTGAGTGGATGATTGGCAGAAGGCCCCTGGCATACCACTCTCTGGTTGGTCGTCTGCATCTGTGGTGCACACAGCTGGGGTGGGGAAGAGAGAGACTGCTTGTGGTGGAGCAGCCCGCAGCCCTGCACTTCATTGGGGTTGAAATGACAGCAGTCCCCACGGGTCACCGGCTGAGCTAGGCCTGCAGGGTGATGAGGCTGCTGGAGGCTGGAGATGGGTGGCTGCAGGAGGCTGAGTGGGGCAGCCCTGGCATGCTCCTGGGTGTCAAGAGTGCAGAGGGGAGGCGTCATCCCTCAAGACAGCATCGTTTGGGTGCCTCCCTTCCCACAGGACACATAGCCAGCAGGGTGGACCTTGTGGCACCAGACAAGGGCAGCCGCTTGTGCAGCTTGTTCTGCCATCCTCGGCGTCCTGCCTCCTGGAGATCAGTGCCCTGAGCAGAGCCCTCCTGACTCCAGGGCCCTTGGAGAGTCCAGACAGATGGAGAGAAGACAGCCTTGCTGCTTGTGAGGCTGAGGCTGAAGTGGACTGAGGATAAGGTTTGAGTGCCACCAGAATGTCCCTGAATGGGTGGAGAAGCAGCACTTACACTGAGCACAGCAGCAGTTTTTGGGTTACCGGAGATAGCAAACGTGTTACGTCAGCTGTGAGGATCTAAGGGGAAGAAAACAATGCTTTGGTGACTGAATTTGCAAGTCTAAGTCCACAAAGAACAGCGAAGTTACCGTCACTTCATGAGACTGCTTTACTCAAGATAGAGATAAAAAAGCAGAAAACAATTTCCTGAAAATATTTCAGATATTATTCCAAATGTCTTAAAAACAAAATTTCTTTTCTTCTCCTTCTTCCCCTCCTCTTCTCCTTATTCTCTTCCTTTTTTCCTCTCCTCATTCTCCCCTCTTCCTCTGCTCCTTCTTCTTCCCCTTCCTCTTCTTCTTTTTTTGACATTAGAGACAGGAGCCAGGGCCTCACAAGTGTTCTATCACTGAGCTACATTCCTAGCCCCCAAACAAAATCTCATCTCCTTGTTACTTGGTTTCTACAGGGACCCAGAAGCAGAGAGATGCACTTGGGTTGAGTTCCCATCTCATCAGAATATATTGGTGAGCTTGGTTATGGAATCATAGAAGTTTAGAGATAAAAGACACGATTTAGTCCAATTCTTCTTCATATATAAGAGTGGGCGGGCTTGGAGAGGTTGATGGCCTATTTAGGATTACACAGCAAGTTGTGGGTTGCGGTAGACAGAATAATGACCTCCAACAATGTGCACATCTTAATCCCTTAAGTTCAAGAAAATATTATTAGTAACAGCCTCTACATTTCTCTCCCTGCTTCTTTGGCTGTATACCCTTTGATTACCTCTCATACTCTATATAGACCAGTGGTGGTGAACCTATGACACACGTGCCACAGTGGGCTATTTGTATCTTTGAAAGGTCTAAAAGGTTTGCCATGACTGATAAAGATTCTATACAAAGAATATTTTATTTAGCATGGTTTTAATTAGCATAATTTTCGTGAGATTGATCAAATTTACTTCTCTTGGAGCCACCAAACTTTAGGACAAGAACTACCAGATATATTAAAATGTGATCTCATTTGTTGGGATACATAAAACATGCAACTTCCACATAGATGTACTCAGTGTTGGTGGTATCTTACAGGTGATGTCCACAGAGAGTCTGATAAAATTTATTTTGTCTAAAAAGGGAAGCGTATGGTGTGTTATCATTGCAGACTTCATTACTGAGACTTTTCTTGGCTAGGAAGAGCTTCTGTTCTGACCAGGGTTGATGAGAACTGAATCCTCTGCTTACAACTTCAAACGTCTGATGATTTCAAGAATATCCCACTTCTACCCACATCCTTCTATGGATTGCTGTCCTAAGATATGTTCATGTTGCAGTACATCCGTTGGCCTCAACCTTCATGGCCAGGGAGGTGGTTAGGAGGTGGTAGGACTTCTCTGGAAGACTTTCTTTATCAGGGTTATGGGAAATCACTCAGCCACACGAGGAAGTGACTATAAATTACATAAGTAGATCCCACTAACCTGAAGTACATGTATCCCCAACCTTATTTCTCTTCTGGAGCCCCCAACCTCTATGACCATTTACTCTGCCATCACCTTCCTGAAGGAGGATGTGATATAGGGAAGGTAGAAATAGAGTAGAAATAAACTATAGACTTGCTCAATTATGCTCAAAATATCTTACCTTTAGAAATTCTACAGCAATGTATGGCCATGTTTCTAGGGTCTTGGAAGCAACCTGTACAAGAGAGGGACCCTGAAGCTGGAGGTTCAGAGGCCTTGTAATCAGCTGAAGATTACCTTCCATGCACAGCACCAAGCCAGCCTCCACTTCTTGACCTGCACGTTTGCCTTTAGAGGTGGGCCGACTTTGAGACTGAGAAAGTGGGGATTTGTTTTCCATTTGCTGTCAAAAGCCCACTTAGAATGTTTTACCTCTAACAAGAGATGGTGCCTCAAAAAACAAAAAACAGGCAATTAAAAAAAAAAAAACCATGCATTTCCACCATTTGGGAAGTTTTCAAGAGAACTTGAAGCTTTTAAATTTTTCTAGTATCCACTCATTATGAGTTAATTTTTTTTCCTCCAGGACCAGCCATTATCTTTTTTTATATCTTCAAAGACACCTTGCTGATATTTTAGTTATCTGGTATAAGTCACTAATTTAGTGTTTTGTAAGTTAAGGTCCTTGTTTGGAAGAGAATTTTACAATATTCTGTTGAGTAAAATGGTACAGACATGCTAGAAAAGCTTGGCAGTTGCTTATAAAACTAAACATACAACCCAGCATTCTCAATTTTGGGTTTTTCCCTCAGAGAAATGAAAACTTATGCTCACACAAAAAACGTGTATAGGAATGTTTGTAGCAGTGTTGTTTGTGGTAGCCCCAAATGGGAAGCTACCCAGATGTCTTTCTGTGAGGGAATGATTAAACAAACTGTGATACATCTGTATCATGGAATATTACTCAGCAATTAAAGGAGCTCAGTGGTAGAGCACTTGCCCACCATGGATGAGATCCTAGTGTCAATTTCTAGTGACATTTTAAAAAAGGAGCAAAGTATTGATGTACACAACATCCTGGTTGGATCTTGAGGGAATTATGCTAAGAACAAAAAGCTAATCCTCAAAGGTTGCATGCTGTATGATTCCATTCACATTATACCACTGAAGTGACAAAAATAGATGGAGAACAGACTAATGGCTACCGGGGGTTTGGGTGTATGTGTGATTATAAAATGGTAGCTCTAGGGATACTTATGGTACTGTGTTTGGTTTGCTTCTTAACTTGGTGGTGGATTTACAAACCTACATGTGTGGTAAAATTGCATAGAACTATATACAGGTAAGAAGAAATGCAAATAAGTGAGTACATGTTAAACTAGTAAAATCTGAATAGATCAAGATGGGAGGATTGTATTCGTGACAACTTTCTGTTGTGACATTACTGTGGATTTACAAGATGCCACCACTGGGAAATCTGGGTGAAGGGTACATGGGATCTCTCATTTGTCTGTAATTTGTTTGTTTGCACTACTGGGGATTAAACCCAGGAAGTATAATCCCCAGTAGTGCAGTTTAATCCCAATCAGTTCCCAGTGATCTATATCACCAGCCCTTTTTATTTTTTGAGACAAGATCTCACTAAAGAGCCCAAACTGGACGTGAACTTGTGATCCTTTTGCCTCACCCTCCCAAGTAGCTGGGATTGCACGTGTGTGCCACTTAGCCCAGCTCTTGGTACTATTTCTTAACAACTGCATGTGAGTACACAATGATCTCAAAATAAGAAGTTTAACAAAAAAGAAAAGTTACCTGGATATTTTGATGGTTAGAAAAAGATGGACTTCAGTAAGTATGTTCTGGATGATCTGAGAAAACCCTTTATAGCTTCACAACCTAGTACACTTGGGGGTCATCCATACCTTGTCTGGCAAGAGAGTTTGTTGTCAGTTACTTTGCACCAGTGTCAACTGCTAGTCAAGAACTGGATCAACAACAAATCTTCTCTATGAGGGCAGATCAAACATCAAACACTTATACTATCTCAGGCAGATACTTATGGATCCCCAGTGCTGGCTATTATAATGCTATTTAAATATATACAAGCTCATATGCAGATAGAAGGCCAATTTCATTTCTTAATGGAATATAATAAAACTGTAAACTCAATACAGTTTAAATTAGGAGCACTGATGAACGATGTGGTCATGCTGAAACTCGGTTGCGGCTCACAGAGTGTTCAGAGCTGCCTGCTGCCTTCATCGTGAACTGAGTTTCTCTCCTTGCAACTTGGACTTTTCAGGGAACCAGGCTCTTTCTAGGGAACCAAGGAATAAGTAAGAGGAGGCCTCAGACCTTCCAGAATAAATATACTAGGGACCCTTGTTCTCTGCCTCGGTAACACGCTGTTGTGCTCAGACATGACTCATCAACTTGGTCATCTAGTTTCCTGGACTTTGTAAATCCAGCTATTAGGGGCTGGGGACTGCTTCTGCAGGCTGTCCTTTCATGAAATGACAACAGAGTCTGACAGTCATGGCAAGACTGAAAAATGATGAAAAGCAGATACAGAAACTAAATATTTTAGCCATTGAGAGGAAAAGGCACAGCACTTCTGAGAAAATCACAGTGTGATTGCACAGTGTAATAAATAATGTCCGTGGTAATGACCCTGAGCTATAAATGAAAGGTTGAGTTATGTTGAGACTCTCAGGCGTAGAAAGGCTGGACAGACCCATCTGAACCCTTACATATTTTTTAGTTCTAGTCTTTGAAAAAGCACACTTCAGCTATCTCAAAATCCTTTGTGGATATTCTTTCCCAGCAGGGAGAAGGAAAGATGGCTGTGTGTGTGTGTGTGTGTGTGTGTGTGTGTGTTTTGGTGAGATGTGGGAGGGGAGATTGAATTCTGTGACATTCAGAACAAATGGCCTCGTGCGATTAATGGTGCCCCCTTCTCCTAGCACTTAAAGCTGCTGCTAATTGTCCCCCATTTTAGGATTTTGAGGTGACCCACCTGACCTTCTGAGCTTTCATCTTCACACCTCTTTGTGCCTCTTATGACAGATAATTATGGTTGAGTGTGAGCATCAACAGGAAAGCAGACCTCTTATCGTCACGTTGGGCACTTAAATGAGCATTTTAAAACAAATTATTAATAGCTGTGCTTGAGAAAATGATATCAGCAAAAGCTTTTGAGATATTGAATTGTTGTATTCTGACTGTGGAAGAAAAAGGCCATTTCAGTGATAAATAGGGAAATTTTCATGAAGTAATTTAATTTATCCTACAAATATTCATTACTTACCCAGAATATCCAAGATATCTTATTAGGGACCACACGATACACAATTCAGTTCCTGATCTAACAGAGTTTTATAACCCAGGGGTTCCAAAAGCATTTACTGTTCAAAAACACCTACATAGACCTATAAAGAATGTGAAAATGTGGTGCAATCTGAACACCTGAGGAGGTAAGAAGTGGGGTGTCAGTGGAAAGGAGCCCCTAATGCCCCTTCTGGGATGAGCAGCACAGAGCTGAGCAGGGGAAGGGAAGGGAGCTACTCATGGGGAGATGGTGTGGGCAGGGACTTGGGGGCAGAAGGCAAGAAGATAATGAGTCTCTGGACCATGAAATGCCCATGGGTAGAAGATAGGCAGAGACCAGGTGTTTTTAAGGGAAGCAGCTTAAATGCCAGGCTAAGGAGTTGAGCTTTGCTGTTTGGGGAATGGATGACGAACAGGTGGTATGAGGGGGAAGACTGATTAGCAGCCTGGGTAGATGGCCTGAGAGGAGAAGTGGTGTCAGGAAGCCTGTCAAGGCTGGCTCAGGCACATCCGGGGGAGAGAAGCCTCCTCTGAAGGGAGCTGGTCAGAGCCCAAGTCACCCTGTTGCAAGATCCCACCTCGTGTGATATTTTGTTAAGGTTGTGCAAGTCACAGCAGGGAAAGGCCAGCCTCCAAGACACCTGCTGTCTGCACAGAAGAGCTTCTCCAACTTTAACATTACAAGGATGTTTTACTAAATCTATCTTATCTGCAGGTGGACATTTTGAAATTTTGAACTTGTCCCACAGGCTTATGGTTTCATGAAATGTGTCTGGAATCTCCCAAGACCATAACCTCCTACCTAAACCTGTCACTAGAGTTGGTCAGAACCTTCGCATTTGCTAAGAGAGTGCCTGGTGCACCTATACAGTAGGTGCACAGCAAATGGAAAAGTTTGTAACCATGGTCAGATCTTCATGCATTGGTTGGTCAGTTAGCCAGTTATGCTGAGCACCTACAACATGCAAGGAGCCATGCCATCTCTGTAACTGCCAGCCACAGTGACCGTTCCTTTTCTGAAATCTGCTTTGAGTAGTGTGGGGTGCATCTCTGCCTTGGGAAGTTCATCCTCTTTGAGGAAGAGGGTACAGCAGATGCACCTGCTGGGTGGAGATGAGTGGGTTGAGAGTCACCTCTGTCAGGGAAACTGGAGCATTAGCATCATGTCATCACTGAAGCAGACAATATAGGTAGTCTTAGTCCATTTAGGTTGCTATAACAAAATGCCATAAACTGGGTATATTATAAACAATAGAAATAACAACCATAGTTCTAGAGGCTGGGAAGTCTAAAATCAAGATGTAGCAGATTTGATGTCTGGACCTAATTCCTGCCTCGTAGACAGCTGCCTTTTCACTGTGTCTTTTTATGGCTAACAGGGAGATGATCTTTCCTGTGTCTTTTCTTAGAAGGGCACTTAGAAGGTGCAGGAAGGATTGCACACTCCTGACCTAACCACCACCCAAAGGCCCACCTCTTATACGTCACATTGAGGGTGAAGGTTTCTACAGATGTATGTGGGGGGACACACACATTCAGTCCAATATGCTGTTACATATGGCAACACAGCGGTACTGCTCATGGGATCTCCATCTGTGCCAGGCCCTGTGTCCCAAGCACTTTATGACATTACATGATGTTACGGTTGATGTCTGCATGTCCCCCCAAATCCTCATGCAGTCATGGGGCAGGCTTCTAGATATTTGATTGATACATAGTCCAATGCTGGGATTATGGGTGTGAGTGCTACACCTGTCCTGGGGTGGATAGTTTGCATATGTAAGGGAGGGAGAGAGACTGCTTGCCTCCACTCCTCCTCCCTTTTTTTTGCTCTGGTTGCTTTTACTGTTTTTCTGCTGCCAAGAACTGTTGCCCTCTGCCATGTGCCACTCCACCTTGGAGCCAGCCAAGTATGGACTGAAACCTCCACAAACTGTAAGCTAAATAAACCTTTCCTTCCTTCATTTTGGGCGTCAGGTATTTTGTCTCAGCAATGAGAGAAAAGTAACCAAGACACATGACTTCATGGCCATTCTATAAATGTGACATTGTTCTCACCCGATTTTAAAGATCTAGACACTTGTTTTTGGAGGAACCACAGCTCGTAAGCTGGATTTGAAGTCAGGAAGTCAGACTCCAAAGCTTAAGGCCTTAACCCACACCTTGAACCTCTCTACGGTCCCTTTGCATAGGATTGCCTTTTGTCACAGGTTAACAGTGGAGATTGGGCGCTTTATTTCCTCTGCATAACATAGAGCCCAATACAAACTAAATGCTCAATACATGTTTGTTAAATGAGTATGAGAGAATAAGTTCCTTAAATCATAATCCTGCTGTCTTATATCAATATATTTTTTGTTAGTGTTCCCTGCTCATAGTTTCTGGAAGTGTAGTAGCAGTATGCTTGCTTTAGGGGTCACAGAGAAGACCCCATGCAGTTCTAGCTGTGCAAACAACTCTGGGCAAAGGCCAGGACAGGTTTTAATACCCCCACTTGCAGAGGAAGAAACGAGGCTGAGAGTTTCAATGACTCCTGAAGTCACAAAGTAAGGGCATTGCAGTGGAGAATTCAAAGGCATTTTTCTGAGTTCAGGGTCAGTACTTTTTGTCTGCATTGGTATACACCTCCTCCTCTGAAGAACATTGTAGAATCTAAGATGCATATTCTTTTTCTTTCTCATTTGCATTATTCTAAAAATGGGTTTAAGGTTTTACCAGTGGGCCCATTTCACTGCAATCATCCAAGTGCGACTTGGTGAGGAGAGGGCGCGGCTAGCAGGCCGCCCCTCTGTCTGCCTGTGCGCCTGCTGCCTCCCCGTCTTGGGCCCCTGCTGTGGAAGCAGCTGCGAGACCAAGTCTGAAGCCAAGGAGAGAAAACCTATTAGTTCCTCGTATGATAATCATATAACAGAAGTTTATGTTGCCCCAGAGGGAGAGAATTACAAATGGACGAAAGGTGACTATTTAATGTGCAGGGACTTTTTTTTTAGGGTATAAAAATAAATAGAGGAAAACAGTGCAAACAGAACCTGCGGCAAATGGGAGGAAAATGGAATCCGTTCTGTTGGTGCCCCTGTTACCACCCACGACCCTGCAGAATGACAGCCGTGCTTAACATGGCCTGCTTGGCCATCTTTCAAGTAGCACTACAGTTAGCATTATTTGCCAGTCTTCAGGGGGTTTCCTGCACTCGCAGTGAATGATGAGTGCCTTTGTCCCCTTTTCCTTCCCCTGTGCCCGTAGGCCTTGTCCCAGCCACCTCCCTCCAGGCACATCTTGAGCTCAGGTCCTGGCCCACATGGGCAGGAATGGGGCAATGCTCCCCTCACTGTCCCCTCAGCACAGGCTGTCTTGCAGGGACTGTCTGTATGTGCTTGGGACATGCTGTGAGCAGCCCCAGGAAGGGGCAGGGGCAGGGAAGCTGGGCCTTCGCTGACACATTGCGTCAGGGTCCTTCAGGTGCTCTGGCTTGTGGCTCAGCCCTTCTCCCTCTTCAGATTAGCTCAGGTCAACATGAGTTCATCCCCTGCAAGGGACACCTGGGGCCTGCACCCCAGGTACACAGCCTAGGTAGGAGTTCTGCCCTAGCATCGTTATCACCTCTACATTCCTTAGTGTCTCAGGACCAAACCAAACCATGACCAGGAGGCCACATGTGCTTGTCGTGACAAGCTGCTGCTGAACACCAAGGCAGCATCACTTTCCTCATATAGAACTGCATTGTGCAGCCCACTTCTGTCTTTCAGGGAAGAATTTCAGTGTCTTCCAGGCTCTGTCACAACGAGCCAGCCACACCTCCCTGGGGCCCTGGATAATATCTACACTTGGGAAGCAGAGGGCCAAACCCTGGGCTGTGGGGACGCCACCAGGGTCCTGCAGAGTGGCCCACTGCCTGGTAGCTCTGTGACAGGCTCTCCTTTATCAGAGCTTTTGTGTTGGGTCCCAAGAACACAACCAAGCCTTGAAAAAATGTACGATATGTTGGAGAGATGGGGCAGAACAGCCCAGAGACCTCAGAAACCAGTAACATAAGCCTTAGAGTTGTTCATTCCCCTACTCCAAGAGGTTAGGGGGGGCACGTCAGGTAAGTCAGGCTTCTTGGAGGAAGTGGACAGAGAGAGGGGAGGGAGCCACCCACAGCGGGTGGCTGTGAAGAGAGGAACCCTTGCCTGTGTAAGCCAGGGGCTTAGTTTTCTGTTCAGTGCAGTCCTATTTAATACAGAAGTGGATGGAAAACAAGACACGGATGCTTCACCTCCACTGCCCCTCGCTGAGTTGTTGCTGTTTTCTCAAGCCTGCAGTATCGATATGATCTGCTCTTTATCTGCTCCCTCCCTACCCCTCCCCTCCTCACAGGCCACCGAACTGGGAGAGATGCTGAGCCATAGCCATTCAGAAACCACCAGGCTCTGCTGAAGAGCAAGAAGGCAGGGAAGGAGAGAGGATGGTGGCGAACAGTGTCTGATGGACACATGTCCTCTTTCCTTCCAAGGATTTTCTTTGATCCTGGGAAAAGATTGTTCAGTTTGTAAAGGGAAGTTTTGGGGGAAAATTCCTTAGTGCCACTGTACACAGCTCAGGTACAATGGTGAGTAGCCAGGTCAGCTAGGAAGAGCCCCTGGAAGTGTTTTTGATAATTTAGGCAGAAGAAGAGATTCTTCCACCCCTCTACTGTTCAGTTTTAAGTTCCTGTAAAAATGTGCACTTGGTATCATATCCTTCTTCCTCCTCATTTGCAAGTCTCTGAGAATCTTATCTTTGTTCCCTGATAGAAAGCCATGTGATATATAAGTTTTACACTTTCTGTAATAGCTAGTCTGTGCTCAGAGGCTACTGCCTTCTCATTGAACAAAACTGACAGCTCTGCTTTACTGAAGAGAGGTAAGGAGAGAAGCTGGGTGTGGTGGGCACCTGTAGTCCCAGCTCCTTGGGAGGCTGAGGCAGCAAGATTGCCTAAGGCCAGGAGTTTGAAAGCAGTCTGGCAACAGCGCCAAAATTGTCTCAAAGGGGTAGTGGGTGAAATGTGCTTACTTAACATGTTGTGAGCCCCTAGGTTTGATCCTCAACGACAGGAAAAACAAGCAAAAAAATAAAAAACAAAAACCAATATCAAAACGGAGAGTAATAAAACTTAGTTTATTCCTAAGTCCTGAAGCCATGGCTTTCTGCAAACAGTTTAGCTAATAATGAATCTGAAGGAGGAATTTCAGTAGGTTGGAACTTTGGAAGACTTGATGTTGGGGCACTTTTAAAAAAAAATTCTGGATCCACTTCATTTGATTTTTTAAAGGAAAAACTGAAATGACTCACCAAACACCATCCACATAAAAATGATATATAAGCATTTTTTTGAATGAAAATAAACCATAAATAAGTAATAAATCCTCTACAGGCCCATTGGAAATGGATAGCAATAATGTTGTGTTTATTGCCTTACTCTTGAAGCATAGATATTTATTATAATTCAGTGCAATTCATTGTACTAGTCTGGCATTTATAAAATTCTCATCATGGTTTTAGTGTAAAAAGCATTTCCTAGGAAGCATTGTTATAATAAAATGTAATTAGTGGCTTGCAAACAGCCGTAGCTCATTGTTCAGAGGACAAAGAATGTGGACAGTGAAACGCTGTGTGTGGTCCCGCCCCCCTCTGACCCTTTCTGTCAGGTAGCTGCTCACCTGGAGTGCAGGTCACCCAGGCAGCCGGGCAAGGTGGTGCCAGGCTCCACCAGCCTTTTCATCTCCAGGCCATTGGGTTTTCCCCTAATGATGTAAGGACAGTTCCAGTCCCCAGGCCCACTACTCATGCTGGTTTCTGTTCTTTTACAGTTTCCTTCATCTGGATGCATAGCAAGCTGCATTCCCAAGCAGAAGCCCAGCGCTCTACCTGGAAGAAGCCAGGCAGGTGCGGGCAGTCTGGGCTCATCAGGACACAGTGTGAGTCCTTGGGCTACAACACAGGACCCGGGCGCTGTTCTGACCCCTCGTGTCTTGTGTTGCAGCCGGAGGGACACAGGTCTGCAGCAGAGCCTGCTCGGAGGCGCCCAAGGAACTTGGCACAGGGAACAGAGGCGGAGATTCTGAGAAAACCGAGGTGGAAGGGGTGGAGTGTTTGGCAGAGAGTTCCGCTCCGTCGTCCTGGGCAGCACCTCCCTTGCCCTCCCTTCCCCTTGCTCAGGCTCCTTGTGTGTGGCTTGGCCCCTTCGCTGGATCACTTCGGCTCTGGGTGGCACGTTTTCTGAGAGATGGGTTTCACTGATGATTTTACTATCCAGCATGACAGAGGCTGAAAAGAAACTCACATCATGAATTTCAATGGGGAAGACCCTCCCACACACACCCCGCAAAGGACCCTACACTTAAAGATGAGAGGTGTCAGAGACAAGGCTACTTCATCCATTCAGCCGTCACAGCGCTGGGGTGGGCCCTGGGGATGCAAGTCCAGTGAGGGACCCCTTGTGCACACCTGGGGTCTGTGGGTCACATTTCTGCAAGTCCTGCCCTGGAGTGGCGTCCTTCGATCAGACGCAGACATGAGGTTGACTCTCCCCATTGCCGCCCTGTGTCCTGGGTGGAAAGCAGCTGTCTGTTCTCACATGTTTACCCTGGCCCCTGCTGCTCCTCCTGCGTCCTCTTTTACAAGAAATTGACTAGTTTTTCAGTGACATTTTCTCTTCTTTTAAATGATTTGAAAGGGAGTCCAATAAAATGAGAGGCTATAGGTAAATAAGAATGACGGGAAAGCAGGAGGTTGAGAGGATTGAGATGAAGGGAAGGTGCTGGGTTCCGCCGCAGAACAGGTAACAGTCAAATTAAGGCTGCCGTGGTTGCCTTGTGTCTGGAATCCTGTGTTGTCTTGCATGGCAAAAGCTGGCAAGAAGCCAGAGCCAGGCTGGGGCAAGTGGGCATCCGCAAATGAAAACCAGAGGAAGTAAGTAAACAGACACCAGCTATAAATCACTGTGAGGTCATGTAAGGTTGGTGGGATACTGGGGATTTAACCCAGGGTCTTCACACTGAACTACATCCTCAACCCTGTTTTAATTTTTATTTTGAGACAGGGTCTTGTTAAGTCATCAAGTTGCCCAGGCTGGACTGGAATTGCAATATACCTGCCTCAGCCTCCCATAGCACTGGTGTTATGAGTGTGCACCATCACACGTGGCTTGTAAGATTTTTGTTACTGTGTTTTCAAAGAAAAGTTACTACTTCCTTTCCCTTTTCCTTTCTATCCCAACCAGTTCTGTCTAGAAGGTGCTAGAAGGGGCTGACCAAGAGGTGTCTCAGGGCAGGGAGCCTCAGGGGTTTGGTGCAGGACAACAGAACACTAGTGGGTGAGGTTGGCATCTGCTCAGCGTGGGGTAGGGGGGTGTCCATGTTTAGGGCAGGGCTTTGTCAAGAAAATTGGCTATATAGAGTGGGCACAGTCATATAAATAATTATAACAAGGAAAGCAGTATGTCACTATCCAAGAAGAAAGTTTTATAATATGGAAAGTAAAAACACCAGAATAATGTGGCTTTGGAATAGAATTGGAATAGTTACTGTGAATTTATGTCTTTCACAGGTGGACATAGAAATGCGCACGCACACACATTATTCCTTAACAGTACCCGCAGGGAGGACCTGGGCACTGTGACATCCCAATAAAAATGCATCCACATCTTGGTTTTCAAATACTATTTTCCTCTAAAAGTATCTGGGGCGTCTTGGAGAAATGGATGCTTCTAGGTCTGGGAGAGAAAATAAACAAAAGGTACCTGGAACCTCTTATCTCAGAAAGTAAAGAATTTCTTTAACAAATGAGTGCTTGTCAAGAGGACTCGGGGGCCAGATTCCCACTGGCCATGTGTAAGAATATTCAGTCACCAAAACATGTACTGATACGTATTTTAATGTATGCATTTGAACCCACTGAATAAAATAAAAAACCATAGGTCCCTGCTGACTTACAAATGTAATAAATGAGTAAGTTGAAAGTTTGATGAGGAAAAGTGTTTTTATACAAGCTCGGTGTACATCCCGCTAATGACAAAGGTGAAGGAGTGACTTTACTGTGGAGAGGCCTGACGGTCTGCCTTTGGTCAGACGATTGCTATGGACATCACCGGTGATGGGCCGCGCACATCAAGGCCACCTGTTAGGTATTGTGGACCCAGAATTGCTTCTGTGATAGTCCCTAAATCAAATCTCTCTCTGTCACACACACACACACACACACCCCAGATGTGTCAGAATAGCAAAACATTCTCTGAAATGACTAACCTGTAATTTTCAAAAAAATTTAATGTCTTGAAACGCAAGAAAAGACTGAGAAACCTTTGTAGACCAAGAGAGACTAAAGAGGGATCACAGACAACGGCATTATGTGGTTCTGGACTAGATCCTTTTGTTATGAAGAAAGCAAGCAAACAAAAGCAAGAAATTATTGGGGTAATTACCAAAACTTGGATGGTGTCTAGAATTGGATGGTGGTGATGTGACAAGGTTGACTTCCTGGTTTTGACAGTTACTTTGGTCTTATGTAGGAAAATGTCCTTGTTGGTAGGGATCACACACTAAAAAAAATGAGTGAGAGCAACATGTCCATGCCTTATTATCAAATGATTCAGGTTAAAAAAAGTTCTTTTTGCCAGGCATGATGGTGCACACCTGTAATCCCAGCACTTGGGAGGCTGAGGCAGGAGGATTGCTATGAGTTCGAGGTCAGCTTGAGCTACAAAGTGAGTTTAAGGCCAGCCTCAACTATGTAGTGAAATGCTGTCTCAAAAGACAAAAAAAAGTTCTTTTTATTATCCTTGAAATTTTTCTGTTAGTTGAGATTGTTTCATTTTTTTTTCTTCTTTTGGGATATAGTCTTACTGTGTAGTCTAGGGTGGACTTGAACTCACTGTGTAGCCCAGGTTGGGCTCAAATTTGCCATTCTTCTGGCTCAGTTTCTTATGTAGTGATCACAGATGTATGCCACCACTCAAAATATTTTAAATACGCTTAAAAAAAAAATAAAGTTACCATTCCCTCTAATGTTGAAAATTCTTGCTTACTAAACAAAATTGAAAAATGAAACTGTTTCTGCCATTCAAAAAACCATTATTAATATTTTGCTCGGTTTTCTCCCAGTCTTTTTTCTGTGTGAACTAAGAAGAAAAATGTTATAATCTCAGTGTCTGGTACTGGAATTCTCCTTAGGCAGTTGTCTTTAGTTAGGGAAGAACCTTAGGATGGTAAATGAGGCCCGGGAGGTATGGCCCAGCAAACATCAAAGAGTCAAAAGAAGCATCTGACTTGTTTTTAGATTAGAAATGAGTAATAAGCTGTGGGTAGGTGGCAGAAAAGGACGGGTTGGGGCCTTGTATACACGGGTTCTGTTGGTGTGCTGGTTTGGGTGGAATTTGGTAGAAGGGGCGAGTTTCACATTAACAGCACGTGTGAGGTGCTCCAGTGATTCATAAAATGAACTAATTTAGGAGAAATATCAGTTTAGAGATTACAAGAATATTTATCCTTCAAGAAACTTTGGAACTCTCGGTGGCAAGGTATGATAGCTAATTTTACACTGACTTTGCTGAACCTTAGTTCCAAGATGGTCTCTACCATCATGTGAGGCAGTTCCTTAAAATAAGTATCTCCCTCTGTGTATATACACATCTTGTTGGTTCTGTCTCTCTGGAAAACTCTGGATAATGTAGGAAGAGCTATTGGACTTCCATAGACTAGAAAATGAGCCTTTGAGTCATTCTTACCTAGATTTGGGGCAGGGATTCTCTGCTGACATGGAAGTGAAGAACTGTGTGTATTCTTTTTATTTTCATTTCGTTATGATCAGAGAACATACTCTGTATGAGAACTCTCCTTGGGACTTATTGGCCTGTTTTATGGCTTGGTATATGGTCTGTGTTGGTAAATATTCCATGTACACGTGACGAGAATGGGAATGTGTGTATTTGGCCATTGTTGGAGGGAATGCTCTATAAATGTCAATTAGGTAAACTTGGCAGATAGTGTTGCTTAAATCTTCCATACCTTACTGATATTTTTGTCCATTTACGCTATCAGTTACTAAGACAGCAGTGTTAAAATCTCTGTCCTATTTTTGCTTCATGTATTTGTATGTGAAGGGGTGTTATGTGGCAGTTATATTTAGGGTTATTCTGTTAAGCTGATTACCAGGATGAGCTTTCACCATAAGTTTTTTAAGGCAGAGTCTTATTGAATTCCCCAGGCTGGCCTTGAACTTGTGAGCCTTCTACCTCAGCCACCTAAGTAGCTGGGATTATAAGCATGTCACCATGCCCACTGTGACTTCTATAGTTTTTGGTAAGTTAGTAACTATTAAAATGCTTTTTCCTAAATGTAAAGTCTCCCCGTTCCCTCACCAGGTGCTTGTAAGATATTTCTGTCTTTATCCATTGGATTTAGAAGTTTGACTATGATAAGTATAGGAATTGTCTTCATTCTACTTGGGATACACTTAGCTTTATGGATCTTTGGATTAATGTATTTTGGGGAAAATTTCCATTCATTATATCTAAAAATATTTCTTCCTCATTCTGTATTTTCTTTTGAGCTCTATTTTTCTCTGCGTCTGTCTCTTTCCTATCTGTCTATCTATCTATCTATCTATCTGTCTATCTATCATTTGACTGATAATGACCCACATGTTTCAGTTGCTGTATGTTTTTTCATTAGTACATGCTTGTAGTATGTAACATGTACATTTCATGTGGGCAGGTAGTACTTGTACATAACAGATCTTAATTCCTTTTTTTCATCCCCTTTCCCTCTTCTCCTACCCGCTCCCTCTATATCTTGATCCCCTTAGTTTTTTTATTGATAAATACTTACAGTACAAAATGCTTACATATCTTGTGTGGGGTTGGTATAGGTACTTAACTCATCTTTTTTTTTTTTATTTTAAAGAGTAAAAGAAGGATAACATAATAATGGGGGGGGCTTACCAAATTACAGACAAAGTGGTAGGAAATTATCAATGGTTATTGTTTTACATATTGTTATCTACAAGATAGTTTCTCAGGAAAACAAATAGACAAATAATAGTGAGTTACAGACTGTCTTGGTTATTTTTCTCTCATTGCTGGGACAAAATACCTGATGCCCAAAATTAAGGAAGGAAAGGTTTATTTCGCTTACAGTTTGTGGAGGTTTCAGTCCATACTTGGCAGGTTACAAGGCAGAGTGGCATATGGCAGAGGGCTACAGCTCATGGCGACAGAACACAGCCAAAGCAACAAACACAAAAGCCAGGAATAGCTGCAAGCAGCCTCTGGCTCTTCCTTACATATGCAAACTATCCACCCCAGGGTGGGTGCAGCTCTCACACTCATAATCAATCAAACTCTAAAAGCCTGCCCCATGACCACATGAGGCTTTGGGGGACACCCAGACACAAACCATAACACAGACAAAAGAGGTAGGAGATTATCAATAGCTGTTGTACTATACTTTGGTATCTTCAAAGTGGCTTCTAAAGAAAATAAATAGAGCTATACATGAGTGACCTATTGAATAATCATTAACTTTTCTCAATGGTTGTTGTAGGGAGCATATAATAATAAACATGCATCCATTTACAAAATAGGATAGAAACAATACAAACATTACAGAGTTATGGATAGATTAGTAGGAAAATATCAACGGCTGCTGTAATACGTGGTGGTATCTTCAAAGTGGTTTCTCAGGAAGACAGAGATACGCAAGAAGGATCTAACAAGAAGTTACAACCTAAGGGTTGTCAAAAATAGCATATTACCTCCTCACCAGTGACTCCTGTCACTGAGGTGTGACAGCTGTAAGGAAGGCCAGGATTGAAAAGAAGGACCGAGAGACTTGCACCTGTGTCTAGCAACAGGCTGTTTTCTTGTTCCTCCATAGTCATGATTACCCAGGGCTCCTCCATGGAGATGAGAGTCTGGCCAGAGGGAGAAGGCAGAGTATGCCCCTGGGCCCGCTCATTCCTGTTACTTAACACATCTTAATTCCTTGTTTCATCCCCTTTCCCTCCTCTCCCTTGTTATTATTATTATTGTTTACTTTATGTGATTCATGTTTGTTACTTTCTATTGACAGAGCATTGATTTTTACTGATCATTACTTCTTCTGTATCTGGTTTTTAGTTTTTTAGTTAAGTTTTTGAATCAATTTTTTATTTCAGATATTGTATTTTCAACTCCTTAAAGAAATATTTGATTCTCTTTAAGAGTTTCTCTTTCTCTTTTTAAATTCCCCATCTGTCCATTCACTTTATCTTTTCTTCTGAAACTTTAAACATATTTATAATAGTTATTTCACAGATCTTTGCTTGGTATTCTGAAATCTGAGTCGTTTATGGGTCTGCATAATTTGTACTTTTACTTCTTGATTATGAATTATATTTTCTAGTAATTCTTCCCTGAATATTGGATATTATAAATGATACATTTTACATGCTCTGTGCTGTGTTATCTTTATCTATGATTGTTAAATTTTATTCTGGCAGGCAGTTAAATTATTGATGAGTACTCTCGATCTTATGACTGTCTGGTTTTAGGCCAGTGTTTTATGGCTACGAATGCTGAAAAATAAAGTCATGCAGTAGTCCTTAGGACCAATGAAGAATGCATATTTTAGGACCTACATGATGTAGAAATGTTGAAAAATAGTAAGCAGAAGCCAACCAAACAAACCAAAAAACCAGGTGTAGTGGCTTTTGACAGTAATTCCAGCCCTTGGGAGGCTGAGGCCAGAGGATCACCATGAGTTCCGAGCCAGTGTGGGCTATATATTTAGTTCAAGGCTAGCATAACTACATAGCAGACTCTGTCTCAAAACAAACAAATAAGCAAAATTAGTCGAGGCACAGATTTCCTTGAATTTCCTGGATGAGGACTTTTTCATAGTTTAGCCCAGTTCCAATCATCTTAAATATCAAAAGTTCTTTGAGAAGTTTAAAAGTTTGACACATCCCAGTAGTCACTTCAGGTGACTGTCACCACAGTTCTTAGATCTGTATATCACAATCTCTATAGATAATTAAACTAATTTACAAAGTGATTATCTACAATGATGTTTATTTTTGTTGTTGTTGTTGTTGTTTGTCCTTTTGAGACAGGTTTTCACTATGCAGTTCAGGCTGACCTTGAACTCACTTTGTAGCCCAGGCTGGCCTCCAACTTGCAGCAATCCTCTTGCCTCAGCCACCCCATCCTGGGATTACACGTGTGTGCCTCCACACTTGGCCTATAAGGATGTTTATTACAGATTGTTTATAATATAAAGGGAGACTGGAGTAAGAGATTAAAAATAACCCGTGTCTATATATAATGTATACAATGGAAAGCTGTACAAGTTATATATCTATATTTAAGCACATGGGACTATGTATCTATTATACATTAACTAAGAAAAGTTTGCTAAACAGAGTCTGGCCAATGTGTCATAAAGTATATTATGTGTGTATTTAAATAAAATGACATCTTTAGAAGTAGGACAATGGATACTTTTAATTTATTTTTGATGCTTACATTGGGGTCCCTAAGACTATCCTCAGGTTTGATGACTCAGTAGATGACTCACAGGATTCAGAAAAGCTGTTATACTCATGGTTACAGATCATTATAGTAAAAGGATGCAGATTAAAATCGAGAAGGAAAAAAGAAGTACAAGATGAACCAGGCAAAGCTTCTACCTATCCTTACCCAGTGGAGTCAGCAGTCAGAGCTGGTTTCTCCCAGAAACCCCATGGCAACACCTGCAAGTACTGCCAAACAGAGACGCTCACTGGAGTCTTGGTGTTCAGGGGGTCAGTCACCTTGGTATGTGGTGGCTGCATGACTTGCCTCGGCTTCTCAGGCCCCAGCATACCAGAGAAGCATACAGAAAAGTTGCTTACCATAACTCACACTGTTACCATAAACTGTCTGGTGCTGGCCAAGGCCTCAGGCACACACAGACACTCCCATTAGAGAGAATACTTCGTAAGGTGCAGAGGTCATCTTCAAAGGGCCAGTCTTGAAGATGGGGGAAGGTGTAGGCTTTGAGCAGTGTATAGCGTTTGGTTAACACTTCCCTGCACAATGCTTTTTTTATTTCTAGTGTTTGCTACCACAAAGAACAGTTACGCTATTTCTATCCTGCAAAAAATGAAATGCATCAGAAATGTTTGTGATATCATTTTAACATTATCAGGTGTCACCAAATTAAATCTCTACATAACTTTCTGAGCTCCCAGAGGTGACATCTCAATAACTATAGGCAACATATATCATTATGAAACAACTTTCTGGCTGGGAATTCCCAGGTCTTCAATAAACGGTCTCATGAATTCACACCACAGAAGGCCAGGAGCCAAATCTGTTACTTTATTATGATGTAAGAAATCTGAGTCCATGGTGCTAAATGATCTGAAAGGCAGAGAGAGCTAGATAAGGTGACTGAATGAAGTATTTGTCACCCCAGCCACTTGAGATTCAAGTAATTTAAAGCCACTTAGTTCTGGTGACTGTGTTATGAATTAAGCATCAAGAATTTCAGAAGTCTGCCCTGCTTAGAGACTGTCCTACTCTGCTGTTCATTTGTACACAGTTCCCTTCGGGGACTCAGAGATCAGCATAAGTACCTATTCTCTCTCACCCACTTCAACCATTGCCGTTGTGTCAATTAATCCAGATTTTGAACTTGACTGGATTAAGAGACTCCCTAATGTCCTTAACCCACGGACGATTTCCTAGCTGGATAGAGTAGTAGTAGATGGACCTAATTGGAGGCAGTAGCTCATGGCTCATGTGGTGGAATGACAAGTGGTGGTCAGCTTGTAACACCCAGCTGAACGGAGGAATTGTGGTGCTGGATGTGGGAGGCCCACCTGAGGATTATTGCCAGCAGCATAAAAGGCAGAACTGGAGAAGAAAAAGGCTGTTGGGAGCTGGTAGAAGCTGTTGGGAGCCTGTTGGAAGCAGAGAGAAGCTGCAAAGAGCTGTTGGTTCTTTTGGAGGAGCTTGTCATGCTGGCTTTCTTGATGAATTCGGCTGTTCTTGGAGGAGGAGCTTGGGACTTCATTGTTATTCAAGATGGCTGAGGTTCACTTTGGGGTAGTTTTGGTCTTCACTTTGAGCATTGCTTCCTGGCTCCAGAGGGGAAGATGATGCTCTGCTCAGTCTCCAGGAGAAGTTTGTTGCATGGGCTTTCCTGATGGGCTTTCCTCAGCATCAGAGGAGCTTTGGACCTCACTGTTGCTGAGGATAGTTGTGTATCTTTCAGGGGAGCTCTGGTTCTTATTTTGCACAGCACTTCCTGGCTGCAGTGTAGGTCCCTCAGCCTGCTAGCAGAGATCTTTCATCCTGCTGGCACAGACTTTCTAGCTTTAACCACTAACCTTTGGGCCTTCCCAGCGCAGATCCTTGAAACAGACCTGCATGAGATATTGTTATGGGCTCTAGGCCTCTGGTTGGACTCCTGGGAGGCATTGTTATGAGCTCTAGGTTTTTAGCTGGACTCATGAAGGACATTATCATGGGATCCAGGCCCTCAGCTGGTTAAGATTCTTTGGTCTTTAGTCTGTGGACCTATTTCCTGCACTCTCGTATATGATTCTTTGGGTGACTATTATAAATAATCTTATAAAATATTGCCCTGTATTATATTGTTCCCCTTGCAGAAAAAAACCCAAGCCACCACAGGGTGTGACCTTGGAAACTATATCTGGTTCCTGGCTCCTTCTTCTGGGGCTCTTCCCCTGTACTCTGTTTTCCAGACGCAAGGAATTGAGCGGCTTTTCTCTACCATACCCTTTCACCGTGCTATTTATGCCTTAGAGCCAGATGACCATGGATTGCAATTTCTGAAATCATGAACCAAAAATAAACCTGTCTGCCTTGTGTTGTCCCAGCAACAGGAAAGCTGACCAACACAACCATGTTGCCTTTCCTTGGCTGGCAAAGAATGAAAGTAAGAATTGTTTGCCTTGTACCAAGGCCTTTTCTTTGCCAATTGCTCAGATGATACTTAATCTTCACAGCGTATTGTAAGCGATGCATTTCATCTCTGTCTTACGGATTAGCACAGTTCTCAGTACCGTGACAATGGAATAAGGTCTTTTCGTTATAATGCTTGTTGAAGAAATGACAGTAAGTTGTACATTTCAAAATTCTCACAACCCAGCTTTTAAAAGCTGTGTTTGAGGTTAAGGAGTCATACATTTCAATCTTATGGAAATGCCTTCAATATGTTAACATTTTAGAGTAAAATCTTTCCCTCTTAACTAAAGAAGATGGCAGATATAACCTACATAAAATTCTTGAGAAAAAAAAAAAGAAGCTTGCTAGAAAACATTCAGCCCAAGGTTGACAGTGCTTCCATAACATTTGGAATTTAAATCTGATTGTGAGTTAAGTTTCAAGGGGTGACAATTTTGAACAAGTAGATAGAAACTAAACAAACAGTTGCTGCATCCTACTCCTCAGTAGTTAATTATAGAGAGAACTCTGCTTCCTAGGAAGTATTGTTATAATAAATTATAATTAGTGGTTTGAAGTGGAGATTTTTTTTTTTCCTTAAAAAAATGTGTGGCAAAGAGCTTTGTTGGAGCTGTACCATTTGAGTTAGAAAAGAACTACTGCATTAAATTTGCTCTTTTGGCAGCTGGAAAAACTGTCAGTCAAGACTGCTAGTCAAGAGCCCCCCAAATTATTCAAACAGGAGAGAATGAACCTTGTAAAATGTTCAGGTGTGGAGAGGCCCTCAGAGCCCTGGAAAATATTCTGCATTGCTTAATGCCGAATGCTAATTGATGGATCTCTGCTGATTGCTGTTAGTTTTAAAGCTGCATTCAGATGAGGCTTTCTCTGCCTTGGAAGATGTAGCAATTAAAAAGTGCTTTAATATAACTCAGAATGAGCCCAGGAGCAGCATGATGGCTCCGTAAGCACATCCAATGTAACAACAGATGTGGGGCTGTCGAAAGTGCTCAAGGTGGGTAAACAGCTCAATGCACTGATTTTTAAACAAAGGCTGTGAGCTCAGCCCTGTGTTTTTTTGTTTTGGTTTTGGTTTTTTTGTTTGTTTGTCTTTTTTTTGTTTTTTTTGTTTGTTTGTTTGTTTTTCTCTGGTACATGGGAACCAAACTCACGACCTTGCGCTTGCCAGGCAGGCGCTTTTGCCGCTGAGCTAAATCCCCAGCCCCCTGAGCTAAATCCCCAGCCCCCTGAGCTAAATCCCCAGCCCCCTCAGCCCTGTGATAGTGGGACAGCAATTACGAGTTAGGCCATTACTCCCAACGCTGCGTTGAATGTCTCTTTTCTCCTTTCCTGTTGCCTTTCCCTTTTCTCTTGGAGCTTCCCATCATTGCTATCATTGCTATCAGGGGTCTGGGCTCTATCTAGTAAAGGTAGCTAAAACTTTTTGTTCCGGCTGTTTCTCCCATTTGGTGCCCCCAAAGGTGGACTTCCATGGACTTTAGCAGCTGGGGTTTCTTGGCCTCTGGCTTCTGATTAAATGAGCCTGGGAGGCATCAGTTGCAGATCAGAGGATGGTAAGTGAAAAAGAGGTGACATTTATTCTCCTCCAGGATCCAGCCTAACCTGCCCAGCACTCATCTGTCTGGTAAGCCCTGCCCTGAGGCCACTGCTCTCCCTGGGTTCCAGTAACAGCTCCCCCTGCTTCTACTTACAGGAGCAGGGGTTAAATGACATCTTTCTATATCCCCAAGTGCTCCTCCACATTTCTCTGATCCCCCAAATAACCCTTTGCATGCCCTCTGTCAAGAGTGCCTCCTTTAGTCTCCTCAGTGTCCTTTGGAGAAGCCATACATTAGCTGCTGGGACTTTGACTGATACCTGCAAAGCAACTTAAGTCCTTTCTGCAGAAGTGACTAAGTGAGCGTTAGATACCCATATACATGTAGGGTAGCACTTGTCATGTGTACAGCCAAGCAATTGTTCTCTTTCTTGTGGACCTCGGTTTGCAGTGAACATACATTTATTCCAAAAATGTCCCCAGATTCCAGGTTAAAGGTATTGTAAGGTCCTGGCCTTGAAAGAGACTCTCACTCCATCCTGTTTCTTTCTTTTCCTTGGTAACTTCAGGACTGTAAGCGGTGCCTACTGATCCTTGGTTTTTCTTGCTTCCTCATTCCTTAACTTTGTGACATTTTACTATCATCAAAATTGTCCTACTGAAATTGTTCTTGTAAAGTTGCCAGGTTCCAGGTCACAGAATTAAAGCAGTCTCCTTAAAAGCTATTTTCCACTCTGTTTTGGGGAAAACTTGTCTTAAATCCTGGATTCCTGGCATATCATTTGTAGTGTGTGTGTGCCTGTGTGTGAGCACGTGTGTGTAAGTGTTGTAGAGGTAAAGATTTGTTTATGTACTGTCTAGAGCCCTATAAGGAACCACTCAGGCTGCTTCAAAGCTCAAGGGCATCTAAGGACACCTGAGGATGTGACCCCACTTGTCTGACACAGGAGCACAGTGGGATATAGTTATGTAACCATGACTTAGCACAGGTAAACACACATACACTGGTTACAGCACTATGTAAGAATGTAAATGTGAGATAACAACCTGTATAAGAATTTTACAATAAAGATACAGATCGCTCTTGCACTCTTGCACTTTTGAGCACATGTCCTCTAGCACTCTTGTGCTCTGCTGTGCTCCATGCTGCCTGCAGTTGTTGCTGATGTCTTGCACACATGTATTCTTTAACCTGGGACTTCGCACATGAAAATCTCCATTGGGGCCCCAGAATGGGCTGACAGTTGGTGTAATCAGCAGGACAGCAAGGTGAGTGGTTCTGTGGGAACTGTGGAAACAGGACCTAAAGGTGAGGAAGAGCCCCAGAGGATGGCTGATAAGTGACCCTGGCCTCACCATGGTTACCTCTAATCACCTTGTTGGCAGTTTGGAAGGCCCCAAGGTCTGGGAAACAATTTGTTTGGAGCCCAGAGATACCTTGCAAGCCTTAGAAGTGATAGAGAAATTCCTCCCCCTCACTGTGAAACAGTGGAGTGGATAGCTTGACTGTTCTTCACTCTCTTCTGTTGTGTAAATCAAGAGGCAAATAACCTTGTCCAGCAAGTAGACCAGCTGCAGCAGATAGACGAAGACCTTGAGCAATGGCTGGCTGTGGCAGAGCTCATGTTATGAGGTGTAGGAAGCACTGCCTCCTCCAGAAATTTCTCCAGAGGCATGTCTCATGTCCTAGAAAATCCCTGGGAAGATACTGTGGTTTTACATGCTAGGCCAGCCATTCATCAAAAAGTGGAGGTAGAGGACCCCCCAGTTCAGAGAGGAGGACTGGGATTGGTTCCTCCCTCTACCCGGCACACAACATACATGACCTATACAGTCATGGAGCTGTGGGAGCTGGCCAAACACAGCAAAGGTTAGGTGGAACAGTAGCCATGTGGCTGCTACATCTGTGGGATAATGGGGCTGATAACACTCAGTTAAGCCCACAGGAAATATCGTAAATAGCCGGCATCCCCCTGAGGTGGGTTCTGCAGGATAGGCCCAGAAGCAGGTAGTCTGACTGTGATAAATTGGTTGATGGTTGTGGCATACCTACTTTGGGAGAATCTAGGTGACCTGCCAGAACCAGTCATTAAGTGGACAACCTATCTAGACTTGATAACTGTGCCACATGAAATGGGCATGTGGCAAATGATGTTCTTACTGGAGTAATATAGCCCAGATAAGGAACTCCTGATGGCACATATGAAGGGCATGGTCCTGGTGAGCGAGCCGACGGGCACATTCGGGACAGTGACAGCCCTTCTAGCCCCTTTTGTAGATTGCCTGATCCAAGATGCTGTGGATGCCTTGGCTAGGCTGGATGAGAGGAAAGTGAAGTGCCAAGGTAAGGCAAGGTCTGTAAAAACTGTGTTGGCAAAGGAGAAAAAGAAGGGGCGGCTCCAGGCAAATGGGGCCATCGCCCCAAGGACAGGCTGTGGGGCACCAAATCGGCTGGCCTAGCCGCAGAAAAGTTAGGCAGCATTTGCATGTGTTGCTGTGGAGGCAGTTACACCCTGAGCAGCAATACCAGCCAATGGGCCAAGGCCAGAAGACCAAAGCAGCCCTGGTGAAGCAGGAAGAAGTGACACTGGCCTCCTTTGAGCTCAATTAGGAGACAGGCTGAGGTTCCCCATGTCTTGGAGGGGTGGTCCCAGGAGATAGGTGGCCACATGTGGAACTGACTATTTACTGATCCTCCAAAACGCTGCAGCATATACTACTGTAGGTGTATGCCAGAGCTGAGTCAACACGGATATATGGCAATTCAGACTGTTTTACAGGATCTACTACATGCACAGAAGGGTATGGAAGGCCCAGGTGACTTTGGATATTGGGCACTTGTCCCCACACCCATATGATATTTATGTTTCCCTGGTGGCTGAATATATACTAGGGGTATATGCTGGTATATACAGGGTATACTGACTGGTACTTGGCTTGACACCATGCAGGGAATTCTGATTGCAAATTCGCATGGTAAAAACATAGTCTGAGGGCATCCACACCACATACCGCTGACTCTCACAGGCCACGCAGGTTGTGTGTGTGAGGTAGTACTGGCTACCTGACAGCCATGAGGAGATGAAACAGACTGTTGTGAAATTGGAAGAAGTGGGGGTGATATGTCCTGCACAGAGGCCTTCTGTGTGGCCCTTGCAGAAGTCAGACAGATCATGATGAATGACTGTAAATTCTTACCCTGATGCTGGCAGTCAGGACCAATTTGCCTTCACCCAGGAGGGCAGGCAATGGACCTTCCAGATGTTGCCACAAGTCTATTTGCATAGCCCAACTTTGTGTCATGACTGGTAGCCTAGGACCTACTCACCTGGACCAAGCCACAGTCTGTGTCACAGTTTTATATTGATGATTTATGTTAACCTCTGATTGCCTTGCAAATTTGGAAGCAGGAAGCTTTGCTGACATGAGGGGTGGGCTGTGAACAAAGACAAAGTCCAAGGAACTGGCGTGAGACCAGACTCATGACAGAATGCCAATTACAGGTGTAGGAGGCCTTGCTAGGTTTTGGCAGAAGTACTGCAGCTAGCTACCCTGCTGTGCCCTTATGCCAGATGACCAAAAGGGGAACAGCATGCTGCTGGATAAATGCAGTGGAAGCTGCTTTTCAGGACTCAGAGGGCTGTTGCATAGGTGCAAGCCCAACGAGTCATTGACCCTAACCTGCCATTTATCCTAGCCATCAGTGTGGATGATGATGGATTTGGCTGAGGCCTAAACAGGGGACGTGGAAGTACACTGTTGTGTTTTGTTCACAGTTGTGGAAAGAAGCCAGGAGCTGGTATTTCCTGAGTGAGAAATAGCAGCACTCTACTCTGCTTTGCATGCCTGTGAGGAATCATGGGACAGATAGAGGGCTGGGTACAGACATGGACAACCCATCCCAGAAGTGGAGTGGCACAGGTCCCCACTCTCACTTGTTGGGGGACATACCTTCAACAGCAGGCCTCTTTCTCAGCTAGCCTGTTGGCAGCCAAACTGGCAATGGTTTTGCCACCTATGATGTACATGGCCTAGGAACTCCTCCGGGAAGACAGGCTACAGGACATGACCCCTAGTTCCTATGCAGATGGGGAAGAGGGACCTCCACCTGATGCAGGGTACACTGATGGGTCGAGCCATGACCCAACCCCCAGAACAGACAGCAGTCACTGTCCAGCCCAGTACAGAAGTACTATGGTTTGAAACTGGAACAGGCAGGTCAAGCCAGTGGGCAGGGTTGCAGACTGTGTGATGTCTCATGGTGTGTGAAGAAGGCCCTCTACATGTGTGCACGGATAGTTGGGCTGTCCTGAGGGGGCTGATGCTCTGGCTGCCAGCTTGGGCAGCTCAGGAGTGACAGATATGGCACTATCCTTTGTGGGGTTCCCAACCAAGGTTAGACATGGGAGCATGACCAAAAGGCTGACCATATAGGGTGTCATGGTTCAGGACATAAGCCCCTCCTCCTCTCACTGGGAAACGACTTAACATGTCTTGACCATACATTGCAATGGCTGACTGCTAGGTTTAGTGTCAAAAATATGGACTACTGCATATGGGCTGCTGCTAGGAGTAGCATCTGAACAGGGGCAAGGATCATAAACTTAGCCCTCCAGGTTGAAGCCCTTGGTCAATTTATGAACCAGGCCTTGAATGTTACACCTCAGGCTTTGATGCTGCTTATGGATGAAACTGTTCAAATAAAAAAAGTAGTTTTGCAAAACCACATGGCTCTTGATTTGCTGACTGCAGCACAGGGATACACACTTGTGTCCTGTTACATATGAAATGTTACATTTCTATACCCCTGACCTTTGAGGGGGTGAGATGTGGAGACCCACTCAGACTGCTTCAAAGCTCAGAGGCATCTAGGGACACCTGAGGATGTGACCCCATTTATCTGGCACAGGCACCCAGTGGGATATAGTTATGTAACCATGACTTAGCACAGGTAAACACACATGCACTGGTTAAAGCACTATGTAAGAATGTAAATGTGAGATAACAACCTATATAAGAATTGTACAGTAAAGACACAGGCTGCTCTTGCACCCTTGCACTTTTGAGCTCTTGTACTCTTGCACTGTTGTGCTCTGCTGTGCTCCATGCTGCCTGCTGTTGCTGCTGCCTTGCACGCATGTGTTCTTTAACCTGGGACCTCACCAATGAAAATCTCCCTTGGGCCCCCCGAGTGGGTTGATAAGACCAGTGATCTTTTTGTTCACTCTTTATTTACTTTGAGGGTACAATGAGACCTCATCACAGTTGCTTATATGTGGTAGGATCTCATTAAATGTTAGCTGAGCTCTGTGGTAGGTAAAATAATGGCCCCCTAATGATGTCTGTGTTCTAATCCCAGACTGTGAATAGGTTATATTAACAGCAAAGAGGAATTAAGGTTGTTAATGAGCTGACTTTAAAATAAGAAAAGTAACCTAGATTTTCCATGGGGGCCCAAGGTAATCACAGGTTATCGTAAAAGTGGAAGAAGGAGGCAGAAGAAAAGGTCAGAGAGGAGGTGGGAGAAAGACTCAGCCTGCCTTTTCTAGCTTTGAAGACAGAGGAAGAGGCTACAAGCAGGAGGCCTCTAGGAGCTTCAAAAGGCAAAAAATCAGGTTGACTCCTAAGCCTTCTGAAGAGGACAGAGTCCACAGCCCCCTTGACTTTAACTCTCTGGGAACTGTACTGCACTTCACCTATAGAACTCAAAAATTATAATCCTGTATTATTTTAAGTTTGTAATGTTTGCTACTACAGCAATACAAAACTCTAAATGCACTGTGAAAATCTATACATAGTACAGGAGCTAGCCTTGGAGCAAGAACCAAGATAAGTCAGTGATAGGCTAGAGTTATGGTGCTGCATAGATTGCAGCAGTGGGACTCAGTTTATCCAAGGATGATGCCAGAAAAACAGATTGAAGGTCCTTAGAAACTCATGGGGCAGGAGTAGAAACCCCAGTCTAATGTATCCTTCATCTTGATGGAATATCATGGTCAGTAAAATATAATCTATGTTTGTGCATGAGAGTGAGCTTATAGGGGTGGGGACAGTAATACCATTCAGGAAGAGCCATTCCTCAGAATGACTGCTACCTGTAAGGACACTTGCTTCCTTGTCCTGTGTGTCCCTGTCCTACTCTGACTCCCTTCCTTTTAGCTATGGCTGGCTGGGCAGAGTTGCTCTGCTGGAATTTGGACTTCCTTTAGTCCCAATCCTTTGTATTCTCCTGTTTGTACTTTTTGGAATGGTAAGGTTTATCTTGTGCCATTGAACATTGGGAGTGTTTAACTTTTCATTTATTTGTACAGGGGCTCACAGCTAAGGGCTTGCCTTAGATCTTGGAGGAGACTTGGGACTTGGACTTTGCAGCAATGCTGAAACTGTTAGGACTATGAGAACTCTTAGAGATGGACTAAAATGCCTTTTGCATAAAGAGATGTACATGAATCTTCAGGGACCAAGGGTGGAATGTTATGGCTTGTGTCTAGATGTCCCCCCAAAACCTCATACATTCATGGGGTGGGCTTCCAGAGTTTGCAATTGATTCACGGTTCAGTGGTAGGATTATGAGTGTGAGTGCTACACCCATCCTCGGATGGGTAGCCTGCATACAATATAAGGAAGGGAAAGGCCTCTCTCTTGCTCCTCCCTTTTTGCTCTTGTTACTTTTGCTATCTTCTGCTGCCTTGGACTGTTGCTTCTCTGCCACACAACCCTGCCTTGGACCAGCTGATTATGGACTGAAACCTCCACAAACTGTGAGTGAAGTAAACCTTTCCTTCTTTAATTTGGGCACTGGGTATTTTGTCTCAGCAATGAGAGAAAAGTAACTACGACACTTTTTATTTAACTTTCACCAACTGGTTCATCTGTATTTAATGGTATCTTTTATTTCATACTTACTGCCTTGTAATAAGTAATATATGCCTCATAGACATTTAAGTATGATTAGAGAAATTTATAAGTTATTTAAGATAAATTGTAGAATAAATTACTTTAGAAATGTTAGTTGCTGGACTAGAGATGTAGCTTAGCAGAACAGCTCCCACCTAGCAAGCATGAGGCCCTGAGTTTGATTCTTGGTATGAAAGAAAGAGAGAAAAAGAGAGAGAAAGAGAGAAAGAGAGAGAGAGAGAGAGAGAGAGAGAGAGAGAGAGAGAGAGAGAGAGAGAAGGAAAGAAAGAAAGAAAGAAGGAAAGAAAGAAAGAAGGAAAGAAAGAAAGAAAGAAGGAAAGAAAGAAAGAAGGAAAGAAAGAAAGAAAGAAAGAAAGAAAGAAAGAAAGAAAGAAAGAAATGGTAGTTGCTAGAGGGTTTTTTTTTTTTGGAGTAATAGGTATTGAGCCCAAGGCCTTCACTGTATCCCCAGCCTTTTAAAAAACTTTTTAAAATTTTGAGAAAGTGTCTCACTAAGTTGTTAATTTGTACTGGTTGGGTTAACTTGCCATTTTCCTGCCTCAGCCTCCTAGAGTGTTAAGATTACAGGTGTGTGCTACCATGCCTGGCACTATTACTCTTTTTTTTTTTAGTCTTTTTGGGACAGGGTCTCGCTATGCAGATCAGGCTGGCCTCCAGCTCACTTTGTAGCCCAGGCTGGCCTCGAACTCACAGTGATCCTCCTTCCTCAGCCACCCAAGTGCTGGGATTCCAGGTATATACCACCACACCCAGCATATTACTCTTATTGGATCTAAAATCCTAGATAATTGTGACATGAGATGTGGCAGGAGCAAATAAGGAATAAAGAAAGTCTGGTTGCATTTCCGCTTCAGGGGAGAAATTAAACATATAATTAGTAGTAATATATATTTTTAAAATATATGTTTTAAATATTTAAGGGAAACACTAAAGGAGCAAAAGAGGGCAAAGAATATTCAATAAATCTTACAAAAGTCAAGAAAGAAAAAAACTACTTAAAAAGCCATAGTAAATTGAAGGAGATGGTAAAGCCAGTGTATATGTGAATTTCTCTAAAACAAAATGAGATAGAAAATGTACCAGGAGGGCTGGGGATTTAGCTCAGTGGCAAAGTGCCTGCCTGGCAAGCGCAAGGTCGTGAGTTCGGTTCCTGGTACCAGAGAAAAACCAAAAAAAAAAAAAAAGTACCAGGAAAATTTAACAAAAAAATATACAACATATTCTAGGACAATGGGGATATTTCATATTGGTAAAAGTTATATTCTAGTAAGAAGATAGAACAGTCTTATCTTTATATGCCTAAGAGTATAGCACAAAATGTAAAAATAGAAACTTATAGATCAGAGAAAAACAATTTAAAACCACAATGAAATACCATTCACATACAATAGGGTAGCTATAATCAAAAAATAATTGCAAGTGTGCGTGAAGACATAGAGAAATTGAAACAATCACATGCTGTTAGATAGGAATGTAAAATGGTTTATCAACTTTGGAAAAACGCTGGAGATCAGATGCCACCTTTAACTCAAGAGTTTCTGCCCCAAAGAAAGACAAGTGAGTCAGGATCCCTCACTTCCCTGCCCCCAAAATGTAGCAGAGAGACAGTCTTAGTCATAGCCATCTCTGATTTTTTTCCCACCAAACACAAGTAAATTGAGTCAGCTCTGAGGTGTTTGGTTGGATATAGAATCCAACTTTCAGGCAAAAGGAGGAGCCAGGTAATGTGCAGATTTTTTCTCAGATCATTTTTTAAATTAGTACATGTTTCTAGTCCATAGTGTTTACATTCCTTGTGGAGAGTTGGTACATACACATAACACACCGGAATTCCTAGACCTGTATTTTATAAGCATTAGGAGAATGAGTTATTCTCCCTTGTCTGCTGTTTCTATGAGTCCTGTGCTTTATGTCACATTGTAATAAGAAAAAAATAAGTGTCACTGGCCCAGATGTAGACAGCATTCGTAATTTTGGCATGTCCTAAAATAAACAGTGAGAGTTTAGATGCCTTAGGTAGGGTTATCTGACATCCAGTTCTCCTGACTCTCAACCCAGAGTCCTTTCCTGTTTGCCTCAGGGGCCAGGTTTCTTTAAGCTGAAGGGCAGACAGATGCTACCAGGCAAGGCTTCTAGCAAGGCTCTCCACTGGCCACTCTGCTTCTCTAGCTTGGATGCCCACCACTAAAGGCATGGGGAAGGGAGAATAGAGGCAAATGAGAAAGACATTTCTGCCAAATAAGCGAAATTTGGCCACAATGTAAGCAATAGGGTTTCTCTGTTTGGGAGAAAAGAGTGAGAAAGGATCTGATTTCTTTTTAGGTGTTCTGTTTCTCTGGACTAGCTACTCTTGAGAGCACTTCCTCCATTTCACTGTTGTTGAAGCTCAGAAAATACTACCCTAGGGTATGATGCTTTGGCATGCTGATCACTTTGAACAAAAGGAAACCAAAAACCATCAGAAGCAGCCTCAGAACCCTCTGACCTTTTCCTGGCCTCCTGACTCTCACCCTCCATTCTTCCCTGAAAGTGAATCATAGAAACTAGAAATCTTCTCCAGAGTGGAGCATAGAAATTGGGAACTCTTTTCCCCACAGGAAAATATAAAGTGTAAAACTAAACTTTTCCTTACATATCTTTCTTTTGGCCCTTAAGAAATTCTCTGACCTACCCTTGTCTTAATAAAAACAATGTGATGTTCATTCCAAAAGAGTCCACCTTGTACTTTGGAAGCAGAAATGCTATGACCAAGTAGATGAGAAGAACCTGGACAGACAAGGGTTGCTAGGTTTCCCCACTCAATCTATTACTATTAGATCATTATCCTTTTGTCCAACCACATTTCAGCATGGTTGCCTGTGAGTTGTTCAACCTCCTCATTAAATTGAGTAGGTTCCCTGGGGTCTCTATGTCTTCATTTAGAAGGCCCTTGGGTCAGGTAAAAATATGACCAAAAAAATTTGTTGTTTCTCTCTTGTTGACATGTCTGCTGTTAGAGGAAGACAGAATCATCCTTGATGATAGGTAAAGAGAGGGACTTCCCTTGAAGCAAAACTTGAAAAAAAAGCATCCTCAACCTTAAACATTTCCTCCTTAGACTTTCCCCTCCCTATGGCTGTTGCTATGTTACAAAACTGTCACTTCATCATTAACATCATTTGTCTCCCTTCTGTAACTTTGCTTGCTCACCTACCAGTTTGGTGCTACTGGATAGACCCATCCCTTTGACCATGTGTATAAAACTAGAGCCCTTTCTTTGTTTGGGGCTCAGCTTTTGGACATGAGTCCACTGAGCCCATACGCACCTAAAATAAATCCTCCTGTTTCACCTATTGTTTTCTTGGGTCTCTTAAAATTCCACAACATTTCCTGGGGAATCATCTGGGATTGGAGATGATAGTCCTGCTGTCTCTTTTGCCTACAGGCTCAGACTCTGAGCTGAGGGAGACCTTGAGACCCTGGAACCACTTGGGGGGTGAGACTTAAATAAAAAGATGTTCAGAATCTTCTGTTTCCCTAAGGACCAAAAAAGAGACTAAATTAGGGGGCTCAATCCCTCATTCCCTTGAGGAAAGTTCCCTGGACAAGAGAAAAATCAGGTTACAAATCTTAGTGAACTGATAAATTTACTTTTGGATTGCAATTTAAACTGGTACTATTAGTATGCTTAAAATATTTCCTGTGCATTGTAAATTCTTAAACTACAATTACAGGGTTAACTTACTCTATAATTGAGCCTGTTGGCAGCCAGTCAAGTTTAAAACATAAAATTTTGAGAGCAAAAAAAGAAAAGAAAAAAGAGAGGAAAAAATGAGGGGGAGACACTTTAAAATCCAAGTGGCTGCAGGCAAATTTGTTATGAAAAGTTTACAAGTAGGATAGAAAAAATAGAGGAAAACTGCTATAAGAGATAAACTTTTGATATAAGAGATAAACTTTTGATATAAGAGATAAACTTTTGATATAAGAGATAAACTTTTGATATGAAAGGATTTTGTACGATAAAAGTTTTGTCCTGCTAGAAAGATAGAGATAATGGCAAAAGTGGAAAGGTCATGTATGTTGAAGAAAAGTTTATGGAGTCGTTTATCAAAATAAATATATATGTTTGCTTGTTGGTTTGGTAGAGTCCAGGTTGATCTTTCTAAAACTTCTTGTTGCTCAAAAGGACGAAGGAGACTATAGAGTAAAGCTACCCACTCCCCCAGAGGTTGAGAACTCTCTGTGAAGTTGATTGGCCCTTCTTTGATGTTAGATGGCCAGCCAAAGAAACCATAGATAGGTGAGTGATTGGACATTCACATCAGGTGGTGAGTGGGAATGGAGGCGAGCTGGGGCATCTGGACCAATTTCCTTACATTGATATGTGGCTGAACCTAGTCAAGACCTGACCCACATAGCTACAGCCCTGTCTAGTAGCATACTGTAAAACATCTGTGGCCCAAGCTGAGCCTAGAAACAAAAGTAAAAGAGACATCAGCTCTGCCCAGAGCCTTAGGAACAAAAGGAGGTGGAGAGAGAACAATCAATATTGGAAAAGATCTCAAAAGACTCCAGGGCCAGGTATGGTGGTGCATACCTTAATCCCAGCATTTGAAAGATTGGGGCAAGAGGCTTAATGTGAGTTTAAAGCCAGCTTGGACTACATAGTGAGTCCAAACCAGCTGGAACTATTTGGCGAGACCCTTTCTCTCTCTGTCTCTGTCTCTGACTCTCTCTCTCTCTGTCTCTCTCTCTCTCTCTGTCTCTCTCTCTCTCTCTCTCTCTCTCTCTCACACACACACACACACACACACACACACACACACACACACACACATACACATACTCCAGGGAGCTTATAAAACTCCCAGCCAGTTTTACCAGAGGCTCTGTGAGGCATTCTGGCTCTACACTCCATTTAATCCTGAGGCCACTGAGAATCAATGCATGGTAAACTCAGCCTTCATGGGACAAGCTCAGGAAGACACCAGGTGAAAATTACAGGGAGTAGACAGTTTTGCTAGCATGAATGCAACCCAGCATTGAATGGAAACAGGCTGCCTGTGCCCTCCCAATCCCAACCACCAAAGACCAGATAAGAGAGTTTTGTGGGGCAGTAAATTTCTGTTGTATCTAGATCCCAAATGTCTCACTTATGGCTAAGTTGGTATGAAGCCATGGAGTGTGGGGAGAAGGAGCTGCTTCTCTGGGAAGTTGACCAAGAAAGAGCATTTAAACAAATCAAAGAATTCCTGACTCAGGCCCCAGCCTTAAGACTGCCAGATATAACCAAGCCTGCCTTTCTATATGTCCATGAATGGAAGGGAATGGTCATCAGAGTCCTAACTTAGGTCATGAGATCTTGGCATTGTCTTGTGGCATGCATGTCAAAACAATTAGACTCTGTGGCCCTTGGATGGTCTCTGTGCTTCAGGGCACTCACTGCCACCACACTGTTGATTAAGGAGACTGACAAGCTGGCTTTGGTACAATGACTGACTGTCTGAGTACCACACTCAGTTATAACCTTGTTATAATTTGTGTCTAGATACCCTCTTAAAGCCTCATGCAGTCATAGGGCTCTTTCAGAGGTGGCTGAATCTAGAGTGTGTGATGCTAGGATTAAGGCTGTGTGATTAGTAAGTCAGTCCATTGATTGGTTTGGCATAGTTCTGGCTAGGATTAAAGGTGTGAGCTCTACACGCACCCTAGGTTGGGTAGCCTGCATACAATATAAGGAACAAAAAGAATTTTGTCTTGCTTGCTTGTTGCATTTGCTGTCTTCCACTGCCATAAGTGGTTGGTCCTCTGCGATGTGCCACCCTGCCTTGGAGCCAGCCTGTCTTAATCACTTTTCTCTTGTTGCTGAGACAAAATACCTGACACCCAAAGTTAAAAGAGGAAATGTTTATTTAGTTCACAGTTTGTAGAGGTTTCAGTCCATAATTGGCTGGCTCCAAGGTAGGGTGGTTTGTCAGAGGAGAATAGTCATGGCAGGCAGAAAGCAGCAAAGCAACAATAGGGAGGAGAAGACACTCTGTCCCTTTATTATATGCAGGCTACCAGCCCTAGGATTGTAGCACCCTTAATCCCAGCATTGTGCCATGAGTCAATCACAAACTCTAAATGCAGCCATCTCTGAAAAGCCTGCCTCCCATGACTGCATAAGGCTTTGGTGGGACATCTAGACACAAACCATAACACAGCCACTTATGGACTGAAACCTCTACAAACTGTGAGCTAAATCAATCTTTCCTCCTTTAACTTTGGGTGTTGGGTATTTTGTCTCAGCAACAAGAGAAAAGTAACTAAGATCAACCTTAATGGACTGGAAAGGGCACCATTGCTTACCAAATCTGAGGGTCATTCAATATTAGGGGCTCCTATGTAAAGATCCCTGCATAACTCTAGAAACAGTGAATACTCTTAACCCGGCTACTTTGTTCCCAGTAGAACCAGGATGCACCTCCCCTTCATTACTATGTGGAAATAATGAACAAAGTATTCTCAAGTCAGGGAGATCTCACAGATTTTCCCTTCAGAAACCCTGATGTTAAATACTTCACAGACGGAAGTAGTTTTTTACTAGAAAGTGTCCGCCAGGTAGGATATGCAGTAGTGACACTAGACTCTATGATGGAGGCTCAGCCTTTGCCTACCAGAATAAGCACAAACAGTGGAACTAATGGCCTTGCCAAGGACTCTTTTACTAGCAAAAGAGAAAAAGTCTAACATCTATACTGATTCCAAATATACTTTGCTACTTTACATGTTTATGGAGCTATGTATAAGGAGAGAGAGCTCCTAACTGCTGGAAAAAAGGAAATAAAGTATGAAAAAAATTTTTACAGCTCCTAGATGCTGTATGGGTTCCAAAGGGCCTATGGGCTCCAAGGTGGCTGTTATATGCTGCAGGGGACATCAGTGGACAAGAACATTAAAAGCCAGAAGAAACCAAAAGTCAGACAGGGAATCAAAGTGGGCTACTATGACAGCCCCACAACCCAAAAGAGAGGCCTTAGCTGTGCCCCTTATCCTGGAGCCTCCTCTCTGTAGAGACCCCTAATTACTCTTCAAATGAAAAAGCCTGGTTTGTCCAATAATCTGGAAATTATATCAAGAAAGGATGGTGGAGATTCTTTGATGAAAGACTGGCCATCCCTGAAATGATGGCCCCTAGGTTTGTAAAATAATTCCATCAAGGGTCTCACATGGGAGAAATGACACTAGAGACATCACTAGGCCATTGTTTCTATGTGCCATGGCTCACTGCCATCATCTGAGCTGTTTGTGAGCAATGTTTAACCTATGCTCAAAACAACCCAAGGCAAAGGCCCACCCAGCCCCCAGGTACTGAAGAAATGGGTGCTACCCCTTATGAAAACTTGTTTATAGATTTCACTAAACTGCCTTGAGTGAGAAGCTATTGATATATGTTGTTGTTTGTCTGCATCTTTTCAGGATGGGTTGAGGCTTTCCCCACCCAAGCAGAAAAGGCACAAGAGATGACAACAGTACTGTTAAGAGACATCACCCCAAGATTCAGACTGCCCCTGACTTGGGGTCAGACTATGGACCTACATTTGTAGCTGAGATAGTCCAAGGACTCATACGGCTGTTAAATATAAAATAGACACAACACAGCCTACCAGCCACAGAGTTCAGGAAAAGTAGAATGCATAAGCCAGATACTCAAAGAGCTGTTGAAAAAATATTGCCAAGAAGCCCACTTGAGATGGGATCAGGTCCTGCCCATGGTCTTCCTCTGAATCAGGTGCACCCCCACCAAATAAACTGGATATTCCTCTTATAAGATCTTGTTTGGCTAGTCACCACCAATCATAGGTTAATTCAAGGGTAATCTCTATGAACAAGGGGAATTGACCCTAAGAAGGCAGGTGCGGGCTTTGGGAATAGCCAAGCAAGATATACATGGCTAAGTACAAGATAGAATGCCCATAAACCTGACAGACCCAATATCCACCCCCTCCAAGCCTGGGGCTTTGTTTTGGTTAAAAAATGGAATCCAACCACCCTGGGACCCAGATAGGATGGGCTCCATGCTATAATCTTGTCTATCTCCACCACTGTTAAAGTTGTGGGAACTCCTGGGATCCACCACAGGCAGCTAAAACTGGCAGCCCAAGACAAGTGAACCAGCTAACAGGATCCAGACCATCTGAACTGGCTGACCCTATGGTGAAATAGCTGTCACCATAAACAACAGCCTTGGTCTGATCATTCCCAAAGCTGACTAGTCCACAAGTGGACAAAGCTTGAGGATTAACACATAGTTGCAACAACAGCATACATTTTTTTCCTCCTTGTTATAATTCTTCCTTCGCCCTTGCTAGGAAAGAAATCCCTGCAGGGATGTTCCCACTGTATGTACACCACATAGTTGAAAAGCATCATAACAAGAACCCTACTATATCATACCTACTACAAATGTGCAGGGACACATTGGGGAACCTGTACTCATAATCAAACAACCTACTCAATTTGTGACCCAGGAAATAATTTGTGGCCAGTCTTACCTCTGTTGTGACCCCAAGTTTCCCCCCTATAAAACCTAGTTTGAGGCCGGGGGTGAGGCTCAGTGGCACAGCACCTGCCTGGCAAGTCTGAGGCCCTAAGTTTGATTCCTGGTACCAAAAAATAATAAATAAATAAAATAAACCCTCTGGTTCGAGGTCCATACTGGGGAGGGAAAAAAGATGATGGTTGCCTCTTAAATAGAACCAACATCCCTCCAAATCATGAAGGGGTCATTTCTTTGTACTTTGAGACTACCTTCTAGCCTATAAAGGAGAGATATACAAAAAATTCAATCTAATTGTTGCCTAAAAAATAATGACAATAAAAATGTCAAAGACATTACTACCAGAATTCAAAAATTAGCTCATGTCCCAGTCCAAAAATGGAAGGGTGTAGTCTCCAAATTCTCTCTTTGGAGGCTGGTTTTCATCCTTTTCTTGCTAGAAATAATTCTGGTTATCCTGGGAATTGCTCTCATTCTCCTTTGCTTCTTATTCCTATTTGTCAAATCTTTCAGTCAGCTATGCAGACACTGGTAGATTGACACATCACCACTGGACTAATGGCTCTAACCAAGTACCAACCTCTGCCTAGTAGGGAGTAACCCCCCATAACAAGATAAATGATAATGATAAGGGTGATGCTGTCTATTGAAACTTGTTTATAGAGAGTACCAAAGGGAAAATGAAGAAAAACTTAAAAGAAAGAAAACCAAGCTTCCCCAACCTTAAGCAGCTCCTCCTTAGACCTTGCCCTCCCTATGGCTGTTGCTAAGTTACAAAACTGTCACTGCATCATTAATAGCCTTTGTCTCACTTCTGTAAACTGCCTTGCCCACCCACCAGTTTGGTGCTACTAGATAGACCAACCCCTTTGACCATATGTATAAAACAAAGGCCCTTTCTTTGTCGGGGGCTTAGTTTTAGGACGTGAATCCACTGAGCCGGTGCGCACCTAAAATAAATCCTCCTGCTTCACCCACTGATCTCTCTGGTCTCTTAAAATCCCTCAGCATCCTTTCCCACCCATCCACTGTTCTCAGCAGCCTGCGCTGACATCCAAAACAGCTTCTATTCCAATTCAAAGAACCGTGGTGACAGCAATTTCTTTGGGTTTTCTAGTTCTCTTTGGGTCATTTCTCTTGCTGACTGATCTGTCTTTCATTGCAGGATTTACCTCCAGCTAAGTCGCTCCAGTCTCCTAGGGCCCAGGAGCTTGTGGCCAGGCCAACTGTCCCAAGAATGTCAGATTTCAGGCCCCAAGGTTGCCTCTTCTTGTCCCTGGCCCACCATGCAGGCATTTTGCCCTTTCTTGTGTATGATCATAGCATGGACAGCCATATTGAATGTGCTGTTTAATTAAGAAGCTCCCAAATGAAACACCTAGAGGCCTATTGATCAAGAAACCCTAGAGAGCTGGACACGGTTGCAAATGCCTGTAATTCTAGGAGTCTGGGAAGCTGAGGCAGAAGCATCTCAAATTTGAGACAAGATAGTTAACTCAATGATTTAATGAGACTGTCTCAACATAAAAAATAGAAAAGGGTTGGGGATGTATCTCAGTGCAAAGGCCCTGGGTCAATCCCCAGCACTCACTGGTGGAGGCATGGAGAATTCTGGAAGGATGTGGCAGCTTGGCATCCTCAGAAGCTTGGAGCACAGCACAACAGCTCATCCTGCCTAAGTACAGCTTGCAGCCAGCCCAAGGAGCCTATGTCCCAGTGGCAGTGGAATGAGGAGATGAGGACTCCCTTAAGTGGTGTTTAGGGGCAATGATAGCTGTTCTTGAGCTAGTTGCCACTTGTGTTTGACTTGCAGGAGTTCTCTTTTCTCTCTCTTTTTTGTATGTGGTGCTGGAGATTGAACCCAGGGCCTTATACATGCAAGGCAAGAGCTCTACCACTGAGCCACATCCCCAGCCCATTGCAGGAGTTCTTACTGTGCTTGAAGAACAAATTATTTCTTCTGGTTCATCTTAATTTTTGTGATAAATATAACCCTGATGAGCCAGGCACAGCAGTGCATGGCTATAATTCCAGCACACTGGAGGCTGAAGCACAAGAATCTTTGAGGCCAGCCTGAGCTACACAGTGAGTTCAAGACCTGCCTGAACTATGTAATAAGACCCTGCCTCAAAAAAATCAAATCAGTCAATCAACCAGAAAAACAAAACAAAAAACCTGGCAAGGGGCTAAATATACAAACGGACAGTGGCCAAACAACATCTAACAATGGAATTCTGACCTATGATTTCCATAGCAACCAGCCTCGAAAACCAAATCAAACCCTCTGCAGCAGTCAACTCAGAAATCACAGCACTTGGCTGTGTATCCTGATGTTTTAGCCCTGCCCTCTCAACTCAGAACCAACCAGAGAAAGCCAAATATGCATCCTAAAGTGGTCATCTGAAATCTGTCTCTTTTCTAACCAGCCAGTATCCAGCTTCCCCAGCAGCCTCCAATCAGAGCTCACCTGAAGACCTTGCTCTTCCATTACAAAGCTTTCCCACTCCCCTGTGGGCCCTTGCATCTCTGCCAGCCAGCACAGCTCATAGTGGTGTGGACAGCTCCCTTGCTAGAACTCTGAACACATGCCCTCTGCCTGGTTGTCACTCGAGTCCTCTTTGTTTATTTCCATCCTGGCTAAGTCATCCTAGCTGTTTAGTCTCCTGCCCATATCGTACCCTTAGCTGCTCAAAGGGAAAATATCCTCAGTAATGAAGAGGGGATGATTTTGCCCTGATGGGCTCTATTTCCTTTAAAAGAATACAATCAAGTGGCAGGAGAGGAACATAAAGACATCTTCTGTCTTAGTGTTTGGAGCTGTCTCTGCATCACACAGACAGATATTAAAGGCAAGTGGCCAACTCTGAGGCTGAGGCTGTGAATGGAACTCAACATGTTCTGTAGAGAACAAAGCTTAAGAATTCTGAAATCCCCTCATACGTGCCCTTTCCCTACTAATGGCTGAAGTTCTGACACAGTACAGAGTCCAAAGCAGAACCCTAAAGAGGAGGTGGGGACTACAACTCAGCCCAGGCAGTTTCTTGACCTATCATCACAGAAAAGCATTTCAGAACTTGTCACGGAGGGGCCTAGGCAAATTTACTAGGCACAGTGAGACAGTAAAAAAACAATGAGAAGAAACTTCAGCTTGAGGAATTGAAAGGGTGCAACTTTGATGGAGAAGTTTTGATTGGCCTGTTATCAAAGCAAGAAAGCCAGATTTTATAAACTGGATGACGTGGACAAGAGTCTGGTCAATCCATATCTCAGTTCTGGTTTTGCAAGATTGATAGGTTTTTCCAGCGAGAGAAGTAAAACAATAAAATGCCTTTATTGTGGATGTGGAGAAGACCCCAAGGAAAGAGAAAAACATGGAGCTTCTAAGGATCTTTCGTGGGGGTCCAAGGATAAATAGCCCCAGGCTAGAGGCAGGCTTTAGGAGGCGGACCGCCTGACATGGCAGACCAGAATTGGGTGGGAGCATGGGAAAAGAGAACAGGATATTACAAAAAGGGAAGTAGGAAGTCGTAATTTGACTTGGGAAGAAGGGTGGGGCTTAGCACATGGCCTCTAGTGGGCAGTGCCATATTGGCTGGACGCCACAATGACTCAGCACCATACCACATGACCTCCAGCCCCATATTGGTTGGGTGAGGTGGCAACTCAGCAGGAATTACAGAGGGGGGAAGAAACCAATCAAAGATAACTCTAGAGAAGTCTCTAGCAATCTGGTCTCTTTGGGAAGGTTGTTTCTGCTTGAAGCAGTCTCAGTTTTGTGGAGGCTTTGATGGACTCCAAGGTGACCATAGGTTTAGGGAAATGGTTAGAGGCCTCTAGGTGCCCACTGGTATTTGAATGTCCCTGTAAATCTCTTACCTTGGTGTCCCTAGTTTTAAAGGGGATTGACATAGTTTATGTAAATTTGAGACAAGTCAACCTTATATTGCCAACTTTTAGATGAGCTTCCCTAAATGATTAACAAGACTTTAAGCAGATCTGAACAGGGATCTGACCTAAAGATTTAGGGTAATAAAAGAAATAGGTAAAAAATGAAGATGAGGGTTTTTTCTGCTTTTAATTTCCCAATGGGCATCTGTAGACCGAAGTGAAGAGTCGCTGTTTTAGCAAAGGCATATCTCAGAAGAAAACACAAACCTTGCTTTTAATGAGTAACAGGTTAAAAGCCCAGAAGTGTACCTACCTGCTCTTTGTCCCCCTGGTGGGCTCTGTCTCAGCACCACCTCATTTCCTATTCTTACACACCCCTTCATTCCCTTTTTGGACACTTCTGCACTGGGTTTGCACCCATAGAGAGCTCTTTGCTCCCTGTAGAACCTCTGATTAACAGCAATTAAAAAAAGGTCTTCCAGCACCTTGACACTTTTTGAAATGCTAATTGATGCGAAGCAGAGCCATCAGGCTGTCGTTCACACCTACTCAGTCCCTGCCTCAGGCTTTTTTGCATATTTGAATCAATAAGTTCCTAAATGAAGGAAGTGTGAGTTATGCAAATAGATTTCTCCCACCACCTTTGCTGAGATTGGTACCTAAGGGGCTCCAGAAAATCCCCATCCTACCCCCTCAGGTTAACAGTGTTTTAATTCTTCTGCAGGTGGAAGTTCGGATCATCCTGGGAGTGATCTTTATTGGAGCTATGAGTATTTGCATAAACTGACTGAAAAACATTGCTCAGGTCCTTAGCCTAAGCAGTAAAATGGTTCAAAAAAAATCTTGTATGTACTGTCAGTGAAAGAGAGAATGTAGCGATGAGGTTGCTGAATTAAGTATAAAATGGTTAAGGTCCACAGAGCAAGAAATCCATAACCAAATTACAAATTGTCCATGAGCCAGTATCTAGCATCACAATCTCATCCTTAGTTAACAGTGTGTCAATAGTAGCCAACTGTATGTCAACCTGAGGTAAGATAGAAGAAATAAAGATAGGTAAAAAGGAGAGAAGGAAATCATAGTCTTAAGACATGATCAAAGTTACGCAGGGTTATTCATACCTTTACCTCCTAGGCTTGTTTGTTTTTCTTCCAGGCCCATCACTCCCAAATCTGTTAAAGATATTATAAGTCCATAAATTAATTTAGTTGATTAAAGTAAAGGGCAACAATCTGACCTTAAGACAAAAGACACAATTAATTTGCACTAGTAAAACATTTTTTAAAAGATCATTTAAAAAACAATAAGAGAGATAGGAGCAAATGATGTAGAGAATTCTTTTGGGCAAAATATTTTAGATCACCTATCTTAGAGGATACTGCCAAGACCACATATATATATCAACCCTAGACCACAGTGCTACTGGGTTTGGGTGTTCTTGGTTTCCAAGTTCTTCTTATCCTGAACAATGACTTGAACAAGACCAGCGAAAATGGTGACCAAGTTTATTTGAAAGAGCAAAAGTGAAGCACAAGGGAGAAACTGGCTCTGCAGAGTGAGACTGGGGAATAAAAGAAGGAAAAAAGTACACCCTGAGGAACACAGAGTGGGTTAGCATGAGGAAAGCCAGGATGGGGAGCTCTGCACGGCGTCTGTGTCTTTTTGTGCTCAAGGGAACCCACAAGAACTGCTACACATGGGGTCCTGAGAGGCAGTGCTACACAGATGCTAGGATTTCCCCTCCCCAGCCAGTCTAAGCTGCGTCCTATTTTTTTTTTTTTTTTTTCTTGTACTAGGAATTGAACTCAGGACCTTGCACTTGCCAGCCAGGCACTGTGCCGCTATTGTAGTGGAAAAATTTAAAACTATAGCTTCATAATTGAGACTCAGGCCATCAGACTCAGCCAGCCCTGACTGAACTACCCAGCTGCACCTCAGAGATAATTTGACTCAGCTCTGTCTGACCAGCTGCACAATGCTACACACATATCCTGTTTCAAGGACTATTTACCCAACGCAGACTAGCCCTATCAAGGTCACACTAAATCTTACCCACTCCCCCAGACCCTGACTTCCCCCAGACCTTCCTGCCTCACATGGCCCCCTCCAATTAAACCTTCCCTGGACACATCTGCCTGACAATGTGTGACCAAATATATGTAACCAATTATAGACTAACCTGTTATGGACTCCGAACTTCCTGCTTATAAAATGTATATAAGATGCTATGTTACTCTAAGCCAGTGCTAGTGATTTGGACCTTGTTCTCACCAGTCCACAGGTGTAAATAAAAGTTACCTTCCATACTCCTTGGTGCAGAGCGTTTTCCATCTGGTTCAGTATAGATTCTGCAGCACTATCTCCTACCCATTAGCTTGTCTCAGCTTCTGAGTGTATGCTTCTACAATGCTGCCTAATAAATCTGCCTACGCCTCTTACTGGTGTGTCCTAAAATTTTTTACTGCAGTGGAAGTCAAGGACATGTCTAGACTGAGTTGAAGCCCACTTCTCGTTTCTATGAGGACTTCCTCAGAACCTATCTGGTGAAAAACTATGTTAGGTCTCTGGAGAGCAGCTGATATAATTTAGGTGTGTTATGCAATGCTCCCAAATAGGCTTAAAGCATTGCCTCGGCTTGGAGTTCTTTACACTGACGGAGGTTGTCTCCACAGCCCCAGTGCAGCCTTGTGACTTGTACAGGAGTGGTCATCCTGGGTTAACACTCAGGGCCTTATCTTGGCAGTTGATTGCCCTCCAACAGGGGAGACCAAAGCCTTTCTCCTGTGGGCCTGCTTGCTCCCAAGCCCCCATTTAGGCAATTTGTCTGGCAAAGATTCCTTAACAAGCTTTAGTCAGGCTCTTCTGAATTCTCTTCCTCACTTGGTCTTGACCTTGGCCTTCTGTGCCTATCTTGTTTGTGCCAGACCTGCATAGCCCGGTCTTACCACAAATCCGGTTAAGTCAGAGAAAATCCCCTAACTGTTTAACCCAAAGGGAAACCTGAGTAAGCCTCGCATCTTACTTGATTTTAGTTACTGTTATCATCAATTTGAGAGCTCAGGTAACTAAGTGGTGTACTCTCATTAGCTTTTCTGTAGATAACACTACTGATATACAGTTGCCGAAGTTGTTTTTCAGCAGCTTAGAAGCTACTTTTGTCTACTTCAAATCAGTTGTGACTTCACTTGGACCTGTACCAGTGTGTGGCCTTTTGACATCAGAGTGCTGAAAACACCCTCAGATCACACTAATGCAGCCATTTTCTGACCACACATCCTACAAAGCATCATGAAATTTGATTACATGTGGATGCAGATCACTGATTATTTCACATGTAATCACCTTTCTCCCTACCTCAAATCACTCTACTTCTTTACCTCATAAACTCTATTTGCGGGGAGATGGATTTGAGAGCTGGGGCTCCTCTATCTCATGTTTGACTGCCTTATGAATAAATTCTCTTTTGCAAAATTCATTGCTTCAGTGATTGACATACTGTGTGGTATACTCAGGAGTCTTTTGTTTTTCTTATCTCTGCAGAATAAGGTTAGAGGGGACCAGCCAGGCCTGGAGCACGCCCAGGTTCATGTAGGTAGAAGTGTGATGTTTGATTGATTGTGTCAACTTGAATAAGAGAAGTTCAACTAGATTGGACAGCAGTTCCAAACCCTAGGGTACAGAACTCCCACCTTAGGGCAGCTTGTCACCTGGATGGTATAAAGGGGAAATGAAGATGGACAGATGTGTTTATTTCTTCTGAGGAGCTTCAGTCTTCGCCTTCACCTTGGATGTCGTCACCTGGCTCCCAGGGCAGACTCCTCAGCCTTCCATTGCAGACCCATTGACCTCTTGATAGAGACTAGCCCAGAACACTACAGTGAGCTCAAGACCTTTAACTAAATGCTTCAGTCTCCAGTGTGTAGACACCCTCTGCACTCTTCCACATCTAACTCTGCATGGCTATTGTAAGGCAATCTCATAAATTCTTTTTTTTTCTTTTTTTTTTGTCTTTTTGAAACAAGGTCTCACCATGCAGTTCAGGCTGGCCTTGAGCTCACTTTGTAGCCAAGGCTGGTCTTAAACGTGCAATGATCCTCCTGCCTCAGCCACCCAAGTGCTGGGATTACAGGCATGTGCCACCATGCTCAGCTAATTCTTATACCTTTGTATATCTTGTGTTATGTCTGTTTTTCTAGTAAACCCTGACTGATACAGGAGGGGAGCAGCCCCACAGCCCCAGTTGGACTATCTATATTATTTGGCCTGTCTTTAACAAAAACCCTTTACCTTTGATGTCTCCTCAATAATTTGCCACCTATGACACCATTACTCTGCTCCTTGCTACCCAGGGGAAGAAAACCCTTGGGAAGAACACCCTTTAAAACCCTAAAAAAAGGACTGGGGATTTAGCTCAGTGGCACAGCACTTGCTGGGCAAGTGTGAGGTCATGAGTTTGATTCCCAGTACTGGAAAAAAAAAAAAAAAGAAAACAAAAACAAAAACAAAACCCCCCAAAAAACCTAAAAAAATCTTCTTTCACAAGCAGTTCTGTCTCAAATAAAAATTCTGGTCTTGCCAGGCATGGTGGGGTATGCCTATAATCCCAGGTCTTGGGAGGCTGAGGCAAGAGGATGACCATGAGTTCAAGGCCAGGAATACATAGTGAGTTCAAGGCCAGCTTAATAAGACATGTGAGCATTTAACACCTAGCCACTGCTGCAAAACAGGATGCAAGACAGAACCAGGGAAAAATTGGTTTCAGTCACAAAAGACATGTTGACCTACCATTCACCAGACCCATTACCATCCCACTGTAATATATTATCCTAATGAAACTCCCGTCTACCAAGCCATCTTGATTCAGCATGCTTTCCAACCTGGACTCGAAGCAATCCATAAATAAAATTCTGTTTCTGAGAGTAAGGACCAGCCCCTCTTCTTCCTCTTGCCCTTCAAAGAATTCTCAGCTTTTGTTCAGGTTGCGAAGCTGAATTGTGAGTATGCCTCTTGCTTTTCTGCTCCTTGGCCAAGAATAGGGGTTTTTTTTTTGCTGCCAGTGCTTGGTCTCATTAATTGGCCTTCTGACTCCAAGCAGGAGAAAAGACCCAGTTTGGGGTGCAATTGGGTAACGAAATTAATGAAAGAAAAGCGCATAGAGGTTTAATGACGTGTATCTCATATATGTACAGCAGATAGTTAGAAGATATCATCATCTGATGAATCAAAGAAAGGCTGCAGGGAAGCAAACAGGAAAGGCCTGGTGGACAAGGGTGAGGATTGTCCTGCAGTTTTAAGCGGGTGCTTTCATCTAGAAAAGCCTCCAGTGACTTACTCATTCTTTTTTCCAGATGAAGAGAGGAAGACACCCTTACAAATGGAGATTTCCTTTACAAATGTAAATTTCCCTTTCAAAAGAGTAACTCCCACTCTGTTTTCAGAGCTTCTCTTGTGTCTGCAGTTTCTCAAAATAATCAGCTCAAAATAATCCTTATGCCAAAAAGACTTATTTGGGATAGCACATTCGAGTCTCCTACAACTATAAATCTCCTCTTGTCTCTGCTGTGTTCAGAGTTGAGCCCAGTTCCTCTTCCCTATTGCAATACCCTCATTGCAACAGTCTCACATTAAGTCGTCCTTTCCATTTTAACAAGTGTAAGGAACATTTTTTTGCCTCTAACACTTCCACAGATTACCATCGTCGCCCAGGACTTGGTATTGCTGGATGACTGGGGCTTATAGAAAGACACGTTGCGTCCAGCTGGTGCATAGGGGTGGCGAATGTTGGTGCTTTTGCTTTGGGCAGCATAGTTTCCCCTTCACCCTCTTATTGTAGTACCAGCCTCCTCTTACTGGTCATAGGATGGGCAAGAAGATGTCAGTTTGGGAGTGAGGTGGACAACCTTCCTGCAGTTGACCAAAATGAAGTTCAGATGCAGAAGGCAGCAAAGCACAAGACAGAAGCATCAGGAAGATATCCTGGAGATTTCAGACAGCCCAGGGCTCTCCAAAGCCAGGGTAGCCCCTTGGGGTCTGAGTGGGTCTGGCTTGGGTTGCTTGCCTTAGAGCTGAAAGTCTTGTGTACTGGAGGTGACGTTCCTTTGTCTCTTATATATTCCCAGAACAATGTCCCACGCCAGCCCACACCCACACCAGCGCCCAAGTCAGTGACACAGCACGGCTGGGCCAGGCTCTGGCTTTTCTCATTTCTGTTGCTCTTTTAAGTCTGAATATTACAACAGATGAAGGCAGCGTTTCTCAAATTTGGGCCAGGTACAAACCCCCTTTAAAGAAAAACAATAGCAGCTCCCTCCTGTGAATTTATTTTTTTGCTATGTGCAAACATTTAGCATATGCTCATGACTGTATGAAACCAAAATAAATTTTCAACGATAAAATCAACAAGACTTGCATTTAGAGACAACAATTTAATGACAGATTATACTTTGTGAATATTGACACTTTATTATTAGAAAATGTTCTTCATTTAATTGGTTCTGAAATTTTTTTTTCTTTTTCCTCATTTCATTTGTTTGTTTGTTTTTGTTTTTGTTATTTTGAGACAGGAACTTGTTATGTATTTCAAGCTGGAGTTGAACTCATTTTGTAGCCCAGACTTGCCTTGAACTCAGAGCAATCCTCCTGCCTCAGCCTCCAGAGTGCTGGGATTAAGGAATGCACTGCATGCCCAGGATGCCAAGCTGAATTTTTTGTTTCATTTTGTTTCTTGAGACAGGGTGTCTCTATGTAGTTCAGACAGGCCTTGAACTCACTATGTATCATATGCCGGCCCTGAACTTGCAGTGATCCTCCTGCTTCAGCCTCCCAAGTGCTGAGATTACAGGTGTGTGCCGCTTGCCCAGCACCTGGCTAACTTTGATAGGGAATAGGTAACAGGAGACACTGAGGATGGGGCTGATTTCTATTTCCAGTGTCCTAAATTTTACATTTCACTGTGAACTTCCACATGAAGGCAGCAGAGTAGAGGTACTGATTTAGATGTGATTTGTCCCTTCCAAATCTCACACTGAAATTTGGTTGTCAATATGACAGTTAATTCCTTTAAGAGGAATTAATGTTTTTCTCTCAAAATGAGATGTCATACCTGACCCAGGCAAGTCCATTCTCAGCCAACAACAGGAGACCACTGAAAGGGCCATGCTTCCTTCAGCAAACAGAACAGCTGGCCATAAAAAAATTTAAGACTGGACATACAACCTCCCTGGCGCCAGAAAATCCAGCATTATCTACACTCCTGCACTGATGGGCTTTGGAACTTTGACCCCAAACATTCCATCCAGATTCCTTGGGATTATAACCCCACCCCAAAGCCCTGCATAAACTTAACTGCTCCCCCGGCCGGCTACTGAAATCATCCTTGATCTCGGCCTGTCTGGACCCAGACAAATAAATCCAGCCTTTTGCCCACATAACGCCTGTGTTTCTGGGTGGTTTCTAGCGCACTGTTATTAACAGAGATCACTCATGAGAGTAGGCTGTAATAAGTAAAGTGAGCCTGGTACCGTCCCTTCAGCTCCCGCGCATGCATCTCCAGGGGTGTCTGCTGCTCTTTCACTTTTCTGCCATTCATGGAGCAGCGTGTGGCTCTCACTAGACACTGAGCAGGTGCCAGTCCCTTGCTGTCTCCAGAATCATCAGCCAAAATAAACTGCTTTTCTTTATAAATTACCCAGACTCAGGTATTAAAGCAGAAGTTGAACTAAAATAGGAGATGACTTTGGACTTTTCCCACTTGAAGTGCTGAGAACCCAGTTGGGAAAACCTAGGGTGTAGGGATGCTTGGGTGCTCTTGTGATTTTGGTCAAGCACCTTGGCTTGAGGATTCTGGAGACCTGTCCAGGAGCCACATGACCCTAGGCCCATGTCTTGGCCATTTTCTCCTTGCCGAGACTCGGTACCCAATACCTGCAACTTAAAGGAGGAGAGGTTTATTTGAGCTCACAGATTTAGAAGTTTTAGTCCATGGTTGGCTGACTCAGATACAGAAAGCGTGGTGGGAGGGCCTGCCATTCAGGAAGGCTGCTCACATCACAGTGGCCAGGAAGCAGAGAGCAAAGGGAGGAGCTATGGCGAGAGAGCTAGGCTTCCAGGCGACTCCCCCAGTGACCAGCCTCTGCTAACCAGGCCGCACCTCCTCAGAGTATGTTCAGCTACGGTACTCACCAATGGATAAATCACTGAAGAGTGTGACTCCTCTACAACCCAACCTTCTAAAAGTCCTGCCTCTGACCACTTGAGAGTTTGGGGGAACATTCTAGATCTAAATCATGACAACATTTAAAACACCTGTATCTCTGGGTTTTGGTCCCAGGCAGATGTAATTGTCTCTCAGAGGGGAAGGTGCCCCAAATCATGTTTGGGGGAGCAATAGGGATTTTGTGATAGTTAACCATGCTCAGGGTTTAGAAGCGATAATGGAATAATATAAACATATTGAGTAAATCTGTGGGATGATAGCAATGTAAAAGACGATGTTTATTTTCTAGGAATTTTTTAAGCATAGTGAGGAAAAACTGAGGGTTGTAGTTCTGCATATAAAACTGGGTGCAGAAAGGGGAAACCCTGAGACCCCAAGTCCCTAGCTTTGACTCCTCAGCTCCGAGCCTCCATTTCCTAGACCACCTAGCTCCCAAACCCTGGCCTCCAGTTCCAACGTTCAGTCTTCCTATTCTGTCCTATTTTCCCTAAAATTTTATCCTATTATAAAGCAATTAAGCTTTATTTGTCATAGAACAAACATCTGTGTAATGAAATGTACAACAATTAAAATGAAAAACTCGAAAAATTTTCCTGTGTCTATACTGTCTGCTTCAATTTTTTTCAAGGCTAATAATTGAAAATAACATTTTCCAAGTTTATTTCTTAATTGTTTGTTTAGTGCCATTACTTTATCAGAATGTATAAGTGATGATCAAAATATGTGGTAAATGTTTAAATTTTAAAAGTTTATTGCATAAAAGACACATTACCATTAATTCCCCTGAAAATATTCTCCTTGACTTTGAACACAATTCTCCCGCTGTTGTTGCCTCTTTTTGAAGCAGTTCTGGAAATCCTCTTTCTTGGCATTACAAGGTATGATTAAAAAAAAAAATACAGTGAATATTGCTGCCAATTGCTTCTAAAAGAAAGGCAGGATCATAAAAATATGGTGCATCCTCATCCACTTTATTCACTGGGTCTGGCTCTTCCTCAAACTCAAAATGACCATGGAATGTAAACATTTTGAATCAATTCAGGGTACTGAGGCAGCTAGGACAGTGCAACTAAAGAGACTCACAAGAGAGGACTTCCAGAACTGCTTCAGAATATGGCAAGAACAATAGGATGAGTGTTTTCAAAGCAAAAGATTTGAGAGTATTTTGAAGGAGATTAATAGCCATGTGCTTTTTACTATAATAAATTTTTTATTTAAACATGCACTGTGAATTTTTGATAATATAGGTTGTATAATTTTGATAAAATATATACTACTAATTATAATCTAAATTCAATCCTGAAGAAATATTTTAACACTTGGAATATTATAGTGATAAGAAATTTTTTAGTTTTAAATTTCTATTATTTGAGGATGTACTCCTTTATAATTTTTGGCATAAAATTGGAAGGAATTCAAAAAATTGAATGAATTGCTGTAACAAATCTCTCATCTTCATCTACTTATTAATGTGAATAAGATACTCTGTACTGACACCCATGGAAATTAAAAATAGTAGTAGACTCTTTACTGAACTCTGTCTCATTCCAGGAATAAGTATCTATGCTTCTTATCCATGTATGCGTGCATACATGAGGTATTTTTTAAAAAGCCAGCAAGGGTGGAAGGCCGGTTGGGGCTGACTTAAGTGGTGCCCCTGGCAGATATGATCAGACTCTCTAGGAGCCCCTGGGATGGGTGCATTTCTCAAATGTGACTATCAGGAGACACAGGGACTCTGCGTGGTAGAGAACTGTCTAGATCAGGGCCTGAAGAGTCTAAGCATCTGTTGGGCACAATAGCCAAAGACAAGGTTATAGTCTCACTTTCAAAGGAAAGGAATAAAGTTGATGTGTGCATCAGGAGAATGTATATAAACTTCCTTCATGTGTCAGGAGCAATGGTGACCGGCAAATACTCTTGGTCAAAAATACCCCTAAAAACAACCACAACTGTATCATGGGATGGTGAGGATTTCCTTCTCATCCCATGTGGCTTGCTTGCTTTCTTTCTTTCTTTCTTTCTTTCTTTCTTTCTTTCTTTCTTTCTTTCTTTCTTTCTTCTTCTTCTTATTTTTTTGAGGCAGGTCCTTGTTAAGTAGTTTAGACTGGGCTTGAACTCACTATATAGCCCTGGCGGGCCTTGAACTTGGCAGCAGTCCTCCTGCTTCAGTCTCCCAAGTGCTGGGATTACAGTGTGTGCCACCATACCCAAGACTTACAGACTTTAAGTAAGTTTCTACTCCCCTTAGGTGTGTTTTGGCTACTCTTCTTTTTCCTCTTTTTTTTTTTTTAGTTTTTATTTGTCATTACTGCATGTTTGCAGTACATAATGATTACATTCCTTGTGGGGAGTTGGTACATACACATAACACATTTTAATTATTTCTCATCGCCTTTCGCTGCCCTCCCTCCCTTCCCTTGCTTTTCCACGGGAATTTTCAAATGAGTTTGATAGGCTCCAAAAAACTTGTGGGGGTTTTGCTGACTCTTGTTATCAAAATTATTGCCTATGGATGTTGATATGGTATCTTCCTTCTTTGAGTGTAGTGTATCTCTGTTTTTTCAGGTTTTCTACTATATCCTTCAGTATATTCTCCTTGGAGATTGTAGGCATATTTTGTCAGATTTGTTCCTAGGAAATTTTTCTTGTCATTTTTTATTTTTTTATTTTTTTGGTTTTTCTCCGGTACCGGGAACCGAACTCACGACTTTGCGCTTGCCAGGCAGGTGCTTTTGCCGCTGAGCTAAATCCCCAGCTTTCTTGTCATTTTTAATAGCACATACCTAAACCTTTTGTATATAATATACACACATATGAAAATTATTGTTGCTATGCAGGAATTTTTATATTGGTCTTATATTGAATAAAATTACTGGATTCTTTCATTATTTCCAGTAGTCTTGAGGTTCTCTTTGAAGATAATCACATTACACGAGAATAATGATAACCTTGATTTTTTTCCCCAAGACTTATTTATTTTAGTGGTCTTCCTGTGGTGCCTAGAATGACCAAGACAATGTTGACCGGAACTATTAGTGGTGGATATCCTTGCCTTATAATTTAAATGGATGTCTTAAACACTGTACCATGAAGAACGCCATTTGATTTAGGTTTTAAGTTGGTATTAAGCATCAGGTTAAAAAAGCTCCTTTAATTCTGATGTAATAAGAGTATTTATCATGAAGAAGTGTTGAGTACTATCAAATACTTTTTCTAAATTTATTGAAGTATTACATTTATTTTTTCATTTATCTGTTGATGTGATAAATTACATTAATAGATTTTCTAATAGTAAGCAATCATAAACCATCTTTGTGAGCACTGCGGAGATAAATCTCATTTGATCATCATGTAACTGTATATACACACCGTGCTAGGCAGAATAATGCTTCCCATGCTAGGAGGCTCATGCCATAGTCCCTGGAATCTGTGGAAATGTCACCTTACATGGCAGACACAGATGGAATTCCTAATGGAATTAAAGTCACAAACCTTAGTATGGGGTGGATTCAGTAAAATGAGGAGCCCTTGAAAGTAGAAGAGGAAGGCAGAAGAGTGAAGTAAAGGGAGGAAAAGTGAAGAGGACTCAACCTGAGGTTGGTGGCTTTGAAGATGAGCAAGAGAACCATGAGCAGAGAATGTTGTGTCTCCTAGAAACCGAGAACGGCCATCAGCTGACAGGCGGGCAACAGGGATCTTGGGCCTCCAGCTGCAAGGAGCTGAATTCTGCCAGCGACCTGAATGAGCAGGAAATGGATTTTCCCTTAGGACATCCAGAAGGGAAGGCACAGCTGTGAGTACCTGGATTTTTTTCCTTGGTGGGAGCACCCGAGCCCTCTGCCCTACAGAAATGTATGACAATAAGAGTGTATTGTTTCAAGCCATTTAGTTTGTGGTAACAAGTGTGTTATGGCATCACTAGAGAACTAAAACTCATATGCTCCATCAGTATTTTTGTATTCAGTTGGTTAATATTTTATTTAGCTTTTTCGCATATTTGTCCACCAGTGAATTTGACCTGTAATTTCTTTTTCTACTGTTTTTGCCTGTCATAGTCCTACTAGCTTCACAGAGTGGATTCAGGAAATATCCTCTCTTTTTACTTCCTAGAACTGTCTGTAAGAGTCCTTGGCATTTGCCAGGACACACCTGTAAAACTATTTCGTTCTGCATAGTTGTAGAAATTGCATTTCCACTTTATTAGTGTAATGTAATGGTACCACCAAGCTTATAACAAAAACTACTCATATCAAATCCCACCTTCCCTGGAGTCATTCTGATTTATTATTTTAGCTGCTGCTTCTCATATTTACCCTCAAATTTCTAAACAGTATGAGGTGTCGGTTTCCTGTTGGGTTTGTATCAAATTACCACAAACTTAGTGGCTAAAAACAACACAAATCTGCCTGTTATTCTTCAGAGATCAAAGTCCGAAGTGACTCTCAAGGGACTAACATCATGTCCCATCATCACCAGGGCTGATTTCTTTAGAAACTCTAGGGGAGAATCCATTCCTTGTTTTTACATCAAGAGGCTGCCAGCATTTCTTGCCTTCTGGCTCTACCAATCCAATCTCTGCTTTTGTGATCATATTGGCTGCTCCTCTACTGTAGTCAAATTTCCTTCTTATAAGATGTATTGTCAACATTTGAATTGTTGGATGCAATACCCAACACCCACACATAAAGGAGAAGAGGTTAAATTTGGCTCAAATTTTAAGGGGATTAAACCTAGGGCAGCAGCATCATTGCAGAAAGGTGTGGTGGGGCAAAGCTGCTTAGTTCATGGCCAATGGGGCAGCAGAGCAAGGAAACAGGAAAGAGACAAGGGAGTGGGCATGGACCCCATGTTCACACCTCCACGACCCACTTAGACTCACCCAGAAGTATTCTCCCCCAGTTCCTCTGCAAGTTTCAGGCTAATCAAGTTGACACAGTCACGCTCAACCATCATAGGAGGACCTATGATTATTTTAGGGTTTGTTGTGGTCAGAGTTTGCAAGGGAAACAATTTATTACAGGACACATAATTTATAAAATTATTTTATAATAGTCACCCAAAGAGTCAAATACAAAGAGAGTGTAGGAAATCTGTCCACACACTACAGACCAAAGAATCCAGTTGAGGACCTGGATCCCACAGCAATGTCCTGCATGAGTCCAGCTGAAGACCTAGATCCCATGACAATGCCTCCCACCAGTCCAACTGGAGGCCTAGAGCCCATGACACTGTCTCATGCAAGCCTATTTCAAGAGTCTGTGCTAAGAAGGCCCCAACATCGGTGGTAGAGGCTAGAAAGTCTGTGCCAGTGGAATGAAGGATCTGTGCCAATAGGCTGAAGGATCTGCACTGGAGACAGGAAGCAATGCTCAATGTAAGAACAAGAGCTCCCTGGAAAAGTACCACAGCCATCCTCAGCAACAGTGAGGACCAGAGCTCCTCCGACTATAAGAACAGCCGAGTTCATATCAGGAAAGCCAGTGTGACAAAAGCTCCTCCAGAAGAACCAATAGCACCAGGAGAACCAACAGCTCCCTAGCAGCTCCTCCTCTTCTTCTCCAGTCCTCCTTTTTATTTTGTTGGCAACAATCCTCAGATGGGCCTTCCACATCCAGCACCACACTGATTCAATTCAGCTGGATGTTACAAGTTGACCACCAGTTGTCAATACACCACAGGATTCATCTGGATAATCCAGGAAAAGCTTTCCTTCTAAGACTTTGAACTTAATTATATGTACAGAGACCCTTTTGCCATTTTATGTAACATTCACAGATTCCATGGATGAGCACCTAGATATCTGTGGGAGCCATCACCCAGCCTACCACAGTGGCCTTTTCTGATATTTCTTGATTTTTCAGTGGTGGCTGTTACTGTTTGAGTTCCTACTATAGTATACATATTTGGTTTTCTAGACCCTCCCTTGCAACATGCACATGTGCACACACGTACCTTCACAATTCTCTTCTCCCATCTTCTCTAAGAGTTATAGTGGCCTTGTAAGTTAAATCAGTGTTTTATTTTATAGCAAGATATATATTATTCACGGGTGGACCAACAGTGGGCTATGTTTATATTTCTTATACAATGATTTTTCAAAATTTTTTTAGTTTTCTGTATGGCTATTAGTAAGTTAGTCCCAAACTTTGTTGTAGAATTGAAGGTTTGCTCTCAGTATGCTCAGACACATCAAGTGTAGCATTAATTTCAGTTTTTGCCTTGGAAACATTCTTTTTGGACCTCCCCCATTCCACTGTGATCTGGCTTCACCCCTTGCATCCGATACACTGTCATCTGGGTTCTTGCCTGCTTGTTATACTGATTGGCATCCTTGCCTCTCTCCTGAGCTGGAATCCAGGTCTTTGGTCCACTCCACTGTCTTAGTGAGACACATCCTTTTTAGCTTCCTGAGGAAGGGTGTGATGGGCAGTCCATGTCCTCTGCTAGCTTGAACTATTGTGCCAAGTTATAGGAATCAGAGAGGATGTAGGAGAACACTGGTACCATGGAAACACGGCCAGCTCAATCTAGAACATAGAGAACATGGCAGGTCACACAACCTGGCTTCTGCATTTTCAAGAAAGTGATTTAAAAAAAAAGAAAATGATTTGCAAGGAAAATAGACAGAAATGGAAATTGTAGATTAAAAGATTTAGACACCCAACTATTTATAATGTGTGGATCTTATATGAATCCTAAATGAACAAAAACTATACTTTTCAAAAAAATCTGTGACATTTATGAAACAATTGGAAATTTGAGCACTATATATCTAAAATATCATTCAAATTTATTTCAGGTATAGTAAAGACATTACTCTTTCATTTTTAGTCTTTACCTTCTGGTGAAATACACCAATAGAGCAAGAGGGGAGTCATGGATAAGACGTAGATACAGCAAGATTGGCTATGATCTGACCACTGTCGTTATCCCTGAGTGTTAGGGACAGGGACATTAATTATAATATTGTTTCTACTTTTAAATCTTGAATTTTCTACAATAAAATGAGTTTTAAAAATGGGAAATGAGGGAAAAATCCATAAAAAGGTCACTGTTCCATTCTCACACAAGTGAATATGAGCTATAAATTATAAATTTTTTCCTCAGAAATTTGGAAGAGTATCTCTATCAGTGCCTATTAACTCAGAGAGTCCGTTTCTAAGAGATTCAGTGCTTTTCTGAAGGATAATTCCTGGGTTGTATGTAACCTGTTTTTCCTTCTTTCTGTAAGTCATTAAGATATTCCTTTTTATTACTTTTGTTCTATATTTCTTAGTCATATCCCTTGGCATGGGTCTTTTTCCTTTTTTCATTTATTGTACTTACAAATCAAAGGGTCTTTCTAATCTTGAATGTTTTGCTTGAGAAATGGTGTTTTCTCCTTTGATAAATTTTTCTGAGCATTTTCTTTGTTTTTTCTTTTTGAAATTCCCATTATTTGGATATTGAATGGATGCTATATTTATGGGGATCACATTAAATTTGTAGAAATGATACTTTTTATGGTAGATGGTCCTATCTCATGCAGAATATGTCTCCGTTTATTCAATTGCCCTTTCAGTTTTGTCAGTCAGGTTTAACATTTTTATTCATACTGCATATTTTCAGTAATCTTATTTCTAATCATGTTTGTTTTGTGTCATTTTGAAGAGGAATCTTTTATTCTGTTATGTTTGCTAACTAGTTATTCGTTGCATATAGGAAAGCTACTGCTTTTGCTTATTAATTTTTAAAACCATGTCACTAAATTTTCTTATCCTAATAGTTTTCATTTTACCTCCACTTTATAGGCATGTTTATATCATCTCCAAATGAAATTATGTTTGCCTTTTCTTCTATGATTTTTAACCTCTTCATTTAAAACACAGATGTGGAGGTATTATTTTTAATGTATTGTTGTATTTGTTTGGATTTTACAATTTTATTTGTATTAGTACATGTATATAGTACATAATGATTACATTCATCATAAGGAATTAGAACACGGACGTAACACATCTTAATTTTTTTATGTTCTTCCCCTCCTTTCCCTGATTGATTTTTGTAGGTGATAATGACTAATTTTTTAATCAGACCTTACATGAACTTACTAATAGTGGTGTAAGACATGGGTTACAAAAAGAGAAGAGTCTTCTCATGAAACTGTTGGCAGAGTCCTCTAGCTTCAAGTATCCCTGACTATGCTGAATCATTCTTTATTTTCTTCATGAGAGAACAGATTGTGAATTAGGACTACTAACTCCCAAAAGTAGCTCATGTCAGACCCATTGCTATTAGCACAACCATCCATTCAAAAGCTAAGCCACAACCTTTCTGTTTCTGTGAAGTAGCAGCCGAAGCCAAATTGCCTTACTGCTAACTCTATGGGTCCCCCATGCTAAGAACTTTGGGTAATTCTTAAATGATCACATGAAAACTTCTGAAAATCTTTCAGTGACTGCTTTGTGTGCCACCATTAAACTTTATTCTAATCATAATCTTACAATTTTACTACTTTTAGATGAAAGGGAACCACCTGACTTTCTGGCAATAACTCAGATATTAAGTACATTGAAATCTGATTTAATAGATCCTTTTTATTCAATCTTGAATTAAACTTTTGAAATGACTTTTACCTTAAAAGTGGCAAAGGCAGTGCTTGGGTGTGACAAGATGCCTCTACTGAATTTACATTCAGTGAAAAAGCACCATTCGTAATGTTTAACCTTCTTGGTTAGTTAAACTGAACTTGTCTTACTGAAGCCTGACTCTGAAAAAATTTTGAATTAAGCATTTATACAAACAATAGCTATGCTTTTCCCATACCTGTTGATATTATAACTTCAAAAAATATGCCAGTTGAAATGGTAAGTAAATCAGCAATTTCTAAAAAATTATTCACTGTACCAAAACATAAACTCATACCTCATTTCAGAGAACATTCTAGAAGCTAAGGGTGATACCTTGTCTGACTTACTTGATAAACAAGAGTGTCTCCTGATGCAGTATATTTTGTGTTCACAAAATTAGGAAAATTGTTATTTACTCAAAACAATCATCTCAGCTATTTAAAAAACATTCACTTTCAAAAGAAAGGTACTTCCATAAATGATAAATTCTAGTGATTTTATCACAATTTCCTAGAAGCACTACACATATCTAATTGATCCTGTTCCAGCTTATTCTTTTGCTGCTCCTTACATAATTAGAAAGATAGTTTTTACCTTTCTAACTAGCAAAGAGCTGAGAATATGTAAAATTAACAAATGGGTTCAGTGCTTCCTCTTCAAAGTCATATTCAGCATTTACAAATGAATGTCATGCAGCTCTTTAGCGATACATATATATTAGTTCCTGTTTGTGAAGTTCCTGGTTGGGTAGAGGGTTTTTACTGATAGAGGAGTGTGGCTGAGATGACAAAGCTGTTGCTACTCTTCCTTCTACAAGGTAGAAAGTACATCTTCCATTCACTCAGAGAGCTGTTTCACTGGTGCAGTTCTCTGTTGAGGCTTCTGGGGTATCCCGTAGTCACCTGTGCAATGTAGATTGGAGCCACCCCTCCCACACAGTGAGTCAGGGCTCAGGGAGAAAGCGCTGACTGCCACCTCCTTCTTCTTCCTTGAAGTCTCCCTTTGCTCTTCACATGGGCTTCAGTTTTCACTGCAAATCCTTGCTGTGTTCTGGGGACCTACTTCTCTCCTTCTTTTTTCCCTTATGTTGCTATATTCCAGCATCTGGACACCACACCTCAGAGAGGCTGTTTCTGTGCTGTTCACCACTCCACCATCTTCCCAGAAGTCCTCTGCATTTGTTTTGTTTTTCTTTTCCTTTTTCCCCCTAAGATTTATTTATTTATTTATTTTAAAGATTTATTTATTTAAAAAAAATACAAATGATACAGAGTTTCAAAACAAGATGATAAACTGGGCATGGTGGCGCACACCTATAATCCCCGTACTCAGGAGGCTGAGGCAGGAGGATTGTTGCAAGCTTGAGACCAGTCTGGGCTACAAAGTGAGCTCAAGGCCAGCCTGAAATGCATAGCAAAACCCTATCTCAAAAAGACCAAAAAAAAAAAAAAGCTCCAAACAAATAAACAAACAAACAAGATGATAGGAAATTAGCAATGATTGTTGTATTGCATAGTGTTATCTTCAAAGTGGTTCTTCAGATTGCCAGATATAGGCATGTTAAATTGATTGAACAATTAAGCATTAACTGTTTCTTTCAATAAATCAATAGAAATTAGTAGTACAATTAGCTATCTTGTGTGTAAATATATATTATTTTCCCTTCCTTCATTCTTTCTTTTCTCCTTTCCCCCATCCCAGTTTCTCTTTCCTTTTGAGCAGTTCTTTCCCTTTTACAATATCTATTGTACCTTTTGGATTTTATTTACTCTTTCAGGTTCTTACACTAGGGAGACAATACAATGTTTACACATGTGTATCTAATTTATTTCACTTATGAGTATGGTCTCTAGTTGCATCCATCTACCTATAAAAACCTCAAGTTTAATTTTCTTTTTTTTTTTTTTTTTTTTTGGTTTTTTCTCCGGTACCGGGAACCGAACTCACGACCTTGCGCTTGCCAGGCAGGCGCTTTTGCCGCTGAGCTAAATCCCCAGCCCAAGTTTAATTTTCTTTATAGCTGAGTAATACTCCAATGTATAAAAATACCACATCCTATTTTATCCATTCCTCAGTTGATGGGCATTTGGGTTGTTTCCAAAATTTAGCTATGACAAATTGTGCTACTGTAAACATGGGTGCACGTATATGGCTGCCATTTTCTTTCACTATTGCACTCATGGTGCAAGTCTGCCTACTCATTTGTCTTCTGGAAATCTTGCACATTAACAGCTGGGGTCAGAGACTTGGCCAGACTCAAGTTCATTTGCTTTGGCAAGACCAGGGGGCTCACATAATGTCTGATTGTCTCTCTTTTTGTGGTCATAGGAGTTATTGATGCTTCATGCCTGTATTCATTCACCAGGGGTCTGTAAAATGGTGATATTCTCTCATTTCATTTTTAGTATTTAAATAAAGTTTGTGTGTTAGAATAGTTTTATATTTACAAAAAATTTGCAAAGATAAAACAGAATTCAGTATCTTCTGCACAGTTTCTATTATTAGTATGTCCGTTTGTCACAACTGTCAAATATATATAGTTACCTTATTATCAACAAGAGTCTGTGCTTAATTCAGATTTCCTTCATTTTTATCTAATGTCCTTTTTCTGTCCCAGGATCCCACCCAGGATGCCATGTTATGTTTAGTTATCATGTCTCATTCATCACTAGTGGGAACGCAAAATGATACAACTGCTTTGGAAGACAGTATGTCAGTTTCTTACACAGCTACACTTAGGCTTACCATATGATCCAGGAATGTCACTCCTAGGAATTTACCCAAACGAACTGAAAATTTATGCCCACACAAACACCTGCACACCAATGTTTATAGAAACCTTATTTGTAATTGTTAAAAATAGGAAGTAACCAAATGCCCTCCGATGAATGAAAGGCTAAAGAAATTAAAATCTTTATAATTGTGGATAATGAATAGATAAATTATGCTATATCTGGACAATGCAATATTATTCAGCAATAAAAATAGATGAGTTACAAAGGCTTAAGAGGACTTGGAAGAACTTTAAGTGAAAGAGTTCAGTCTGGAAAGTCATGCTGTCTGGTTCCAGCTATAGGATATTCTTGAAAAGATAAAACTACAGATAAAGTTAAAAACTCAGTGATTACCAGGGTCTAGGAAGTGGGAGGCGTGAACAGGTAAGAATCTAGGGGATTTTTTTAAGGCTCTGAAATTATTCAGTATTATATTATAATGGTGGGTACATGTCATCAAGCATTTGCCAAACCTATACAACGTACAGCTTGAAGAGTAAAGTAGGCTGAAAGTTAGCAATAATGCCTCAGTGTTGCCTCATCAGTTATACCACACCAAGGTAAGACCCTAACAATAGGAGAAACTAGGGACTGGGGATGAATATGGGAATATAAACTTTCCACTCCATTTTCCTGTAATCCTAAAGCTTTTCTAAAACATAGTCTACTAATTTATTAATATCCTATGTGGCTTCAGTCTTCCAGTTTAGTTAATTAAATAATTACATATGAACAAACTCACAGAGCAAAGAAAAAGGCAGTCTCTGCTATCGGGGGCTGGTCTGAGATGTGCAGCTGGGCCTCAGTGATGTTAACAGCTGAGCTGGTACCTACCGCTAGGCCACGCGCATTCGTCTGTTGAACATACCTAATCCCACAGAACACCAACATCAGACAAGGTCGCTCTGAGTCCATGGGAAAAGAAAATGAAGCAAGGCCACATCATAATTTTGTCTAGCCAGAAAAATAAGGTGCAACCCACAAAATACCAAGCGTCCCTCTCTTCTGGCTAATAAAAGTGATGGCACTGCAGCTCTGTCCATGCTCTGGTCTGCCCTCTTCGTGGACGGAAAATATTGAGACACTCAATCATGGAGTTGCCCCCAGTTTCTGACAGTGTGCAATCTAGAACGAAACTCGCATTCTTCGACTCCCCCACAAACTCCCCCAGCCGAAGCTTATATCCAGAGTAGGTATTTTCCAGACAACTTTTAAAGACATCCCTGGTGTGAGGTCTCCCTCTCTGGGAAATGAACCCAACTGGTTCAGTGGTGAGCACTGCCACTATCATTTATTTGAAGCTCTATCTGTCCTGGATTTGGCCTGCAGGTCAACTAACCTTGACATCCCCGCTGTTTTTTGAATACTTTCTACTTTCTGGCATTAAAAGCTGCTCTAGGCTCATCCTATATATTTCCTGGCCCAGCCCTGCAATGAGCAATTTCTTCAGGAGCCCCAGGTTTTTTTAGTGGGGAATGGTATCTAAAAACCAACATCTAAGGGGCTGGGAGTGTAGTTGAATAGTGTTTAACATGTGCAAGAGCCCGGGTTCCAGCCCCAAAAGGTGCCAACATCTGGGTGTTAAGTATGCTCATTGCTTTTGGGGTGCCACAGCTCCTAGGCATGGCTAGAGTCAGGGAGTCTGTGTGTGTATTGTTATACATGTACAAGCAAATATTTGCATCTGTAGTTTTTTATTCATATACATGTGAAATCATGAGCATTCTGATGCCCAGCACTCCAGGGCTGTTAGTTTTCTCTGTTCTTATCTGTAACTCCTTCCTGTCGTGGGAAACCTGGCTCTCATTAACATATGTACTTATTTAACTGCTGGCCTAGAATGCAGCCAATTTCCCACCTCAGACGCCCCTCCCTGTCCAGCAGATGCTTCTCACCTATCTGGACTCACAAACCCTCTGCTGTGTTGCCTCCCACCTGGATGCCCTTCTCACCCAGTTTGGGTTTAAATGTTTAAAAATACATTTGGCTCATTGTTTGTTAAAGCATAGGTCTATATTTTACTTTAACTGATTTTTGTGGCCAGTTTTAGGTGTAGATGGTACGTGTCAGGGACAAAGCTCAACTTGCAGGCTTGCACCGTGGAGGGAGGCCGGGGTTCACCTGCTATGAAGCTCTCAGGTGCTGGGGCTGAGGTGCAGACACCTACATCTGCAAAGCTGTGCAAGGCTCGGGTCTTCCCACTGCAGGAGCCCCACTGTGGCCCCACAGTGGGCAGCATGGCCAGGAGGGTAGGGAGGCGTGTCTATGAGTAGAGGCTGAGGAGGGACAGGTGTTGGGAGGTTGATAAGGTCTGTGCCCTCTTGTCCCTATCCCATCACAAGTGGCTGTCCTCTAAGAAGTCCCACCGCTGAGCGACAACATGACACCCTTCACAAAGAACACTTCAAAATCAGCATTTGACTGTTGATTTATTGAAATGAAGCTCAGGTTCTTCCCCTAACCTCCAAACTTCAGTAAAATGGGTATTGACAAAGCATGAACTATGGAATTGCATGTTAACATTGATATATCCCAGGGGACCGATAAACCACTCCAGACACATCAGAAGTGCTAGCTGTCCCCAGAACATGCTTTTTGGTCCCACCTCTGCCCTTGACTAGCTAATCTCCATCTCTCTGACCTTTAGTCCCCATCTTTGCCTAAAACCCTCATCAACTGAGATGCTCACCTGACTCTTACCAGAATTACGCTCTTCGACTCATCACTCCCACCTTTGCACTGGATGCAAATACATATACTGCTTTTTACCTGTATTAGAGCACAGATCTCATCCTGTTGAACCCCACTTCCTTGTGTGTTTCCTTCTTATCCCAAGAGTGAGGAACAGGGCTTGGACCCTGTACCTGCTGGCACATGAAGAAAAGTTTGTAAATGGATGCTGCCTCTCCAGAGGTCCTGCCCTCCTTAGAGCTTCCAGAGCCATCTCTCCTCTATTTCTTCTTTCTTCATTTCTCCAACATCTGTAGGTTTTGTTTTGCTTGTTAGGTCATTATCTTGACAGCAGACAGAATTGAGAGCTATTGTGGTTATCTCCTAACAATAGGTGGGGAGGGAGGTGGAGCTTCCATCAGCCCAAAGGAAATAAGAACCTGTTTGAAATCAGACCTGCAGAGTCCAGAGGAGGCCGGCCAAGTTCCTGGAAAAGCAATTCAGTCTTTTCAGGATGCTTAGATGATGCTGCATATTCAGTAGTGCCTTGGGCGCCACTCCACTGAGTCAGGTGGTGTTCTGTTCTTTGTCATCTGTTCAGTTCATCCTCAGGCTCTTGCTGCAAGAACTCCGGCCTCCTCTCACCTGCCTCCCTCATACGCCCTATCTCCTTTCTCTCTATATGCCGGTGCTTTGTTCCCTGTGCCCTCCCTTCACTGCCTTTTCCTCCCCAGGCTCATCTTGACCCAGGGAGACCCTCCTGGTTCCTCACTGCCCATGGAGGCCAGCCTGGGACCCATGACAGTCAGAGACGTCTGTCTGTTTCCATAGGCCCACTGGCTGCTCCTTCACCCCACTCAGCAGCCCCCCACCCTCCAGGGAGCCCTGTCTCTGGCTCTGCTCCCGGATAGTAAGAAGAGGGCAGCAGATTTACCAGATTTTATGTGGGTCTTTCTTTTTTCCTACGTAACAATACACATCATTCCAATTTTAGTGTGTGTCGCTGAAGCGAGCACAACAGTACATATCATACCACAGGACTTTCGTAAGCAGCTGAAGCCTGTAAATTTTGCCAGCAAAAGTACTTTCTTCTGATCTCCTTTTGCTTCTGGGACTGTCTTGACAGGCTGTGATTTGTGGAGGTTTTTTTTGTGATAAGGAGCTTCTGGCTGGGAAAATAATTTGCCACCTTCAATCTGTTTTCTGGACTCCTTTGTTGTATAGCTGTGAAAACAGGTGGCAGTGAAGCTATTCCCCACGGCACGTTCTTGGAGGCCCAGCTTGGGATGGGAGAACCTGGGGATCTTTGGGGACAGATGGTCCTGCTCTGGGCTAGGAGAGGCTTTTTCTCCCCTTTAAGCAAAACTTGCATTGTTTGAGCACTTTCTGGGAGCCAGGCTCTGGGCAAGTGCTTCATTGTCTCCTGCAATCCTCACAACAGATCTACAAGGCAGTCTCATCTGCTAAAAGCGGAAACTGAAGGTAGGATAACAGGTCTGTGACCATAACAGTGAACTGTGGCGGTGGACTGCCCAGGACTGCCTGGACTTACAACCACTGAACTCTCTCAGCTCACAGTAGTCCACCCAGTTCAGCATATGAAATACAAGGACAATTTTGTTTTACTATGAAGCATTAACAATTTGAAAAACACATAGACTATCCAATACAAACACATGATGTAGTTACAAACCATGTTTCTACAGCTGGAAGCCCCAGTCTAATTTCTGTCTCTGCTTTGTCATAACTTCATCTGCTTTTAACTCTTTTTTTTTTTTTTTGGTGGGGGGGACCAGGAATCGAACTCAGGACCTTGCGCTTGCCAGGCAGGTGCTTGTGCCACTGAGCTATATCCCCAGCCCTTTTATCTGCTTTTTCAATAGTCCGAGTCGCCTAGTGAAATGTAAAGATTAAGATTTCTGCTGCCGTCCAAGACAACCCTAACCATAAGACTCCAGCACCACTCCTAAGGGAGCCCAGCCTAAGGAACTCACATTATGGGCTCTCAGGCCTTAGATCTCCCAAATTCTTCACGGGCTCTTTCTTCATCCCCACAACTGAAAATATTCTTTCACCTCTTTCCAAAAATTGATGGTGCTAGAGAACTAAGCTGGAGTTTCTTTTGGAAGGGTCATATATACCCTTGTTCTTAGCCTTCTTGCTTTGTAAACTAGGGCCAAAAGAAAGATTGGGTATCTCACATTCCTTAAATACATGTAAGCTCTTTCTCTATGCCTCTTTTGAGCTCAAGGAACTGCGCTTACCCAGTGGCTTCTAATAGGCATGTGTTAGTCAGATTTTCCATTGCTGGACACAATACCCAACACTCTGCATCATAAAAGAGGAGAGGTTTAGTTTGCTTCATGTTTTAAGAGGACTCAGTCCATTGGCCAGATCCAAGGTAGGAGCATCACGGTAGAAGGGTGTGGTGGAACAAAGCTGCTTAGTTCACGGAGGCTGGGCAACAAAGCAGGGGAACGGTGCCAAAGAGGAAGGAGTGAGGGACAAGTCACAGACCTCAAGGCCCTGCTTCATGACCCACAAAGACAGCTTCACTAATTCCTCTGGTGAATCCCAAAGCCACACGTGGCTAATGGGAAATCTGGTGGAAAACTGGAGGGAGGAGGAAAGGAAATGCCTGGTGGTTTACTGCTTGCTCTGCTTCTTGCACCTCAAGAGTGGCTGCATTTTCTTCATGGCGTCAGCTCTCCACTTAGGGTCCACCAGACTGCCCCACGACACATGCAGCATCTGTTGGTTTTGGCTCCAGGTCACACCTTTTGCCCCTGCTGTCTCATGGGCCCTCGCATGGTAGTGTCTTCTTCCTGTGGTGAATCTCTGCCTTTCCCCCTGATCCTTACTTACATCCTCTGCTCTCTGGTTACCTAATCTGAAATTCCTCCATTCAGAGTGACTTTTACCAAGTACCATGCAAACCGTGCAGCCTACACAAAGGAGAGTCTAATTCCTCTGCTTTTCCCTGCTCATCTCAAAAATGAAGAACCCAAAGTGCATTCATGTCTTTTTAAAAACATGTGAATGTGTTGTGATTACAGAATTTATTTGTTCACAAGGAAAATCGTGAGCAGCAGCAATAAATAGACCACTCACGCAGACTACGGGGACCCATCTCCTCTCTCCTCTCCTGCCCATAGAAGCTGGGGAAACTCTCACTCCCAGATGACTGCACCCCCACTGGCCAGGAGCCAGGCTAGGCTGGTGGGGCTCCTGGCTCAATGCTTCGGTTCACCAGGCGCAAGTTGGGCCCAGAGACACAAGCTACACAGACCCAGCCTTGGCTGTAAGTGTGGGAAATCCTACATGGGAACTTGAAAATGCTGGTCACTGTGCTGGGGCCTCCAGGGAGCATGAGAGGGCACAGGGATGTGGGGAGAAGAGCAGCTGATGATGATGCAAATCAATCCTGTCACTGTGGAGACCCATGTGTTTGGACATTCAGCAAATACTGAATCCTTTCTTCTATGTTTATTGTTTTTTACATGTTACTATTTGACACCATAGTTATTATACTTTGTCAAAAAAGGAATATTACATTTGAAGGAGAAAATTCATCCAGTTCTCTAGTGGCAGGGGAATGGAGAACAATGTTGGCAGAAAGAAAAACTCTCCACTTAAAAACTGGCAGGTGCTGCTGAAGGTGGCTGCCTTGATATTACTGTAATGCTTTTTTCCTGATGCTCTGATGGAGGAAACTGAGATATTCCAATACTTTTACCCCTTGTGTCAGAGGAGTGGGAACTAATTATAAAGTATCTTCAATATCCTCTCTGTTGAAAGATGACAGCCACTGTTTTTCTCTTCTCGAAAGAAGCAATGGATACACTTCATCGCCTGGCCCTGGCTGTGTAACAGTCTTTCCTATAGTACACATTTGGGATGATAACTATTTTTTCTTATAGCAACTTTTCCTTTGATAGAACTTTTCCAAATAGCAGAGGATGCATCCTTTGCTTTTAGGTAACAGTGACATGCAGCAGAAAAAAGAGGTAACTGGGGCTGAAAGAGTCCCCTTTCAATTCTCTATCCCTGAAAAATAAATCCCCGCGGTAGCTTTTCTGTTTACGAGTCTTGAGAAGTGGAAGGGTGAGAGGGGTCACCTTCTTAGGAACTCCAACTTGGCCCAAGGGAAAGAACTAAGATTTCAAGGTCCTGACCTGGAGCTTGTTAACCAAAGTGCTCAGCTGCTTGGTAGGGGGTGTACTCTGCGCACAATCTGGATGGAGGAGGATGAACAAAGACCTCAGCTAGTCCCCAGTACCGTAATGAAAAAGGTCATGGAAAATGGGAAAACTGAAGGTTAGAGAAGGTGTCAGTGGCCATGACAGGAAGCTGCAGCACTGGACTTCCAGCCCAGGCCTGTCTGGATTTATAACCATTACGACATCTCAGCTCCCAACACTCTAGCCAGTGAAATGAAAAAACCATTTCACTATAGCACAATGAATTAACAGTTCAAAAACATGAAGTGTCCAATGCCAGCACCTTGTTGTTGAATGTAAGCACATTTCTCCTTTACTACTGTTAAACTGCTTTGTTTCAGAGAAGTTTCTGGGGTGTGTGTGTGTGTGTGTGTGTGTGTGTGTGTGTGTGTATTGGGACGAACATCACTGCCCAAGAGTACTGCAGGGAACTGAGGGCAAGTGGATCAGGAGCTTCCTGTCTTTCAAAGCTGTGCAGTAGGTGGAGGGCAGCAGTACAGAAATCCAAGCGCAGTCAGCAGTCGGGGAGCAGGGGCCCAAGGTTTGCTGAGGGTCCCGTAATGAAGCACCAGCCAAGTGGGTGGAGCAGGGTCTGTGTGAGACCAGCACCTCCTCTCTCCAAACATGACAGGAAATGAACTCTGCCCAGGGCGGCTGACATGCCTCAGTCACAAGTTCCTCTAGGTTCTAGGTCACAAGGACTTCCTAGATGCGTTCACTAGTTATGATACCCAGAGAAAACACTGTCAGCTAGAGAAGTCCCTAAAACACATACTATTAAAAAGTGACTTATCTTTGTTTGGAACTCTGTATTGTCTGTATTGTGCTTGTGATATGTTGTAAAATGTTGTATGTCTGTTAATGTTTCCCTCCTTTTATCCTTAAAATAAAAAAAAAATTAAAAAAAAAAAGTGACTTAATGTGATAAATAATTACTTATGAAAGGGGTTATCCTATAGCTTATGAAAGTAGCTATGAGGCAAGTTATTATTCAGAAAGCTTGGAGTGTAGTGAAGAAAAGAAACTCAACAACTAAAATTAAAGCCTTACAGGAACTCAGATTATGATGTAATCTTTTTCAAATGAAAAAAAGTTTGCAGTATTGGAGACTGAGCTCAGGGTCTTGGGCATATTTGGCAAGCACTCTACCGCTGATCTGCCTCCCCAATACCTCCCTCCGTATTAAAATATTGTACTTTCAGATAGCATCTTGCTAAATTGCCAAGGCTGGCCTTGAACTGGAAACTTCTTACCTCAGCCTTCTCAGCACCTGGGATTATAGGTATGTACTATCATGCCTGGCTACAATGTAACATTTGAAGAAGCTGCTTCTTCTAAGGTAGGAAATTATATCAGACCCTTTCCTCTGTTTCTGGGATGAAATACCCGACATCCACCATTTAAAGGGAGGTTTATTTGGGCTCGTGATTTCAGTTCATGGAAAGCTGGCTCCAAGGCAGAAACAAGACAGCAAAGGGGCCTGGCAGAGGAAAAAGTGCTCAACCTGAGCTTCCAGGTAGCAAAGAGAAGAGGCAGGAGCAGGAGATGAGAATATACCCTTCTACATCCGTCAGTGAGCCAGCCCTCCAATCAGGCCCCATTTCTGAGTATAAGACTTTGAAAGGGATCTTTTAGAGCTAAACATTACAGAAATATCAACAACAAATTTAAATCTCACTCCCAGGATTTGTTAAGAACTTGTCCTACGGCTAACAGCTTAAAACTAGTTTACTGTTGAAACGGTCATCCATTCACAGTAAGTCTCAGTTGGGTGGGGCATAGCAGAACCACTTCGATTGCTTGCCAACATGGATGCTGTGCTGGACAACAACCCTTTAACTGCTGGGCTGTGGGAAGGACTGAAGGCTTTGTGGCAGGATAAGAATCCAGGGTGGTCCAAACAAGGGCCACTGCTGAAGTCTTTTAATATGCTGACAACCTGAATGCCCATACTGGTGCTTATCATCTGAGCTCTGCATCCATCCATCCATGCATCCATGCACTCCAACCAATTTGTCCACCCACTCCTTCTTCTATCTATCCACCTACCTATCCATTCATCTATCCACTCAATATTCTTTTTTGTTTGTTTTTTGAGATAGGGTTCTCTCTATGTAGTCCAGGCTGGCCTTGAACTCACTATATAGTGCAGGCTGGCCTTGAACTTGTGATGATCCTCCTGCCTCAATCTCTCAGGTGCTCAATATTCTATCTTGTATCCATTCAACAAACATATTCTGGGTACCTGCTGTCAGGGGATACATTGTCACAATGGATGTGTGGGTGAATTAGAAGTGGCTCTAATCCTGAAGGACCTCATAAGTTATTTTTATAACTTGTGGGAAGAATGTATTTTAAGTTCTGCCATTTATCCTACAGTCATAGAATTATGGTGGGATTTTAAGTAAAAAGTTAAATTGCTTTATAAAATTTCACAGAAAAAATGCTTATTATTTTAGACTTTTCGGGCGTTCTGCATTTTATCACTTGTTCCTCATAGCTCTCCAGCAAGATGGGCATAAACACATTCTACACACAAGGAAATGCACAGAACTTTTTCATGACAAATAAAGAGGGACAGAGGCAAGAATCTGGTTGATGGCTTTTTATCAAGGGCAGAAACACTTTGCTGAGTGATTGTAACTTCAAAGTATGGATTTTATTTTGATCTTAATGGTGACATTTTCTGATGAATTCTGTATATAGGAGTGGATGATCCAGTTTATTGTAGCTGTATTGATTCATTTGATTCTGCCACTAGCCAAATTTTTGGCTCTCTGCTAGTTTGGTAGAGCAAGAAGGAAGGCAGGGATCGTTGAAGTCCACAAGTCCCCTGTGATTAGTAATAACACTTTTCTCTTATAAAATGTACTTCAGCATCTTCAAAGAAAATAAGTTGAGATGGTTGATTGTATCAACTTGAGTAAGAGCTCAACTAAGATGGCTCAGCAATTCCATGCCCTCGGGTGTAGAAGACCCACCCCAAGGCGGCTTGTCGCCCGGATAGTATAAAGAAGAAATGAAGAAGGACGGTTCTGCTTCTGTTTCTTCTGAGGAGCTCCAGTCTTCACCCTCACCTTGGACGTCACCTCCTGGCTTCCATCTCAGACTCATCAACCTTCCATTGCAGATGTATGGAGTCTGATACAGACTTGCATGGGGCACTGCAGTGAATCTCTCAGTCTCCAGTGTGCAGACAGACCCTCTGCACTCCTCCGCAGCTGACTCTGTGGGTGGCCACTGTAAGGCAATCTTGTACGTTCTTATACATTTATTTATCTTGTGTTATAGCTGTTTTTCCGGTAAACACTGACTGATACATAAGTGTTCTATTTCTTTCAAGAAATTATTGAACCAAGAAAAACATGTCAGTGTTCTTTTTGAGATTTACTTTCTTCCTTTTCATGAAGCCAGTATGAATGTTTGCTTTTTAGCCATCTGACCTTTCTGTGCCTGACTTTGGCAGGTTCTGATAATGATGGCCTTTGGCTCTGAGAGTGATTGAAGAAACATTCTTGTGAATAAATGAGAGAATACCTCCTAGAAGGTGGTTACGTTTGAGTCCATTTTAAACTGTTGGTAGGTAAGAGTCTATAGTATATTCATAAGAAGAAAGTAAGGCTTGCTGCCCTTTTCTTCTCTGAACTTCACTGAAAGTGTTGGATAGAGAAGAAGTAACTGCAAGAAGCAAGACCTGCCCTCAGGAGATTGTGACCAGGAGCTGGCCAACAGTTACTAAAGCTAAAAGCCCCTGGTGGAAAAGCAGAAGAGTTCACTCTTATTGGCCATCTAAGAGGTGAAATATTGGCCATCTAAGAGGCGTCTATATCTAGAGCAATGACAGGTGTATTATTCTACCAAAGCAAATACATTTCAATAGGGCTTAAATGGTCAAACCCACAGAAGGCTCTATGAAAAGAGTAAGTTGTTCATGAACAGATGATCTCTGCCTGCGCCTGTCAGAGATGTTAGAGAAGAGATTCCTGGGACCTGGCCCGGGACCTGCTTCCCCTCAGCCAGGAGGGGAGCCTGGATGGAAGGTGCAGGGAAAGGAGCTGGATCTGAGAAAGCTAGAGCCAGACTTGAAGATATTGTCAAACGGGCCCTGTGGACTGCAGGTGTGTGGTACTTTGGGTATTTGAGGACTTTCCTGTCCTTTCTCTTTCATGGGGTTGGAGACTTCTCCACACATAACCATTGAAGGAACTGGAAAATCTTCACAGCACGTTATGCAGGTTACTACTACAGATTATTTATTGCTGAATTAAAAGTGAGCCCAAAATTAAGAGGCTTAAGACAACCATTTTATTTGTTCATAATTCTACATAAGAAAGTAAAAAGTGTCTCCAATAGCCACCAGCGTTAGTGTTCGTGAGTGTATACAAACAATTTCCACAGCATATAAGCAATACTCAGACAAAGCCATTGTATTAGTCACCTTTCCATGCTGTGACAAAATACCTGAGAAAAACAACTTAAATGAAGAAAGGTTTGTTTTGGCTTATAGTTTCAGTCCAAGACCACTGGGATCCATTGCTTCTGTGTTCCTGGTGAGGCATAACATCATGGTGGCAAGAATGTATTGGAGGTAAGCATCTTACTTCACAGTGAACAGGAAGAGGATGGAGTGTCTGGAGATAAGTTATAGTCCCCAAGGACACACTCCCTGATATCCATTCCCTTCACCTAGGTCCCATCTCCTAAGTTTCCATCACCTTCGGATAATTCATCAAAGTATTGATCTAACAATGGATTCATCTACTGATGGAATTAAAGCCTTCATGATCCAGTCACTTTCCAAAAGCCTCAGCTCTGAACACTGCTAGGACCAAGCCTTCAACATATGAGATTTTAGGGCATGTTGTATATCCAAACCATGACAGCCATGCTTTGACCAGAGTAGAACAAGACAGAGAGAGACAATACTATTTTGGGATTACACATGTGTTAGTCAGCTTTGCATCACTGTAACAAAATGCCTCCAAATGTCAGCCTGTACAGAGGAAACGTTTCTTCAGGCTCACAGTTTTGGAGTTTTCAGTCCATGATTGAATGAGTCTGCTGGGTTGGGCCTGTGATGAGGAAGAACACCATGGTGGGAGCACATAGTAAAGGAAGGATGTTCAACTCACAGCCAGTGATAGAAGATGAAGACTCTAAGATCTGAATTGAGGACATGCCCCCAGTGACCCAAAGCCAACCAACAGAGCCCACCTCTTAACACCTGAAATCCAAGCTACAGCAATGCCTAAAAATACACTGAGGCAAGAACATTCTGCAATTCCCAAGGTGGTCAGGCACCTGGTAGCAGACAAGGCCTGTTTAATGCCTCCTCCTAGAGTCTGGCTCTACCTCTCTGAGATGCTGCTACCTAGGTGATGCTGTCTCCCCCTTCCCCCCAGTCAAACTTTGACTACAAGCGTGTTCCTAGTGGTCTTTGACATGTGTCTGACAGAATTCAGCTCCCTGGGTCTTCTGCACTCAGAGTCACTTATCTGGCTTGAATTCTCTGGCAGTTCCGCTGGGATATGACAGGCGTCTGATTCGATTACATTCTGACACTGTCTATCTGGAGATAGCATCAGAGCCTGTAGATTGAGGCTCAATTTCCTGCCAAAGATGCCATTTGAAAGTTCAGGTTTTTTTTACCTATACTTCTAATCCACAAGCCTCCTCCTTAGGTTCTATTAATTTGCTAGAGTGGATCACAGAAATCACTTGTTTTTGCTGGATTATTATAAAAGATATTACAAAGGACACAGATGAAGTGATACAGGGGGTGAGGCTTGTGAGAAGTATGGAGCTTCCATATCCTCTCTGGGCCACCACCCTCCAGAAGCCTCCACATATTCTGCTATCCAGAAGCTTGCTGGCCCCAATGTTTTTGGGTGTTGATGGTGGCTTCATTACATAGGTGTGATTAGGGGCCAGGTCAACCTTCTGTCTTTGCAATCCAGACTCCATACTGAGGCAGCCTAGGAGCTGCCAGCCACCAGTCAACTCCCTGGCATATAAAAAGACACTATTTTGGAGATTGTGAGTATATATTTTATAATATCATAAACCTCTAAATCAAGAGGCCTCTAAAAAGATATAGCCATTCTGTGCTTTCTCTTGGTTAGCTGGTTGGTATCAGTCCTCTCTCCAATGCTACCCAAACTGTAACAGTATGGTTTCTTCACCTGTGTTTTCTGTATCTGACTGTGGGTTCTTCAAAGCAGGAGCCTGGTGTATTGTTCACTCAGGACGGCCAGCCTACGGTGGTATCCTCTGTGTAGAATATGCTCAATAAACTTTTTTTAAAAATGAATTTGATATTGACCCTGATACTCGTATGTAGAGCGGTGTCCTCATTTCCAACCAAATCTCTGGCAAAACAAGTTTAGAGCATTGTACAAGTTTTTTGATGAATTAGTGTGAAATACTAAGAGAAATTATTGACACACTTATGATAAAGAAAGTACTACAAAGTAATGAGACTATAAAGTAAAATTATGGCAAATGACTAAAAAACGAAGGAATTCGTGTTAATAAACAATCTTTCTATAATTTGTTTCTTCCTAGTGAATTGCAACAACGGCTGCTGATTTACAACAGGCTGCTTCTGACCAAATCTAGCTCAGCTTGTGATCAAGAAATATAACTCAGCATGAAATATAAAATATTTCATTTCTGTGCACCAAATGTCATTGAAGCATTTAGAAAAATGCTAAAATCCCACTCATGGATGATTTTTTCCCCCCTCTAGTAAATTTTAATCACAACAAATAGGCAATAAACACAATGTAGCATTTCCTCTATAATTAAATGGACTAAATTCACAAGTTTACCACATTCATTAAAACAGCACTCACCCACTTGTAAAATTACAAATACATATCATTTTTTGGCTTCAGAGGTGATTATTATTAGTTCATATATTTGAAATTATACAGACTATCACTTTCCCTGCACTATTTCAGATTTGTTAAATTTATGACAATCATTTATTAGAAAAAAATGAAAGCTTGAGTAGAATCTGACCTTTAAGTGAAACCCACTCATACCTGATGGAGCTATTTTCTTCAGTCAAATGCCATCTCCATCCCTATATACAAAGGTAGTTATGAACTGCAGTAATAGACAACCTTGCACTTTCAGAAAAATAAAAGCATATTTATTTTAATCATTTCAGTCTGGATATAGATATAAATTCTTTCAGAACATAATGGTGCAAAAAGCTGATAGTCTGAGATGTTGCTTATATTTGACTCTGAAGACCTAATGATGATACAACATAATTAAACATGTGATACATGCGGTGACTTTGAAATACATTATCTGTAGGATGAATAAAGAAAAGAAATGGGCTTTTTAAAAGTGGAATATTTAAAAAGTAAATCTGGATTTTAAATGTTCGGCTATATCATTCTTTCTCTCTCCCAAGTCCCGTAGGAAGTAGTTTTCATGGACTCAGATTTTGAAACTCTTGAGTCTAATTCCCAACTCAGGGCCAGAATCCCCTCTGCCAATCTCTAAGCACAAGCAGCCTCTCACAACCGCCCTTCCTCCTCCCTTGCGGAGGCTGGGTGTTGGGAGTGGCTTCTTTACGTCGCTAGAGGCTTACCCCATCTCCCTGTAGTGTCCGCAACCATAAGTCCTTGCTCTGTCCTCTCTTTCCTAGAAATGAACCAAGTCACACATTTATTGCTCATATTACACATTTTTCAGACATCTCTATATTCTAGCTATCATATGCTGGACTGACCCAAGCTTATCAATAGCCGTCTTAAAATGTAAACCAGAGTCAGGCATGGTGGCTGCGTAATCAAAGCACTTGGGAGGCTGAGGCAGAAAGATGACTTTGAGTTTGGAGCCAGCTAGTGAGTTTAAGACGAGCCTGAACTGCATAGCAAGACTCTGTCTCAAAAAAAAAAAAAATGTATATCGGAAATGTGGGACCTTTTAAAATGATTATCTATAGCCAGGTGTGGTGGAGCACGCCTGTAATCCCAGCACTCGGGAAGCTGAGGCAGGAGTATCGTTGCCAGTTTGAGACCAACCTGGGCTACAAAGTGACCTCAAGGCCAGTCTGAACTCCACAGTGAGACCCTGTCTCAAAAAAATCATAAAATTATTATCAGTACACGTTAGTAATACATAGTGATTGCATTCATTGTGGGGCATTGTTAAATGTACATACACAGCCTTTTTGTACGTCCCCTTTCCCATCCCTTCCTCACCCCTCCATCTCTTGGTGCCCTTCCCATTTGCAAAAGATCTGTCTTTCCTAATACTCACCTTTTAGTTTGCTCTTTATTTGTATTTGGGGTTTCTCATATAAGAGAAACTATGCAATATTTAAGAATTTGAGTCTGATTTATTTTACCTAGCATTATGGTCTCAAGGTACATCCATTTTCCTACAAACGACTCAAATTTATTCTTTTTGATGTCAGAGTAGAACTCCACTGTGTATATATACACCACATTTTCTTTGTCCATCATCTGCTTCCAAGTTTTAGCTGTCTTGAGTTGTGCTGCCATGAACATGAGTATACATACATGTATCACTGTAATAGGATGCCTTCAACTTGTTCAGGAAACATCTAGAAGGGGAATAGCTAGGTCAAATGGAATTGCTATTTTTAGTTTTTTGAGGAAGCTCCATACTGGTTTACATAGTGGTTGTACTAGTTTATATGCCCACCAACAATGTAGAAGTCTTTCTTGTTCCCATGGCCTATCCAACATTTGTTATTATTTGATTTTTTGCCTATAGTCATTCTTTCCTGACTAAGGTAAGATCTCAATGTTGTTTTAATTTGCATTTCTTTAATGGCTAGAGATGTTGAGCATTTTTTCTTGTATTTATTGGCTATTTGTACTTCCTTTTCTAAGAGGTATGTGTTCAATTGCCCATGTTTATTGAGTCTTTCATTTTAAGGGAGGTCTAATTTTTTTGACTTTTTCGTATATTATAGACATTAGTTCTCTATCTGAGGAGTAGCTAGCAAAAATTTTTTCTAATGCTGTAGGTTGTCTCTTCATTCTATGGGTTGTTTCCTTTGATGTGCAGAAGCTTTTTAATTTGATATGATCCCATTTGTTGATTACTGATCTTATTTCTTGTATAATAGGGATTCTGTTAAAAAAAATCCTTGTTTATGCCTATGCGTTCAAGAGTTTTACCTATTTTATCTTCTGGCAAGTTAAGTGTTTCTATTTTAATACCTATGTCTTTGATGCATTTTATTTTACTTTATTTTAGTACATAGTGAGAGATGCAGGTCTAGCTTCTGTCTTCTGTATGTGCACAACCAGATTTACTAGCACCATTTGTTAAAGAGGCTATCTTTCCTCCAGAGTATGTTTTTGGCCCTTTGTCAAAGATTAGATCTCTGAATGTGCCTCGGGTTGTTTCTGCGCCCTCTGTTTGGTTCTACTGATCTGCCTGTCTGTTTTTATGCCAGTACTAAGTTGTTTTCATCACTGTGGCTTCATAATATAGCTTCGTATCTAGGGTTGTGATGCCTCCTGCTTTGCTCTTGTTGCTCAGGATTGCTTTTGATATTTTGGGTCTCTTCTGGTTCTACATAAATCTTAAGGGTTTTTTTCTAGTTCTGTGATGAATGATGTTAGTATGTTGATTGGGATCGTAAACTTTGATAGAAGAGTATGGCCATTTTAATAATATTGGATCTGCCTATCCAGGAAAAGGGGGTACCTTTTCATTATTTGATGTCCTCTTGGATCTCTTCTTGTAGAGCACTATAGTTTTCATTAGAGAGGGCTTTCATGTTGTATGTGAGGTTACTCCTATGCATGTAACTTTTTAAAAAGCTATTGTAATGGTATTGTTTTCATAATTTCTTTCTTGGGGGATTCATTGTTTGTGTAAATGAATGTTATTTGTTTTTTTTTGTTGTTGTTGTTGTTTTGAGACAGGGTCTTACTACATGGTTCAGGCTGGCCTTGAGCTCACTATGTAGCCCAGGCTGACCTCAAACTTGCAGTGATCCTCCTGCCTCAGCCTCCCTAGTGCTGGGATTACAGGTATGCACCAGCACACTTAGCTGCCATTGATTTTTGTGTATTGATTGTGTATCCTGCTACCTTGATGAATTTATTTATTAGTTCTAGGAGTATTTTGGTGGTATTCTTGTGCCCTGCATTGAAAATAGGGTAGCTGCTCCTGATTGGCTTTGGACTCCAGTTGCATGGAACATTGATTTCCATCCTTTGATTTTTAGTCCATGAATTTCTTTGTGAATTAAATATGTTTTTCATATATAGAATAGTGTTGGGTTTTGTTTTTGAATGTCAGCCAATCTGTGTCTTTTGATGGGGAGTTGAGGCCATATACCCTGAGGGTTTTTACTAACAGGAGTTGACTTATTCCTGTTGCTGCATTATTTTTCTGTTACTGATTCCTTTAGTTTTCCCTTTTTCTTAACTGCTCACTCTACCTAATGTATTCCTTCCATTAGACATTTTGGTTGTTATTGATTTTATTGTCTCTTTCTAGAATATTCTCGGAAATTTTTGGAGTGCTGGTTCAGTGGCCATGAATTTCTTAAGGTTTTTTGTTTGTTTTGTTTTTGTCATGGAAAGACCTTGTTTCTCCATCAGTTTTGAAAGACAGTTTTACAGGATATATTAGTCTGAGTGTGGTGGATTGACAGCTGGAGGTCAATTTATAACACCTAGCTGGATTGAGTAAGCATGGTGCTGGGTGTCGAAGGCCCACCTGAGGACTGTTGCCAGCAGCATAAGAGGCAGAACTGGAGAAGAAGTTAGGTTTTGGGAGGTGGTAGAAGCTGTAAGGAGCTGTTGGTTCTTTTGGAGGAGCTTCTCATGCTAGCTTTCCTGATGAACTCAGCTGTTTTCATCCTCCAAGGAGCTCGGGACCTTGTTGGCAATGAGAATAGCTTTGGTTCACCTTGGGGGAGCTCTGGTCCTCATTCTGAGCATCGCTTCCTGGCTCTGGAGGGAAAGGTGGTGCACTGCTCAGTCTCCTGGAGAAGCTTGTTGCTTTGGCTCTCCTGATGGGAACTTGGCTGTCTTCATCATTAGAGGAGCTCGGGACCTCACTGTTGTGGTACTTTTTGGCGGAGCTCTGGTTCTTATTTTGAGTGTCGCTTCCTGACTCCAGTGTAGATCTCTCAGCCTGCTAATCCTTCATCCTGCTGGCACAGCCTTTCTAGATTTCTCCACTGACCTTTGGGCCTTCCAGCTCAGATCTGTGAAACAGGCCTGCATGAGATACTGTTGTGGGCTCTAGGCCTCCAGTTGGACTCATGGGAGGCATTGTTTTGAGCTCTAGGTCTTCAGCTGAACTCATGCAGGACATTATCGTGGGATCCAGGCCCTCAGCTGGATTCTTTGGTCTTTAGTGCATGGACAGATTTCCTGCACTCTCTTGTATATTATTCTTTGGGTGACTATTATAAATAATCTTATAAAATATGTGTCCTGTATTATATTGTTTCTCCTTGCAACAAATCCCAAACCATAGCACTGAGTGAAGAGTTGTTTTCTTTAAGGTACTGAAATATTTCACTCCAAACTTTCCTGGCTTTTAAGGTTTGTGTTGAGAAGTCTGTTGTAATTCTAATGGGTTTACCTTTATACATGACTTTTTTTGCTTTTAAAATTCTGTCTTTGTATTAGATTTCTGCTTTTAAGATTTCTTGTATTAGACTCAGCTTTTAAGATTCTGTCCTTGTATTAGACTTCTGGGATCTGTCATGCACGAGTTCTTTTCCGATTGTGGCTATTTGGCATTCTATATGCCACGCTTACCCGATGGTGAATTCTTTCCCCATACTTAGAAAGTTTTATGCCACTGGTAATGCCTTCTGAGTTTTCTCTAGCTCTAATTAACCTTAGGTTAGTCTTTGAATCATCTAGCAGCTACTGGATCATTTCCCATGATCTTCATTGTTTTTAAAGTATCTGAGTACATGGTTACCTGCAGCTGCCCTGTCTTCTAGTTCTGACACTGTCCTTACATTGGTCACTTCTGCTGCCTACACTTTCTTTTTTTTTTTTTTTTTTTTTTTGGTTTTTCTCCGGTACCGGGAACCGAACTCACAACCTTGCGCTTGCCAGGCAGGCGCTTTGCCGCTGAGCTAAATCCCCAGCCCCTCAATAGAAGTTTTTAACCCCTGGATTTCCATTTGGTACCTTTTCATGGACTCTAGTTTTTTGTCAAACTGAACCGTTTTATTCAGCTCCACTAGATTATTTGTATTTTCTTTAAGCTCATTAATCATTTTGCTTATTAAGTCCATTATCTATTTAGTTATGTCATCTTTGAATGCATCAAGAACCTTACTGATCTAGTTGTTTGTCTGTTTGTTTTTTTGTTTATTGTTTTGTACAATTTAGCTATTTGCTTTAAAAAAAAATTTCCCCACCATCAATGCCCCTTAGATCAGCTTTGGAATAAATTGAGAGCTTTTGGAGGCATTTTATTACCTTGTTTCTTCATGTTTCTATTTCTTTCTCTCTCTCTCTCTCTCTCTCTCTCTCTCTCTCTCTCTGTGTGTGTGTGTGTGTGTGTATGCATATGCTGAGAACTGAGGATTAATTAGAGTAAAAAGACTTTTTACTATCATAGAGCTCTCTTTAATTATTGTCTGCTTTCCAATGCTGTGATCTTGGCTTTGTCTGGGTTTGGGTATTTATCTACCCTTCATCTTCTTCAGTTTAATAGGATTGGACCTATTTGCATTTCTGGGCTTCTGGGCTGTCAGTTGTTTTTCCTAGAAATCCCCCAGGACCTTGTGGTTGTAAGGTGAGCTGGCTGTGAACTGGGGCACCTTGATTCCTTTCTCTGTGATATTTCACCCTCCAGGAGGCTAACGTGGGCTTTTCATTCTGGTTTCAGGTTTCATTTTCAGGTCTCAGGGTGTCCAGCCTTCGCCCCATGGATCTCCCACACTACTAGGTCCTGGGCAACAGAGGTTATGGCAGAGCCAAATGGGCCTCAAGAGCATGGGGTCCAATTTCCAGTTTTTTGCTTTTTAAGTAATTGACTTAGTAAATGTCTTTTAACCGCTCAGTATTAGATGACACACAACATCCACCTTTATCTATTTTCCAAGGCTTCTATAGTCATAAGATATAAGAGAATTTCTTTTAATTAACTGGCTTTCCTATACCATGTGTGTCACAGTGGTGATATCGCAGGACAGGACCAACATCAGGGAGGTCAGGCCACAGGGTGTGGGCTCCAACTGCTGAGGTATCAAGATAAAGGAACCACGTTTTCAGTAACTGATAGCAATTTTGTTCTTTCAAACTTCTTCCTTTCTTCTCACCCCTCATCCTACGTGGGCAGTTCCACCCTTAATTCCTAAATGTTTCAGCATGTGAAATTACTAGTGTACCTTTTCTTCAGCTAAAGGCACTTTTAGGTACTGATTTTGGAAAAAGCAGAGATTTCTGCTAATTGAGGAGAGGTCTCACTGGGCTTTTCTCATCACCCTATTTTTCAGGGTTTGGTCTCCTGATTTTAGTTTGAAACTTTCAAGAATGTCAAAAATAGCTATACTGAGACTTCAGCCTGAAGGTAGGGTAGGGGGGATGTGCTGTGCTGTGGTCCTTAGGGTTTCCTTGAGGAATTTGGTTCTCAGACTTGAAGACTTGGAAATTTTTCTATGAGTTCCCCACCTTTACCTGCTTGTGGACACCCATTGACTTAGGTTTGGGAAACCCAAGGGCCAGGTGGTTCATTTTTAAAAATTATTATTATTTTTCTCTGGTACCGGGAATTGAACTCATGACCTCGTGTTTGCCAGGCAGGTGCTGTGCTGCTGAGCTAAATCCCCACCCCCTAGGTGGTTCATTTATACTGGGGTAGTTTACTTCTAGTCTTCTTCTTGCAGTCTGCACAATTCTCAGATCAAACAAGAAATCAGAAATTTGCTAAGTGAGGTGCCAGATGTATACAATGGAGGATATTTCCAGCGAGTTTGAAGTTTGGTGAAGTGTCTTTCTCTACTTTGAGGATATTTTACATAAATGTCCATGGTTGGCCCACTAGAACAGAAGTGTTTTCTCCAGAGGTCCCAGCTGGATTCCAGGAAAGCTTGACTTCCTCTTCCCGTCTCTTCTGTGATTTTTCTTTTTCATGAAAAAGCGGGATATAAAGCAAAAAAATTACATACCCCTGGGCTCATCCCACCCCTGCCCGAGTGATGTACTCCTCAAATTCAAAATCACTGCAGAAAGTCCTTACTCATGGAAAGTGGAGAAGGCATAAGTTTTATTCAAGGAAACAATATACAGCATTAGGGATGTGGTCTTTCACCTTTCTTCGGTGTACGGATTCAAGAGGCAAAGTGTTCCAAGGGATAGGCCACTCTTTCAAGTAGGAAAAGTAGAGTCCTCCTCTTTCTTCCTTTTTGGATGCTCCCTTTGCCCCCACAAGCTTTGCCCTGTGCTGAGGAGGCTGGGTGGAAGGCCTCCCTGCCCTCCTAGTCTGGCCTCAAGACAGCATGCTTTTCTGTCCCTTTGGTACTACGCAATGATGAGACTGTCCTTGGAGCCTGAGTCTTAAATGCCTATGTCAGTGAAGGCTCAGCCCATCCTGGCTCCAGACTTTTAGGCATAACTTACATTCATTATTATGATTAAGGAACATTTCAAATACATACTCATAGGCAGATTTCTTAGAAACTCCCATGATCTCTACCACCAATGTTATGTCCTAGATTAGGTTTCACTACTTAGCAAGGGTGAAGGGGTTTTATAGAGATAGTTAAGATCTCTAAACAAAGGTGAATCAAAAGCGCAACTTACCAGGGTGGCCACGACCTAATCATGTGGGCACTTGAAAAGAGACTCCAAGCCGCAGAGAAGCTCTCTCTTGACTCCGATGAAGCAGCCACATGGCAAACTGCTCAGTCCTATGGCTGTAGGGATCTGAAATTTTCCACAATGGAGTGAGCTTGGAAGCACATTCTGCTTGAGCTGTCCCTCCAGATGGTAGTGCAGCCCAAGCAGTCCTTATCACCCAGTTCCGGTGGGTTAGGAGTCCAGGCAAGCTTTTGTAGAAAATAGAAAAATAGTATAATGCCGTGCTACTGAAACTGTGGTCCATGGTCTCCTGTTATTCACAGCCTGTGTTTCTGATCAGTGGGGAAATATGTACAGAAGTGAGAAAAAAGCATTAATAAATTTTCACAGCAGCTTGACAACAATCAAGGGTGTGATCATTGGGGCAGGACCTCAAGCAGTATGGCTCTGTCAAACTTAGATCGAATGTGGTATAACCTATGTACTAGATAGATGTTCCAACATACATATTTTTGTTTTATTTGTAGACTGAAATCCAAAAATGTATAAAAATCTAAGAAATGGAAGTATTTATTTCCATAACTTATTTTTAATATTTACTAAATTTTGTTTGTTTTAAAATTTAGCAAATTATTAGTTAAATCAGGGAGGTAATAGTCCAATCATTTATTTTTACCCTTGCGCTATTTCCCCTCTATATTTCAATGACAGCTTGATGTACTTAGTAACGACCTAATGATAGAGAAAATTAACCCAGAGAACAAACAAATCCAGGAAAAAAATTTCATTATAACTCAGAGAAAGCACTGATTTGCTAATATGGTAATTCTAGTATGTGTGCAATTTGAACACAATGACAATATGAGTAGTTCTTTATGACTTCATTGCTGATTTTAACACAATTAGCTCTGAACCACATAAAACTATTAGAAAATATATTGTCAGCAAAGGTGGTTTGGAGCTTAGGTTTTGTTCTGATACTACAGCTGCAATGGTAGAAAGTCACTCGGATTAAGGAATTTGTGATAGATTATAAATCAATGCCCTGCTTCCTTCACTGAGAAAATCCTGCTACAGGATCAAGTGAACTAATTATACACTCCGTGATAAATTAAGAACGTTTGAATTACATTAGAGCAAATGCATCAAAGATTGTTCTCCTTTTATATGATAATGTAGAAATAGAGCATGATAATCTCTCACTTCATGCTGAGGTATACGGTTGTTGAGAAAAATCTGTCAGGAATAAAACATAGAGTGAATTCATGTTTCTCCCAGAGAAGGAATCAGTTTTAAAGATGCAAAATGGACATCCAGACTTGCTGATTTGTCTGATATCTTAGGAATTTTTAATGATCTTAAAACTTCCACATAAGGAAGGAAAACAAGGAAAGATTAAGAGGCAAACTCAAAAGTTCACATTTCTACAGATTTTTATGATGTGTCAAACATAGTAATATAGACGATGAGCTATTACTGTACATCTGTGTCACTGTGAATTTGGGTTTTATTTTCCATTGAAAGGTAATGCCCACCTAAGAAATCTGTGGCTCTAGAATGTATTTCTTTCATGAAAAGATAATTTAAACTGAACTTTAAAGGATAAATTCTAGAACTGGCTACTGACCAGGAACTGACAATGAATTTTGAAATAAAAAGCATTATTTACCTCATTTTTGTTTTCTTTGCTTTTTTCTTGTATTTATTTTTGATAAAAGTTAAAAATGAGTATTCTGAGCTTGCCACATTTACTTTAAAATCTCTTTTCCTGTCCTCATCAGCGCATCTCTGTGAGGCCGATTTCCCTGCTAGAAGACAAGCTGAGGTGCGTCACCTCCTGTGCGTAGCAAGGTCCTCCAGCCAAAGTAGATTAGATAAAGTGACAAGCAGGAAGCGAGCTCATTTGTCAAACTTTATATATTGACAGACGTGGTTTTTTTTGTTCAAACTTGATTGTGTGGGGAATTGCTATCTTCATAACTTCCTGATACAACTATGATCATGGCCTGACAAAGAATTAAGAATGGAATATCAACTCTCATATTCATTACTGTGTACACATATTCAATGAAAAACATAGTTTAAAAATTCTTATGCCTTTCCATAGGACATGTATATTCTTAGTTGTTTTTTCGTTTTGTTTTGTTTTGTTTTGTTCTGTCTTTTTGAGACAGGGTTTTGTAATGCATTTCAGGCCAGCCTCGAGCCTGCTCTGTAGCCTAGACTGGCCTCAGACTCACAGTGCTCCTCCTGCCTCTGCCTCCAGAGTGCTGGGATTACAGCTGTGTACCACCATGCCCAACTGGCATGCTTATTCTGGTATGTATAGAAATATAATTTTATGTCTGCTGAATCCAATAAATTTGGACTTATATTTTGTATGTCTAGTTTTGTATCATTTAAGGTTTCAATAATTCATTTTAAATATATTTAATAAAAGAATGGGCCTGTGTCAAATGGCAATTTTTAAAAAGAGAAATCAAACCTTCCTCCCAACTGGAAGAGATATGATGTGGGTGTAAGACCACAAGGGCTGCGTCCGCCTCCACAGAGCCCCATGTCTCAGCACCCTTGTCTCAGCTGGACACCCACTGATATTTTTTGCTGGATTATTTTAAAGCAAATCTTAGATGTAATATAATTTCACATGCAAAGACTTCAATATGCAGCTCTAAAAGTAATAACTTAGGAAATTTAGCCACATGCAAGAGGATAAGAATACATAATAGTAGCTAATACTTGGTTTTTATTCAGTTTTGATGATCTCAAATATGTATTTTGGTAATTGCCCAAGCCAATATGCAAATAAGCAGTGCATCCCACATTTGGTTGATCTGTCTCGAGTCTCCTTTGAGCCAATATTTCCTTCCCTTGCTTTCACAGATATTCCTCATTTAACAACCTACCTGTTTAACGACTGGACTAACAACCTGCTTGGACTTATGGCCCACATTTGGACTTATGTAGGAGGAACGTGAACAGCAGCACAGCCCGATGGTGGATCTTCGTTTTACTACGGTTTTTGCTGATTGTACCGCAAAGAACAGCTCTGTAGTTTTATGTTCTGTTATACGTTACAGTACTGCATGTAAAAGTTATGCAAATAAAAACAAAGTTGTCAAGTTGGAGTTTCCTTTGGCTGTGTCTTTGTTCTGCATATTGTAATGCACACACTCTACACTCCTCATTTAGGGACTAGCTCACTTAGCAACCCGTGGGGGAATGGAACTCTGTCGTTAAATAAGAAATGTCTTCTCTTTTTTTGGTCTCTGTCCCTTTTATTTTTTTAAAAAACCACTTGGTGAGGAGTGACCGGAGACTCTCCAATACTCACATTTCCACCACTGTGCCTGGTTATTGATTCATCATGGATAATCTGTTACCTGAAGACATCCAGCTGACATTCAGGCTGGCCTTGAACTCACTATGTAGCTTGGGCTAGCCTCATCTGTATAAAGTACTCCTGCACGTATAATCTATGTACATGTATGAATTTCTGGAGTTCAAAATTAAACTTTCTTTCTTTCTTTCAAGACAAGGTCTTGCTATATAGTTCTGGCTGGACTTAAACTCACTATATAGCCCAGGCTGTCCTCAAACTCATGGCAATCCTCCTGCCTCAGCATCCCTGGGATTTCAGCCAGAGCAGTGAATAACTGGTAAAGAAGTGCAGCAGTAGCTTTAGCTGTCAATGAGCTTCTTTGCTCTGCTATTGTCTATGCCAACAGGACCTCAGTTGGTGTTAGCTTTTTCTGTGATCCAGTCTATTTGTTGATTTTTGAGCTTCAATTTCATTGCAGATTCTCTTCCCTCTTGTCTTCTCTGGTGTCAGTAGTTACACGTTTAACATATCTGCCCCTGGCTGCTCCCCTGGCTGGTTACTGAAGTGGGTTGTTTGTGACTTGGGCTAGTTGCTTCAATCCCACATTGCAAGGTGAGATGCGTCCGCCATCTCCCCGTGGTGCGTTGCCAGACCCAAAGTCCTTCATCCCATTACATGGACAGATACAAAGACCACAGCACTTGTGGAGTTCAGTTTAAATCTTCTCTGTCTCTTTCTTTATTTATCTGGTCCTTTTCTTCTTCTGTGTGGTTTAGTTGCTGCCCTTGCTCATCCAGCATAGCGGTGGTCTTGATTCCTGTATCACAAGACTCAGTGGCTAAACCCAGGTATTATACATGCAGGAACACTTTGTACAGGTGCGTGACTTTTTATTTTCACATTAGTAGTAGTGTCATGGTCCCACTACAGACTTATTAACCACATAAGCTTGTCATTAGTCTTTGAAGAAAAAAAATCTATATATATATGTGTAACATGAAAATCTCTAAAACAAGGCTTAATTCTGGGGGGGAAATGTTTGACGAACTACGTGAATTCAGATTTCCCTCAATGCTAAGAATTATGTTTAGATAGAAAAAAAAAAACTTATTTTGATCTCAGGTAGGAAAACAGATTTCTTTGGGTTTTATCTCCCTTCACATGTTTAAAAAGTTAAAATGGATTTATCCTATCTCATGAAAAATGGTTTGCAAATTACACCTTTGTTAAAAAACAAAAACCACATGTGGTTAGTGGAAAAAAATGACACATTTGTCCTGTAGAAACTTCCGCATTTCTGAATTTGGCCAGTTGCTTCCTGGGGCTGCTCTCCTGCCAGTTCGTATCTCGTTGGAGTTGGTCAAACACTATTAGATTCAAGCGTGTGTGTGTGTGTGTGTGTGTGTGTGTGTGTGTGTGTGTGCACGCACGCATGCGTGCGGACAAGATTAATTCCTGGTGGTGCTCTGTGTTTCCATCGCGTCAGCCTGAGACACACGCAAGCATGGTTGCCCACTTTTAGTGTCGCCGACTGACAGCAAGCAGTGGGTTCAGTGGGTCACTCTGCTCCCTCCATTATAACATCTGCCATTGACTTTTACTTAATAGTCAGCAGCCATTAATTATTGCTCCCTCCATCCATTATTTTGCTGGGATTTGCAAGATAGTGATTTTCTAATTATCTCAGTGCTTCTGCATTTATCAGCTTGGATAGCTTTCTACAGAGAGAAACATTCTCTTTTACATTGGTTATCTTGAAATACAGTCTATAAAGGAAGGCAGGAAAATGCTTGATTCTTTCTCTTCCCTTTATCAATTTGCAATATAATAAATTTGGGCCTTAGCAATCTCCCAAGGTGACCAATTTATTTTGTTTGGTTTTGTGGTTTTTTTGGTGTCAGTATGAACTCATAGATTTTGATGTATTTCATGTGTTTCAAGACACCGTCATCATTATTCAAATGGTCCCATCATGGCCCTGGGAGCTGCTCTGAGTTGGCTCTTGGGTCTTTTTTGTCATTACCCTAGTTGTCTTTGAGTGATCCTTGTTTTTAGGCATGACAGAGTATCCTAGGCTCCTCTTTTACACTTTCAGTCACAGACAGGAAATGAAAACCACTTTTCAAGAAAGTCTGGTTCTTTTTAGTAGAAGTTGACATTTATGAACCGCATTTAGTGGTCTGCAGACTACTTCTTTAAACTCTTTTCTCATGGGCTAAAAGAGCTCACTGGGAACATAATGACCAAGGCTACTGCCCTGCCCAGGGTCCAGTGCACATGGCATCCTCAGGGAGGCCGTGAGGACAGGGACTTTGTTCTCCTGGCCCAATGTCAAGAAATAACGTGCATTCCACAGCTGAAGCCCTGGCTGACTTTACGTCCTTTAAGTACTTCCACAAGTACTTAATGAGAACTTCTTTTTTTTTTTTTTCTCTGGTACCGGGAACCGAACTCACGACCTTGCACTTGCCAGGCAGGCGCTTTGCTGCTGAGCTAAATCCCCAGCCCCTTAATGAGAACTTCTTACTGCTCTTTTCAGCCTCAGGAGCATAGCAGGGAACAAAACAGCTCCAGGGAGATGCTTTTCTAGTGAGAGGATGACAGCACATAGGAAACACATGGCTTCAAGTGTGGGGCTGCTTTTCCATAGAGACTAGTCTGAGAAGCTCTGGAGCTGAGACCTGAAGAAGTAAGAAAGGATGCCAGGCAGGAGTCTCGGGGAAGGGTGTTGGGACAGAGGGAATGGCCCGTGCAAGGACCCTGAGTCGGAAGTGTGCTGTTGGGTGTGGTGGTGGATGCCTATAATCCCAGCGCTCAGGAGGTTGAGGCATGAGAATAGTCACAAGTTCGAGGCTATGTAGTAAATTCAAGGCCAGCCTGAACTACATAGTAAGACCCTGTCTCAAAAACAAAACAAAAAAAGTGTGCTCACTATGATTTCTAGCACTGGAGATGCTGAAATGCTTTACTATCTCAAGTTTCAACACATCTTATATGTTGCAAAAAAGTCTCTTACAGTACAGTTTTACAAATTTGTAGCCTGTCTTTGAATAGCAGTCTTTTCTGTGGTGATGTTTATGCCATCACTTCAAGAGGTCTTACAAGATACACCACCTCTCCTCCTTCCCCAAGGTTCATATTCTTAAAGAGAATTTTTCTAATTCTAGAGGTTGGAGGTGTTTCTTGCAGAAGACATAGAAAACACAGAAACATGATGGGGTGGTGCACACCTGTAGGAGGATGAGACAGGAGGATTGCAAGTTCAAACCCAGCCTGGGTCACTTAGCAATTTTGTAAGACCCTGTCTCAAAATGAAAAATAAGAAAAGGAGAGACTGGGGATGTAGTTTAGTGCAGAAGCCCTGGGTTCAACCCCTAATACAGAAAGAAAAACAAAATAGAAGCAAAACCACAATAAAATTAAGACAGAACAGAAGCTATCACCCTTCACTGAGGGTTACCTCTGCTAACATGGCGTTTAGTGTCCCTCCATTCCTTTTATAGAATGTCCAGCTGTGAGTTCCAGACCCTGCCTTCCCACTTTTATTTTTATTTTTTTATTTTTTGTCTTTTTGAGACAGGGTCTCACTATGCAGTTCAGGCTGGTCTTGCGCTCACTTTGTAGCTAGGCCGGCCTCGAACTCGCAATGATCCTCCCGCCTCAGCCTTCCCAGTGCTGCCTTCCCACTTTTAGATGTAGTCTTATGTTCTTGGACAGCGCTCACTAGATTTCTGTTAGAACAGGACAACTGAGCTCTCACTAAGCTATGGCTTCACCTGCCTGACTTGTCCCTTCGGACTTGGGGATACTCCTGATGTGCACGGTACCTCTCCTCTTTCTGTAGGGAGCAGGCCATGAGCCCTGCTGTTTCCCTATCACTAACCTGTTCTTACTTCTTGGTCAAACCTTAGTGACAAAAATGAGCCACCTACCCCACTCCAACCTGCGCCGTTTCTCCTTCCTGCTGTGAGAGACCCTACAGGGTCAGCGGGGTGGTGAGGAGAGCAATATTTCAAAGATAGCGGCGGAGACAGGATTTAATCAGTTCTTCTTAGAAGGAAAGACTCTATCTTAGTGTAAAATGGAATTTTCATTTACTGAGTTTGCTTCCCTCACCCGAGGCTATGCATGGTATTACCATACAGAAACTGCTCGTTTGGTAAATTTCATCTCCAGCTATCTGAACACTTGGATATGTGAAATATTCTTAAGAGATTTAGACACATGTGGAACTAAAGAATGACCGTGCAAGCAAGAACAGGCAGAGGCTGTGCTTTTTGAGCTCTAGCAGGGGACTCACTCACACTACCACGGGTTATACTGGCAGAGACTCAAGGGCCAGTAGGGGGGAGAAGGTTTCAGGTACGCCCTGAATGGAATCTTTTGCTGGAGGAAGTTGGACGCTGGCTGGCTAGAGGCGGCCAGGTTTTGTATGACTGGTTTCAGGCACATATTCTGCTTTCTCTGAATTGAGGAAGGGGCAGGGATGACAATTGGGAAACTGATTCCCTGCAGTGTGCTGACCTATCTGGGCTGACTGCTGCAGAGGGTGTGGCTTGTTGTCCAGGCTGGTTGCTATGGAAACGGCAGGTCAGAATTTCAGGGTTGAGTGTGGTCTGGCCACTGTCCATTTGTATATTCAGCTTCTCACTTGTTTTTCAAAATGTCTTGTTGACAGTTTGAGTGCAGCAATGAAGAGAGACTTTCCTTTGGAACAGTCTATGAGGGTAGGCTGGTCCAGACAAACAGCTCAGACGCTAGAGTCCCAGAGTCTGAATCGCAGCAGGTGACTCTGGGCAGACCATTTTCATAGGGTTGTTGAGAGAATAAGAAATATAAACGTGACAGGTTTTCTAAAAGGCCCTTCATAAGTAAATGCTTGATCAGGGCGGTACATTGGAGAGAGATGGCTGGTGACTGTTCTGGGGGTTGGATTAACGGGTCTTGGCAGAGCTGAGACTTTTCTTTCTTTCTTTCTGTCTTTCTTTCTTTCTTTCTTTTTCTTTCTTTCTATTTTTTTGAGACAAAGTCTCTCTGGGTAGTCTAGGCTGGCCTTGAACTCACTATGTAGCCTAAACTGGCCTCAAACTCACAGCAAGCCTCCTGCCTCAGCTTCCTGACTGCTGGGATTACAGGTATGTGTTACCATACCTGGCCCCAGAGCTGAGACTTTGGACACAAGCTTCTGGTTCAGAAAAGATCCAATAAGTGGAACTCCCCTCCAGACACTTGGCCAGGGGAAAACAGGGTCCATACTGTGGGAGTCTATGGGATGTTGGCTGCTCCTGCTCTCTGTCTAGTAGTATTTGCCATCCCTCTGCAAGTATGCAAGGCCATCCCTGATAGGCTGATTGCTGCTGTACACTTGTTACGGAGTCTCTAGTGGATCAGAAAATCAGATGAAGTCCCTGACAGTCCACATCGCTGGCATCCACATGGACAGCACTGCTGAGTCCTCGGCAAATACAACTAGAACCACACATCAAGCAAGATAACCACCTGCCACGCTGCCCAGTTAGGACCACAGACACCCGAGAGCTCACTTGCCTTGGCGCCCTCTTTTAAGGACAAATGCATTCAGCGAGTTTCTGGCCAATGCTTCAGCCCCGCTGTCCTCCACCCTCACCCTAACAATGCATGCGCAGTGCTTGTCTGTGGTGGTTCTGAGAGATCAACAAAGAGATTTAGACTAACATTTCAAATCTAAGTATAAGTAGGTGTCACTCTGCTCTCCATCTTTGCCCACCAGGCTGACAAAGCTGATCCAGATGTGTTTGAACGCCAATCTGAATTCCATCAGCCTATAAGGAATCTCATTCCTCAAAGGTTCCTATTCAGACAGGCCTTATCTGTAGTTAATAATGAATATTACCCGCCACTTGAGCTTTGGCTAGGCCTTGCACATAAGTCTACCTAACTATCCATATACCACATTATAGCAAGACCTTTTATACTCCCCAAAGAGCTGGTTTCTACAGAAATACACATCTGGTTACGCTTAGGTACTATATTAGATTTCTGGGCCTGTGAAGCAAAGTGCTACCAATTTGGTGACTTAAAACTGGGGAAATTTCTTCTGTCACTTCTGTAAGCTGCAGTCTAAAATGAAGGTGTTGGCAGGGCTATTCTCTCTCTCCCCTCCTCCCATCCCCTTAAGCACCAGGGCAGCCTTGCTTCCTCCTCGCTCTGGCAGCTGCCTGAAATCCCTGCGTTCTCTGGCTTGTAGATGCGCTCTAATCTCTGTCTCATCACCACATGCAGTTCTGTGTGTCTGCACCCAAAGTTCTTATCATTTTTGGATTAGTCTCCCTATAATCCAGTCTGACCTCATTTTATTTTGATTACATCTGCAGGCACCAATTTTCCGAACAGTCAGAATCACAGGTACTGAGGAGTTCTCTAATCTCTTCTGTGGAGACACTACTCAACCCACAATAGCTGCCTTTATATGGATAAAAACAGCATTTTACAGAAGCAGCATAGCTAGTTAGGAGAGATATCTTACAAGATTCAATCTCTGGCTTTGCCTCTTCTCACTGTATGATCTTGGGTATGATACATGGGCAATCTATGCCTTAGTTTCCACATCTGTAAAGTGGGAATGATACTAATGAAAGTATTTAACTAGCTGACATTACAAGGGGTTCAGGTGAATTAACACACGTAGAAAACTTGGCATTAGTCAGCACATAGCAGGTGCTCAATAAACATTGGCTAGGTGGGCTGACCTGGCACTGTTCTGAGCTTTTCATGGGCATTAACCTTTGTAGTCTTCTAAACAACTCAGTTAAATAAGTTCTTAGTCATCTCATTTTACAAAAGGTTTAACCGAGGCACGGATAGCTTAATAACACACAGGGAAGTGGACAGCTGGGACCCAAACTGAGGAGGCTGACTCAGAGAGGAACTAGGCCACATCAGATATCACCATGCCATGCCCAGACCCAAGGAAACTTTTCTTCTAAATGCTTCCTCTTCTCCGTGCCTGAGACGCACACAGGGTGTGGCTCTATGTTTAAAGTGAGGCACTCCCTGCTTGCCCAGTCCTCTGCTTCACTCCAGACCTCCAGCCTTCAGCAGAAGCTGTGCCTCCGGGAGGGAGCTGCCGGAGCGCCTCCATGCAGATGTGGAGGTCGCCCTCGAGGCCAGGCTGGCCATGTCCCAGCCTTTATCCCTCCTTCCTTCTTTGTTTTCTCCATTTCTCCTAAAAGCTAGGCCACAACCAGCTACTGGTTTCCTGCTTTGTATCCATGAAACCCAACCCCTTTCACAGAGCCCTCAGGGATGCAGCGACGGCTGTGGACACCTTGTGGATCCCCGGAACTGACCCAAGAGGGCAGTGTGGTAGCTGTGGAAGGCTTCCTGGAGGAGGGAGCCTGAGCTGAGTCAGGCCTCTAGCAGAGGCTTCATCACGGGGACGTCATGGCTCCTTAATTGTGTCACATATCAGCAGCATCTCTGACATCGCATCAGCGAAACCGAGCTGTTGAGAAGCGAGAGCTGCCCCATCTGGCACACAGGGCCGCCCTGTGTGCCCCATCAGGCAGAGCGTTATGAGCTTAGCGTGGACCCTACAAGAACGCCTGTGCCTTTGCTACAGTTAGGTGGAGCGTCCCCCAAAGGCTCTTGTGCCGAAGGCTTAGGGCCCAGCAGATGGCGCTGTGGGAAGGTGGTAGAACCTTCAGAGGTGGAGCTTTGTTGGGAAGAGGTGGGAGGGGGCAGGCCGTGCCTTTGGAGGGACAATTCCCGCTTCCCGGCCGCCGGGAGGTGAGCAGCTTCCGTCCACCAAGCCTTTCCGCCCTGCTCTGCCTCGCCACAGGCCCAAAAGCAACGGAGCCAGCTGACCCCAGGCTGAAGCCATGAGCCAAAGTAGCAGCGATGCTATTGGTTATTTTGTCGCAGGGCTGAAAGAGAACACGTCCTCCGCACACGCGCTCCTTCTGCAGAGGTCATGTTCACTTCCACGAACAAATCCCAACTACATGCAAATGCAAGTCTTCAAAAACAGAATGGTAGTACATACAGGAACAAGACTTCGAAAAAGGTGTCACAGATGGAAGTTGTCGCAGACATTCCGTGCTGCTCCCGCACCGGCTGTCTCCCGCCCTTCCTGACCTTTGTGCCAAGATCCCCATTAAACACAGACGGACCTCCGGCCGCAGGGCTGTCTGCCTTCTCCAGAGCACCGCAGCGAGGCTCCCTCCCCTTCGCGCGTTCCCAGGGACGTGCGATTATTATCGTAGTGCAGCGGCCCGGCTCCCCGGGATGGCATCCTAATGATGATTCTTTTGTATTATTGCCATCATTTCCCCACAGAGTACTACTGAGCGAAGCTGAGCTGCTGAAACAGGCATGTCACTACATTAAATAGACGTTTCTTCTCTGTGGCCATTAATAATTTATACCTTAAAGAAGAGGAGTAGCTGCCCAGCACGCTAATTAAAAATACTGAACCTCACAGATGAAAGGTACGGTTCTTGTTAAAGTGTCCATTTTCTACCTGGACGGTTTGCGAGCAGCAAACACCCTTATTGCTCCAGACATAAAGGAACAAAGTCACTCAGGCATGGGAAATCCACTTAGAAAAACAAATGAATCGATGAGACTCCACCAGGATGCTACAGCTTTAATGCAGAGTGGGACAATGAAGTAGACTGCAGCATTCAGGAAAATAGTTTTGCCCCGCGTGCTGGTGCACGTCTGTAATCCTAGCATTGAGGAGGCTGAGGCAGGGGTACTGCAAGTTCAAGCCCAGTCTGGGCAATTTAGGGAGACTGCATTTCAAAATAAAAAGGATTGGGGATATAACTCAGTAGAGCACCCCTGGGTTTGATCCCTACTGCCAAAAAGAAAAAAGAAAGACACAATTTTCCTTAACTAAAGGAACTGGAACTTTCTTCGTGTTATATCAGCCTATGCTGTGTACAGATTCCGCCCCCCGCAAGACGACTTCATTGAGGAGCAATTTTGTGAGAAGTTGGCCGAGCTGAAAGCTAAATAGGACTTCCAGTAAAACCTGCTGCAAGGATGCAGCTACCTATTTCTGCTCCTCCCCGAAGTCCTCTAAAATGACAGTCAAAGGCTGACAGGGAAGGAGGGACAGAGCCAGACACATAATCCCTGAAGGGTGATGAGAGTAGGCTAAGGAACCATAGCAGAAAGGAAAGGAAACCAGGTCTCTGAGTGCCGACTGACCCCAGTGCAGCCAAGGGAGCTGGGGGGGGAGACCTGCCTGGCCAGCTACCTGAGCCGACAGTGTAGAAGGCTCCACACAGAGACTTGGGGGAGCGGAAGCACTGGTTTTTGGGGATCTGTGAGAGCAGTGTCCAGCCCTTGGGAGCCAGGAGCTGGCAGTGCATTCACCACCGGGGCTTGACAGTCTCCTGTTGAAGAAAAACAATTGTACAGAACACCCACATCAGATAATGCCATTCAGGTACTGTGAAAGATGGAGATAAAAATGATACCATTCTATCACCATGGCTGAGCACTGGCACAAACAAGAACATTACCTAAATCTGAAAAATGAACAGACCTTTATGTCTGGCTAGTTTAAGTGACTGTGAGCAGTCACTTAAATTAGCATTTACCTGACTATAGCGTTTACCTCCCAACTCCTGGATAGCTTTCAGGAAGTTATCACAGGATGGGCCTTCACTTTCCAGCTGCCAATCCACTGAGCTCAAGTGCAGTCCTAGTCTTTCCTGCCCTCTTCCTGAGATACCATGGAACTCTGGCACATGTGGTCTCCTGCACTAAGCCCCAAAGTCCAGCTGTTTGGGGCTGCACATGTGTTCCGCATGCGCTTTGACTGATGAACACCAACAGTCATGGATTGACAACTGGTGGTCAACTCGTAACACCCAGCTGAATTGAACCACTGTGGTGCTGGGTGTGGAAGGCCCACCTGAAGATTGTTGCTAACAGCGTAAAAGGAGAACTGGAGAGGAAGCAGTAGTGTGGTTAGTTCTCCTGGAGGAGCTTGTCACACTGGCTTTCCTGATATGAACTCAGCTGTTCTCATCATCAGAGGAGCTCAGGCCCTCGTGGGATCCAGGCCCTCAGCTGGCTACTTTGGGCCTCTAGTGTAGGTGGTTCACTTTGGGGGAGCTCTTATTCTTACTTTGAGCATTGCTTCCTGGCTCCAGAGGGGAAGATGGTGCTGTTGGTTTTCCTGGAGGAGCTTGTCATGCTGGATTTCCTGAAATGAACTCGGCTGTTCTCATCATTGGAAGAGCTCAGGACTTCACTGTTGATGAGGATGGCTGAGGTTCTTTTTGGGAGAGCTCTGGTCCTTGCTTTGTTGTGTTGCTTCCTGGATCCAGGGAAGTTCTTCAGCCTGCAGATACAGATCCTTCATCCTGCTGGTGCAGACTTTCTAGCTTCTACTACTGACCTCTGGGCCTTCCCAGTGCAGATCCTTGATACAGACTTGCATGAGACATTGTCATGGGCTCTAGGCCTCCAATGTCTGGCTAATTTAAGTGGTTTTTTTCCCTGACTATAGCATTTACCTCCCAACTCCTGGATAGCATTCACTATTCACTCCTGGAAGTTTTCACTTCCTGAATGTAGGACATTGCTGTGGGATCCAGGCCCTTAGCTGGCTACTTTGGGCCTCTAGTGTACGGACAGATTTCCTGCACTCCTTTTGCATTTGACTTTTTGGGTGACTATTATAAAATAATTCTATAAACTATGTATCCAGTATTAAGTTATTTCCCTTGAAAACCCTGACTACAACCCACCCAGGACACCCCCCAACACACACTTCTGCCACAGGTGCTCACCGTTGGGGCTTGACAGTTTAGGCGGCCAAGTGTGGGAGACTATTACTATGGCTGGAATTTGTCTCCCCAAAGTCCACGTGTTGGAAGCTTTCTGTGTTGGTAGAATTTGGGAGTGAGAGTGTTGGGAGGTAACTCTGGCTACAGAAGGTCATGAGGGTGGAGGCCCTGATGGGATCAGCTGTTTATAAGAAGAGGAAGAGGGACCAACTCTGTGTGCTCCGTTTCTTCCCCCATGTGGTGCCATCTGCCATGTTACTCACTTTGAGGGCTGAGGCCAGAGGACTGTAGCCCTGCTGGGGAAGGGATGTATTCTCCAAAGCAAGAGGATTCAATCGGTGATGGCGTAACAGCCAGTTCTTGAATCCATCCTCCACTTGGCTTGGAGCAAGTCTGATAGTCAGATATATACCCTTGGCCTAGTAGTAAAGAAAACCCACTGGGGAGACAACCTCAGCTCACAAGCTCACAAAAGGCTTTCTGTGCTCCCTGCTACCTGGCTGCAACCATCTGCCAGTGCTTGTCCCATACTCTCTCCCACCTGCCCTGGACACCCCCCTCCTGTCTGCGCTCACCACTCCCTTTTGTCCTCCCCGCCTGACCTGCTGCAAGAAAGGCTACCATCCCTGAGCCACCAGCAAACAGAGCTTCCCAAATACTGCTCTTCTCTTAGCGAGGGCACAGCCAAGCCCCAGAGACATCTGAAGAAAGTCAGAAGCAAAGACAGAAGAAGCAAGAGTCTCAGAGGACGTAAAGCCAATGGAAAAAAAATGAAGAAAATATATAAAGATGAAGCATATTCTCCGACCAACAAATTACAAAGAGGAAAAACAAGAGTTGGAAGGGTTACATACAAGGAAAAGGGTTTGTGAACATTAACCAGTAGCAGAGGGTAGATCTTATCTGCATCCTGACTTGTACAAACCGGAAAACTAAAGCAGTGTATGAAACAAGGAAAGGGAAATGTTGACTATATGCTCGATAATGTGAGGAAATTGTCAAAAATTTTGGATGTGATAATTACGCTGCGGTTATTGTGGGCATCAACACTGAACGTGTACAGAGGAAGCACTTTGCATCTGGGCTGTAGATGTGGCCTTCCCGACAGGTCAGCTGAGGACTCTGCAGACGGAGCCCCGTGTGACTTGGAGGGAGGCCATAGCCTCGCAGCTGCAGGAGGTGAGCACATTTTCTGGGCTGTTCCCAAGCCTATCTACTATAGCCTATCAGCCCAGTTCCCAACACTATCAGCTCAAGTGGAACACGCACTGCTCTCAAACTATCTTTTGGATGTCTCTAAGAGCACCTTAGCTCTCCTCATGCACTGAAGACAGAGTGGTCATCAGCCCTCTCCTCGTGTCATGACTCTTCTTTTATCGTGTGGCATGAGTCATTGGAGATCAGCCCCAATATTAACAATTGGGGAACTACAGTTATTTATGTAAAAGATTTATTGCCTTTCAGAGATTCATATGGGAATATTTATAGATGAAATGCTATGACTTCTGGAATTTGCTTCAAAACAATCCTTTGGGGTGGGTGTTAAGGATGAATCAAGATTGGCACAAGCAGAGTTGTCAAAACTGGCCTGGGGCTCTTGAGTGGCCTGTTCTTTGATTTGTCCTTCTTTTGCATATGTTTGAAATTGTTAATAATAGAAAATAAGTGCTGGGCATGATGGTGCAGGGCTGTAATCCCAGCACTTGGGAGGCTGAGGCAGAAGGATCATTGTGAGTTTGAGACCAGCCTGGGCTACAAAGTGAGCTCAAGGCCAGCTTGAACTGCATAGCAAGACCCTGTCTCAAAAAGAAAAAAAAAAAAAAAAAAAAAAAAGAAAGAAAGAAAAGAAAATGCATGAAGCAAAATGAAAACCAAAATGCTCCTGAAGAATGTAACCTTTAGTCTGGAAGGCAATGCAAAAATGCCTTGTTTTCTCCAGACCTGTTCTAAACCCCAGCACCAGGAAGACTTCAAGGTGGTCCAACCTCAAAGTCTTCAGACAGGAAAGAAGCCTTCAGAGACTTTCAAGGTGCCATAAACTTCATAAAGACCATTTAAAGAGGGAGGTAAGAGGACAGTCCCAACTACCATTGTAAATTTCCTCGTCCTCTTCTTCCTGCCTCTTATTTTCCTGTACCCTTCAGGAATCACAGGGATTCTGTAGGTGAGACTGCCTCTATACCCAAGGAATCATCTAGCTGGGCAGCTTGTTTAGGGAGTTATAGTGGGCAAGGGCTCTAGGGTCAGATATGGCCCTGGATGGGTAAGGGAGATGGCTTAACTTGACCCAGTATTGACTCCATGCTGGCCCCCTTCCTCTCTCTGCTTATGGGGTAGATAGAAGGATGGGATAGACAGAGGGGTTTACAGAAAAAATGTAAACATGAGATAAGTCCCAAGAGGCACACAAGGGCAGTGGGCATTCAGAAGGAGAAGTGATAGCCTACTGAAACTGCCACCCAGCAATATGGCACATGGATGCAAAGTAAGACAAAGAGAATATTCTGCAGTTGAGGAGCTCTGAGATGACTCACCGTTCTCTGTGGAACAAAAGGCCCTGTGCCCAAAAGCTCGTGGCTTTTTTGATATCAATCAAGGAGGTGGGTGGGGGTCTCAGCTGAGTGTTGAAGGAGAGAGGCTTTGTAGGCATTGGCTGTACCAGGCACAGAGGCTCTTCAATTAGCAATGTAACAGATAGTTTGATGTATGCAAGGCTGGCATCTTCACTGCCAGGGAGGTATAATTCTTATTGAGTCCCAAGGCCTCAGCTGAGATGTCATCTCCTGTCTTAGCCCTGGAATCTCACAGGCTCCTGCTCAAGCCATCATTCTAGCCTTCAAGGGGTGTGGGGTGGGGGGATTCTTGCCAGGACTGGATCACATTCTTTTAGCCAATTAAGGGAACATCTGGTTCAAGATAGCCAGCTCTGCATATCTCAGTGAATAGGGCTGAAGGAGAGGTTAGGGGCTTTGTTTCTCTGGAGAGGGCAACTTGTCAGTCTCCCACAGTAGCCACTGCCTTTTGGGATACTCTCTGGAGTAAGGCACGTTGGCTAGGCAAGGGGTAGGTGAGGGTGCCCCTGGTTGTGGGTGAGTGCAAGGATATGGCTGGAGCCAGTCTAGGACTCACGTGAAGGGACAGAAATAGAAGATGACTCTAGCTAGGGCATCAAAGTTGTTGGCAGAATGGGTGAGGGAGGTAAATAGGATCTCACTCTTAGATGCAAGGAGCTGGAACTCTGGATCTTTCCCTAAGGGATGCTGCTTAAGAGCTTGTGACTTCTAAAAACTCCTCTGCAGTGTTAATCTTGAGGGAAGAAACCCTTCATCTTAGACTGAGTCAACTTCACTGTGAGGCCCAGCTGCAGCTTGAAGCTGAGAGTTCTTTTTTCTTGAACAGGAGATTTCCAAGGGCTCTCCTGCTTTTGAACAGTGCATCTAGCTTTGCATATTTTTCTAAGACATGTTGCTTTCAGCCTCTTTGAAGTACCGCGAGAAAATACTTTTTTCCATCTTAGTCTTAGAAAGGACTTTTAGATTTTATATCTGAGGGTTTCACTGAATGCTTGGACACTGCGATTCACTTAATGATGGCTAGGTGGAGTCTGTGCCTAATCAAGAGCTGTTTTCTAAAAATAGGCAATTATTAGTGTACTTGACTCACCGGCAAAGGGCCCCATCAAAACAGTGCTGGGAAAAAGGCACAGGGCAGAGCCACACCTCCTGGTCTTCTTGGAGTCTCAGACCCCTTCAAGAATCTAATGGAAGATATGAATGCCTCAAAAAAAGGATACAAAATGCACGCACACACATTGTTGCATGTAATTTTAGAGGGTCCATGAACCCAAGGAAAAAGCATCTGAGCAAGAACAACAAAGAGCTAGAGGGAGCAACGCATCATTTCCATTACAAAAGAGTTCTTTGCTCTAAATAGGATTCACCATGGGGTCTAAAAATGCCTTCTGGTATATTCCATTTGGCTTATTTGATTTGCAAATATTCCATTTCTGTGAGACTTTACAGGTAAGACAGTTTTAATCAGTTGAAACCTATTCCTTGCACATTTCCATCAGTGAAATAACAAATTTTGTAAACCAATATTTGTTGCATCCCTTCTCTGAGCCAGGCCTGTGGGTTGCACAGCAGGTACGGTGCTGTCTCCTGGAGCTGAGGCTTCGTACTGCATCTCCAGCACCAAGGACAGCTCTCACTGTTTGCTAGGGGATGGATGTATGAAGGGGGAAGCAAAATACAAAGTGTTGTGAAGAAAGCCAAGTGTTGTAGTAGTGACAAAAGGGTGGGACAGATGGACAAGTCTCCATGGGTAGCAGGATAGGGAAGTTGTCTCCTGAAGGAAGAGACCTGAGGAAGGAGCATTTCACATGGAAGGCAGTGTGTACATGAGGTATCCCCAGGTAAGATGGAGCGTGGCAGGCCCACTGGGGGCCGAGAGTGTAGAGGAGCACACAAGAAGCCTGAGCATGGAAAGGAATGAGAGGACACAGGGCCTTCTAAGTCAGGTACAGAGCTGCTCTTTAATTCTGGGCGCTGTGGGAAGCAATTGGAGGGTTTAAATTGTGGAGGGATACACTCTGATCTACACTTTCAGGACAATCGCCCTGAAAGTTGTATAGAAAATGCATCACTTGGAGTAGAGGACAAAGGGGGCAGCTGACGACCAGCTATCTGGAGAAGAGATGGTGGTGCTGAGTGTGGGGTGGGTTGGTGGCGGGGAGAAGAGGCTGGATACAAGCAGCCATTGGAGAGAGTGTCAACCAGGCATGCTCAACTCAAGGACTGGTTTTACTGGTTTCTGCCTGGGAGGATGAGGCAATTGGAAGAGCAGGCTTTGAGGGAGAAATCACAAGTTTAATGTCGGGTAACTTGGGGATGACCAGAGGATGACCAGACACCTCAGTGTCCCAGTCAGGATGGAAAAGAGGCAGTGCTGTAGGAAGAGGAATCCAGGCTGGGGGAGGAGCCTGAAGCTGTCACAGCTATGAGGCAATGACTAGAGCCGCAAACGGGACACCAGTGCTGGGGTACACGTCGGACATTGGAATGGAAGCAGGCTGGCGCAGGAGCAAGCAGGAGGGACAGTGGATGTGGAGGGGAGCTCTGCACAGGCCCAAGCGCCTTCAGGCTTTTCACGATTTCTCACGAGGCCCTCTGTGCTTCTTCTCACCAGGTGCTGGGGCTCTGAGGCTATGCTGTGCCCTGTCTACTATAACCTGGAGTGAGCACTGTGCTTCTTCTAAAGTGCCCACCCTTCTACATTCCTTCTCATCCTTCTCTGACACTCTGGGGCAAATGCCCCATCTTGCGTTGCTCCCAGGGCTGGAGGCAGTAGTCTGGCTGTTCCCCTGCCTTCCAGGTGGGCATCACACACTGTCTGCGGTGACGCCAAAACTGCAGAGGACACGAGTCCAAGTTTTCAAATGTCCTACAACAGCCCCTCTCTGTACTTGAGAGAAAGGGAAACCGCACCCCAGCTCAGCACTTTTGTGCAGTGGATGAAGGCAAGGGGTGGAAAAGTCAGAAAACTTTTGTATAACTCCGGCTTCATGGGCTTGCGCCTCCCCTGGGATATGGCAGCCTGGACGACTTGGTGCCTCTGCCCACAAATATCCATTGCGTGTGTAGTTGTAACGCTCGTTCCCAAGGAGACAAAGAGTTAGAGACAGGGATGGCCTCAAATGGGCCCTGAAGCAGGGACAGGCTTCACAAAGGGAGTGAGGAGGAGGCCAGAGCAGTAGCAAGACCCACCAGGTAGGCGGGGTTTGAGGAGCACAGTGAGGCTGGGAGGCCACGGCTGAGAGCTAAGACAGTCAGCACCTGGGCCATTTCTGTGGTTCTCTTTTGACACAAGAGATGCTTCACCATGGCCATGCCAGAGTGGGTAAATTCTCTGGGTTTTGTTTTGCACTGTTTGTTTTTAAACAAACTGACATGAACAATAGGGCTATTGGAAGCCCTATTCTAAGGAGTGATTAGCCTGTGGGATATAGAGCAGTGCCCTAAGAGCCAGAGTGGGAGTCGGTGATGGAAGTGGTATCAGCCTGTGTCAGCTCCTAAAACAGGGAGACATCGTGAGAGCCCTGCAGGGTGAAGATATAGCAGTTTGGGAGGTGGCAGGAGCCTGAGAAGTTGGCAAGAGAAGTCTCTGTACAGGACAGGAGCCGTGGAAGGTCCTTAGACTGGGGCCCTAGAATGCTCCCAGGACAGGTGGGCACAGGCCTGAGTGAGAGGGCGAGGCTGAGGTCTTAAAAATCAGTCAACTCAGGAAAAGCTCCTCCCTTCAACTGCCTAAAATAAAATATAAAATCCACCTTTATTAAAAGAAATTCTTGTGATAAGGGAATCGGTGCCAGGCAGAGAGCTACTGAAAGGTAATTTTTATCCCCGCAAGAGACCTCTTATCTGCACGGCGAGGTAGTCCTTATTGATCCACCACACCTTTCCTCCCTTACCCTCCCATAATTTACCTCCGTCACCCACTGGAAGCCTGAGCCCCCTCTCTTTTTCTGTAGCTCAAGATGTTATATAAACCCTAATTACATGAACCCTTCTTTTCTTGAGGCTTGTATCCTTATGGCAATTCCATGTTTACATGTAGTTAAACTTATTAATTTCTCTTAAATCAATTTAATTCGTAGATGCTACAGTTTGGGTATGGGATATGGTTTGTCCAGCTCCTGTTGAAAACTGATTCCCAGTGTGACTGCTTTGAGATACAGCAGAACCTGAAGAGAAAATTAGGTTAAGGAGGCCCCATTCTCATGAAAGGATTAATGCATCTCTCAGGAGACTGGGTTAGGTCTCTTCCAAGTGGGTTGCTTCTCTCGGGCCTAGACTAGTTGCCATGACAGTGGGGTGTATAACACGTTTACCCCTTATGTTTCGTCTCCTCTGCACATACCTGCTCACTGCTCTCACATGAGCTCTTGCCATGTGATACTATCTGCCACGAGGCCCTCACCAGAAACCAAACAAATGCCAGTGCCCTGCTCTTGGATCTCAAGACCTGAGAGCTAAATACATTTTTTTCTTTATAAATCAGTCAGACTTGACATTTTGTTATAGCAATAGAAAATGAACCAATAAATAGTACACCAGCCAAAAGCCTCAAAGGGTAAAAGGAGGCAGTTTTTCCTTCTTGACTCTGTCTTGCCTGGAGGCCAACAGACAACCTACTTGTAGGGTTGTTGAAGGGACCGGATGAGGTGTGGGATTAATAAAGACTTCTTGGACTTTGTCACGAAGAAGACCCATAGCTCTTCTGTGCTGTGCTAGCTGTTACAAGGGGTGTGCTGTAAGCACAATTGTCACGCGTCCCCCAGGACCAGCTTGAGCTTGGCATTCACGAGGTGGCTTCTGTGTGAGAGGTGCTTCTGCCTGGCGGCTTCTCCACACTCATGTGTTGCCCTCCTGGTTACAGTGCCCCATGGCAGCCCAAACTTACCCAGGAGACAGCAGGGCCTCTGTTCTCACCAAGGCTTGGGCCCACTCTGGGCATGGCTGGGGGATACTTCCAGGCCTGAGTGGGGAACTAAGAGGAGGCCGTGCACTTCAAAGCACCCAGAACCCACAGACCAATCTAAGAACCACCTGGTTCAAGACAGTTCCTGTCGGGGAATGGGCAAAGCCACCCAGCTCAGCCCCATAGTGGGAGTAGGGCCCTGCTATGGAGACAAGCAGTAACAGTGTGTTGCGTTCTTGGAAGCGGCTGCACTTTGGATCTGGGATGTCCCCAAGGCCTCTGTGCTAAAGGTTTGGTCCCCAGCTTGGCACTGCTGAGGGAGCGGTGCAACCTTTAAGAGTTGGGGCTTAGTGAGAGGTTCTGGGTCGCTGGGGGCGTTTCTCTGGAGGGATAATAGGAACTCAGCCCTTTCTCCCTCTCTGCTCCCAGCCTGGAGGCGAGCAGCTTGCTCCACCACTCCCTCCCTGCCAGGGTGCGCTGCCTCACACAGGACCAGAAGCCAAGAGCCAGCTGACCCACTGCCTGAAACCTCCCAAACTGTGGGACAAAAGGAGTTTTTTTCTCTTTATAAGTTGGCTATCAGATATTTGTTATAGTGACAGACAGCTGACACTACACATATATAATAAGTATAGGTATAGAGAGCCTGGATTAAACATTTTTTAATTTATAGTGAGCATGTTTTAGTTCTTTCTACTTCTATTTAGAGTCAGAATTTAGGAGGCTGTTATGCTAATGACATAAGAGATTAGGGTGTGGCAGGGCTGGCTGGGGAAGTAGGCAGGACCTGTTGAATACAGGATCCTGGAGCAAGTGCACAGAACAGTTCCCAAAGCCCCACCCACGAAATTCTCTCTGCAAACTCGAGCAGGGTTTCAATATGATGGCCTGGCCCTGACATCAGCTTGAGGTGTAGGCTTCCAGCACTGCCTCTCAGGACCTGTGTGTAGATGCTCTTGCAGGGCTTGTTGAGATCTGCACAATATAAAAAGACACAGATGCCAGAAAGAGCTGCTATCATGACTTTCCTCATGACCGCATGCCCTGCTTCCTCTAGGGTGTACTTTAAAAAAATTTTTTAGAAAAATTTATTATAAAAATAAAAGGGAAACATTAACAAACAGACATCCATTTACAAAATAGCATAAGAACAATACAGAGTTACAGACAAAGTGGTAGGAAATTAACAATGGTTGTATTACGTGTTGATATCTTCAAAGTGGTTTCTCAGGAAAACAAATAGAGACACGCAAGATTGATCAAATGAGTAATCATTAACTGTTCCTTTCAGTAAAGCGATAGAAGTCAGTAGTATGAGTGTTAGCTATCCTGTGTATATATACATACATAATTTCCCCTTCTTTCTTTTCTCTCTTCCCTCACCCCAGTTGCTCTTTTCTTTTGGGCATTTTCTTTTCATCTCACAATGTCTATCATACCTCCTAATTTTTATTCACTCTTTCAGGTTCTTACACTAGCGAGATAATACGATGCTTACACATGAGGTCTGGTTTATTTCACTTATGTCTTGCTTTTTCCCCTTTTACTTGGCCCAAGCTTGCTCTATAGAGCCAGTTTCTCTCTCCACTTTCACTTTCATTGTCTACTTTACTCTTCACTTTCATTTTTCCAAATAATCTCTGCCACAGCTTTTTGCTTGTTTTATTCAGTTCTTTGAGAAGAAAGAACCTGGGATCCGACCCCAGAAGGAGAAGCGAGCAGCTCAGAACCTGGTCACGTTTATTTGGTGAGCCACTTTTAGAAGGAGCTAACCAATAACACTAGGTAGGTTGCTGTACCCGGGGGTTGTTCTCTCTTCAAAGAATCTCCTGTCCCCCAGAATGTACAAGTAGAAGTCCCACCTAGGATGAAATGAAGGCAGATTGTAAAAACGCCCACTTGCATTCTCCTTTTTCTGTGTAGGGAACATCATGTGGGGCGGGCACATTTCAGGCCTGGGATTGCTTCCTGCCTGGGAGAACAAGCTGGAGCCAGGGTCCAGCGACGGTGCTGAGGGAACTGTTCAGGGCTGAGAGGAAACCGGCTTAGGCAGGAGCAGTGTCTGTGCGGCTCATCTCTGGGGAGCCCAGCTAAGCATAAGGGTGGGCACTGGCGCTGCAGAGCAGAGGTGATGGCATGAACAAGGATGTACAAGACAAGCCATCATCAACTGAGAAACCGTCATGTGTAAAGCACACACACACTATCTCATGTGACCCGTCTTTAAACTATTTCCGTTTGCAGATGACATTATCGTGCAGATAAAAAAAATCTTTAGGAATGTACTGAAAACTGTTAAAACTCATAAATGCACTCAGCAAAGTTGCAGAATATAAGATCAATAGACAAAAACCAATTGTGTTTCTATATGTTCGCAATCAACAATCCTAGAACAAAATTAAGAAAATAAGTCTATTTGTAATAGCATAGGGAAGGGAAAACTTTGTCCTTATTCTTTGCATGTTCGATAGTTGAGTCTACAAATAAATTAACAGCAGACAGATTAAAAGGAGAAAAAATATACAAATTTATTACATGCACAAGGGGGATCGTGTGCAAGGAACATGAACCCCAGGGAGATTGAGAAGCTTATACATCCTCCTCATAAGGGAGAGTGGAGAGGGATGTAGGTAACTTTGGGAAGAGAAAATGATTTTGGAAAACTTGAATGGGCCTTCAAAGAACAGGTGAGAGCCTACCCTGAAGTCTGTCTCATTGTGGTTTGGGCTGAAATTGACAAGTCAATCTAAAAAATTCATATGGAAATGCAAGGGACCCAGAATAGTCAAAACCATGTTGAAAAAGAAGAAGTTGGGAGACTTACATTTCCCCTTTTCAAATTTAATGTAAATTTACAATATCAAGAAAATATAATATTGGCATAAGGATAAACATATAGACTAATAAAATTGAGGGTCTAGGAATAAACCTTCATATTTGTGGTCAGTTGATCTTCAACAAGGGTGAAAAGATAATTCAATGGGGGAAAGAAAATTCAATGGGGGAAAGAAGTCTTTGGTGTTGGGACAGCTAGATATTCACGTGCAAAATCCTTTCTTCATACAATACATAAAGATAAACTTAAATGGACCCAAATGTTAAAGCTAAAACTATAAAACTCTTGGGGAGAAAGTACAGAGGTAAATCATCATTGCCTTAGGTTAGAATAGTCTTACATAGGACACCAAAAACACAGCAACAAAAGCAAAAATAAAACTGACTTCACTGAAATTAAAACTTTGGTGCTTCTAAAGACACAATCAAGAAAATGGAGACAACTTACAGACCGCAATACAGTATTTGCATTATGTATCTGATAAGGGACTTATACCTAGAATACCTAAAAACACTTGTTATTCAGTAAAAACGTACAACTCTATGTTTTTAAAGCCAAAGGATCTCAACAGGCTTTTCTCAAAGGAAGCGACTAATAAGCAGATGTAAAGGGGCTCAACATTATTAGTCCTCAGGAAAAATGCAATCAATATCGCAATGAGGAGCTATTTCACACTCAATAGGATGGCTAGACTAAAAAAAAGATTATAACAAGTGCTATAAGGGTGTGAAGGAATTGGTGACCTTGCATACTGTTGGTGAGAATATAAATGGCAGAGCTGCTTTAGAAAAATCTGGCAGTTACTCAAAACAAACAAACAAACAAACAAACAAACCAAAAAACAAAAAACATAGAGTTACAATATGGGCTAGCAATTTTACTTAAAGGTATACATCCATGAAAAGTGAAAAGAAAACACAGCTGTATAAAAACTTGTACACAGGTGTTTGAAGCTATAGTACTGATAATAGCTAAAAGTGGAAATCACCCAAATGTCCATCAGCTGATGAGTGGGTCAGGCAAATGCAGTGCATACAGATGGATAAAGGCATGTGCCACCACAGAACTGTTCACCATGTCACTGTCCTGTCATGCTTCTCCTTATGGGCTAGTCTTCTCCACCACCAACTCCAGTCTGTCCTCTATCCTTATAATTTTCCCTGTTTGGAACCGAAGAATGTTGCCCAAACAACCTCTCACTCATATTTTATTATATTGTTATAAATACAGTGGTACCTTGATATTCAGTGGGATCTGGGAGACAAGACCAGTACCAACAATGACAAATGCCAAGCCAAGTATTTTGGCTGCAAAGGGTAGCAAGTAGTGAAGCAACTGATACCAAATTCTAGCTGGTACAAGGAGTATCAAACAGACAACTGCTACTAGTAGAACAAGTTTTTGCCAGAATGAATTGAGTACAAAATTCAACAAATTTCAAAGCATTTGAGTACCTAGATATGGCTGTGAATGTTAATGCATGTTTTATTTTTTATTTTATTTTATATATTTTTTGGTACCAGGAGTTGACCCCAGAGCCTCGCACTTGCCAGGCAGGTGCTATACTGCTGAGCTACATTCCCAGCCCAATACAGGTTTTAAAATGTGATATATCCATATAACGGGCTATTACTTATCCAAAGACAGAAATGGAGTATATGCTGACACATGTGACATGAATGAGCCTTGGAAATATTATGGGAAGTGACATACCACAGCGATATATGCGCGCCCATGTTTATAGCAGCGCAATTTGTAATAGCTAAATCATGGAAGCAACCCAAATGCCCATCAACTGAGGAATGTGTAAAAAAGATACAGTACTTTTGTATAATAGAATATTTCTTAGTTATAAAGAAAAATAAACTTGAGGCTTTTATAAGTAGATGCAACTAGAGACCATACTCATAAGTGAAATAAATCAGACCCACATGTATAAACATCATTTTTTTGTTTTTGTTTTTTTTTGTTTTTCTCTGGTACCTGGAACCGAACTCACGACCTTGCGCTTGCCAGGCAGGCGCTTTGCCACTGAGCTAAATCCCCAGCCCTATAAACATCATATTGTTTCACTAGTTTAAAAACCTGAAAGAGTAAATACAATCTAAAAGGTACAATAGACATTATGAAAGGGAAAGAAAGTGCTCAAAAGGAAAGAACAACTGGGTTGAGGGAAAGGAACAACTGGGAAAGGAAAAAAGAAAAAAGAAGGGATAAATATGTATATATATATATGTATACATAAGATAGCTAAAATAATTGTACTACTGGTTTTTGTTGCTTTAGGGAAAGGAACAGTTAATGTTTAATCATTTTTTTTCCTTTGAAGGGTAAAAATGTTATTTTTGAGAAAATTTTTTACCGCACATTTTCAAAGAGAGTCACAAAAGAAAGCAAAAATGTTGTCCTCCCCTCATCGTAAAAATAAATAAGGGCAAACTTCTTTTTAAAATCATGACACTTAGAAGTTTAGCACCAGTATCCAAAATGAACAAAGAAAGAAAAACAGCATTTACTATATAACAATTTCAGATTTCTTTTTGGGGTTCTCCCCTTGTAGTATTAATGATCAATCTTACGTGACTCTATTTGTTTAACTGAGTAACCAGTTTGAAGATAACAATATGTAGTACAGCAACCGTTGCTAATTTCCTATCACCTTGTCTGAAATTCTGAACTTTTTTTATTGTTTTGGTGTTGTTTTGTTCAAGTCTGTTAGTTTGTTAATATGTTTTCGTTTTTTATCTTTAAGATTAAAAAAAAATTATGGGAAGTAAAAGAAGTAAAAAAGACTGTATATAATAAGACTCCATATATATGAAATGAGTAGATAAATCCATAGAAAAAGAAAACAGATTAGGTGCTTCCCATGGCTGGTAGGGTTGGAGGGAGTGGGGAGTGATTGATAATGTCTATAGCTTTTATTTTGGGAGGCAGGAAAATATTCTAAAATTAGTTGTACTGATGTCTACACAACTTGAAATACATCAAAAGCTGATGGATTGTACACCTGAGGTGAGTGAACTATGTAGTATATGAATGGGTTCTCAATAAAGCTGTTATATGAGGAAAAATGAAAGCATTTGGGTATGGTGGTTTTTAAACCACAATTTTATCCGTGAATTTATTACTTAAAATTGTTATTGGACTATTTAAGTTATTTCTACTTCATATTGTCTAACTGTCTTTGATAGTAGCTTTTGAATTTTTCAAATTCAATTGCATTGGGATTTTATTATTTTTATTATTTTTGCAGTTATATTCCTTTTTAATTTCTGATTTAATACTTTCATTTTAAAATATGTCAGTCTGGCTGGACTGATTTTTCACTGATCTATATTGATCTTTCAAGGAGTCATCATTTGCTTCCATTAATTTTTTTCAATCATTTTTCTATTTTCAATTTCATTAATAATAGCTTTTTATTGGTTCCTTATACCTGGGTTGATTTTGTCCCCCACCCACCCCTGTATGATGTAAGGATGGTTGTTTTGAGACATTTCTTGATTTACAATACAAGCATTTAATCTAGTAAATTCCTCTCTCACTTTAGTTATGTCTCACAAAGTTCTATTTTTTCCATATTTATTTTCTTTAATTTCAACATATTTTCCAATTTCCTTTTTTCAAGTGTGTTGTTAACTTTTCTAGTGTTTGTAGATTTTTCTAATATCCTTCAATGACTGATTTCTAATGTAATTCCATTATGGTCAGAAAATATACTTTATATAATTTCAATCCTTTTAAATGTATTAAGGCTTGCTGGGCATGGTGGCACATGCCTGTAATCCCAGCACTCGGTAGGCTGATGCAGGAGGATAGTTGCGAGTTCGAGACCAGCCTAGGCTACAAAGTGAGCTCAAGGCCAGCCTGAACTGCATAGCGAGACCCTGTCTCAAAAGGACAAACAAACAAAAAAAAAAGTATTAAGGCTTGATTTATGATGTCATGGCATGTTCCATCTTAGTAAATGTTCCATGTGCATTTGAAAAGAATATGTAGTCTACTGCTGTTGAGTATGGTGTTCTACAAAAGCCAATAAACTGAAATGGTGTTATTTTATTCTTTTACCTTTGTTAATTTTGTGTCTGTTATTTCTCTATATTACACACAATGCTGTAGTGTCCAAGTATAATAGTCAGTGTGCCTACTTCTTTTCTGTTCTGATCATTTTTATTTCTTGTGTTTTGAAGTTCTAGTCTCCAGTGCTTATACTTTTAAAATTGTTACATTTTCTTGGTTTGAACTGACATGTCTATCGATGTACATTGTCCCTCTTTGTTCTGAAATCTACTTTGATATTAATACAATAGCTTCGTTTGGATGTAGAGTTTTGCCCTATATCCTAATCCTTGAAGAGTTTCTTGTAGATTATATGTACTTGGGTCACTTTTATAAAGTCCATTCTGCAAATCTCTGTCCTAACTGATGCGCATATGCATCATGTACATTAAATGTAATTATTGGTATGTTTGGACTTAAGCTTTCCATTTCATTGTTCGTTTTTTAATTGTTCCACTCTTTTTCATCCCATCTTCTCTTTCCTACATTAAATATTTTAGTATCACAGTTTAAGTTACGTAATGTGTTTTTGACATTATCTCTTTACATAGCTTTTCATTTATTTATTTATTTATTTATTTATTTATTTATTTATTTTTTTCTCCGGTACCGGGAACCGAACTCACGACCTTGCACTTGCCAGGCAGGCGCTTTTGCCGCTGAGCTAAATCCCCAGCCCCTCATTTATTTATTTTTTGAGACAGGGTCTCACTATGTAGTTCAGGCTGGGCCTTGAACTCACTGCAATTCTCCTGCCTCAGCCTCACAAGTGCTGGGATTACAGGTGTGCGCCAGCATGCTGGTTTTGCATATAACTTTTCAATGTTCATATGTGTATCTTAGTTTTCATTACCTATTTAGGATAAATATTTTACCAATTGAAGTGGCACATAGAAATTTTACTGCCATATAGGTCTCCTTACTCTGCCCCTTTTCATTGTAATTTCCTTGTGTGTTACAGCTACACACTTTGAAACCCTTTTAAATGATATCATAATTTGCTTTTAATCACCATACATACATATTTTAAAGAACTCAAGAAGAAAATAACTATTATTCTTACGCAGGTATTTACTATTTCTGTTCTTCGCTTTTAATATTCTACATTTCCTTCTGCAATCATTTTTCCCTCCTCTTTTACCTCCCTGTTTATCTCTGGCGGTCCAGCAGAGACAGTACAGAATCATGCAGGATAAAGAAAAAATCTATTTTAAAGATTTAATGGCTGCCTAGCTACTGAGAGACTATTTCTTAGTATGTCAGCGCCCCCTTCTGGACAATCTACAAAGACCACACTTTGGGGAGTTTTTTGTTTTTGTTTTTGTTTTTAAATGAAGAACCTGTTACCAGTTGTTAATGAACTGAATGGCTGACCCATGAATGTCTTGTGCCTGTTAGGCCTGATATGCTTATTTGAAGGTGGATAAACTTAATGACTAACCAGGCAAAGAGCTCAACAAACCTGTCTGTTGAACAGGAAATGGTGTATTCAAGGGCCTATTGGCTGAGCCTTAGCAACATTTCAGCTTTCCATGAAAAAGTGGTAGGACTCCTTAAGAAAAACGTTATCCTTGGCTGGGCATGGTGGTGCACACCTATAATCCCAGCACTCGGGAGGCTGAGGCGGGAGGAGCGTTGTGAGTTCGAGGCCAGCCTGGTCTACAAAGTGAGCTCACGGTCTGCCTGACCTGCATAGCGAGACCCTGCCTCAAAAAGACCCATATACACACACACAAAAAAAAAAAAAAAGAAGAAGAAAAGAAAAACATTATCCCGAATTATGCCCCGAAAGCAAAGCCACTGACTCAGTGGTGTCCTCAGTACACAAAGGTGCCCCTAGAGTCCCGGACCTGGCTCACTGAGGGTTTGGCCACTTTGAAACCTGCAGTGCCTATTGCACTGTTGCTGTAGCTCAGCTTTGGGACTGTTTCCATACAAAGCAGAGGGGCTCCACTGTCTGCTCAGTAATCAGAACTTCCTGCAGTCATCCTTGAAGCTCCAGGGTTCGGTAGACCCCCGATGAGCCTTGTCACCTGCTCACCAACTCCTTAGCTGCCTGATCACCTGGCCAGGTTCTGTACACCCGGATCGCAGCATCCCTGCCTGGATCCACTTCCGGGCTTAATGGTAACTTGCACCCGGACAGAGGGATTCTGGAAGAACGGAAGGGGTAACTCACTCCTGGAGCCGCACTACTTCCAACCCTGGTTTCTTTCCCAGTTACCTGCTACTGCTTGCTTCCCAGAGTCCTCATGCAGCTGTTGCCTGATGCTGTCAGGGTTTACAGTGGCCTTCGGGGGGACAGACGGGCAGGGTGTGCTTACTCCGTCTCATCTAGAACAGAACTGGAGGAGGGGTGGAGCAGGTGGAGAGGAGACATCTCCAAAGGAACCACAGCACCAGGGCAAAGGCACAGAGCTGCGAGCACAGGACAGCCCATCCGGCTGAAGAGAACAGCAGGCCAGAGGGCTTGGCCTGAGCACAGGGGCCCAGGGAGGAGCGTGTGCTTGGCCGGGCAGCCGTCATGGAGGTGACCCAGACAAAGAGCTGGGAAGGAACGCGCTTTGGGACCCTGTGTATGCTGCTCCCTCCACTCGGAATGTCCTTTCTGTGCTCTTCACCGAGCCAACTCTTTCTCACCCTTTGCGTTTCAGCTCTGCTCTCACTTCCTCAGGGAAGCCCGCCTGGCCACCCACCTGGCTGGCGTAGACCAAGGCTCCCACAGATTTCCGTGTTTCCTCCCTGTAGTTCTTATGTCGTTATCATTGTTGGTCTTCACTTAATCATTTGCCGTGGTCTGTTCCGCATGTGCTTTCCCTGCCCTACTGTGAGACTGTGAGGGGACCGCCACATGTATCTTGTTCATCGCTAAGGGCGCTTGGTCTTGGTGGGCTGGTCACCAAGCTGGAGTGACAACATGCTCCTCGCCCACCACTGAACAGGGTTCTAACATTCTCAAGAGGAGGCGTGTAGCCCCACCCACCACTGTTGGCCACCCGAAAGCTGAAGCCCAGTGTTAATCTATTGTCTCCCTAGAGCCTGCTGTCAGTGTGTGTGTGTGTGTGTGTGTGTGTGTGTGTGTGTGTGTGTATAGAAGAGGTAAGTGGCAGAAAACCTTGCTGGGATTCACTAAAATAGTCCAAGGAGGTCTCAACTACCTTGGCTGGTCTCCGTAGTGGAAGCAGATGCCACCTGGACTTTAAGCACCGTGGATGAGGAAATACAACCTGGGGCCATCTGACACTTGCTAACCTCCCACAGGCTGCAGTGAGCCAGGCTGCCCAGTGCCCCCTGCCACCAAGAGACCATTAGGGCTGGTGGGAGGAAAGCTGCTGGTCACTTCCGGGGCAGGCCCAGGCCAGGGCTTTACCACCCTCTTTCCAACACTGTTAGCACCCTAGGCCAGGGATAGAGGGCCTGAGACTCCCTGTGGAGCCGCTGACTCGAGAAAGCTCTGCTGAGCTCTGGAGGACCCAGTGCCCATCAGAGACCACTGTAGAGAGGGGTCTGGATTAGGAGCTCAGGTCCTCCAGGCAGCTCAGGCAGTGCAGGCAGCTCCTCCATCATGCTCGGTCTTGCACATCTGAGCTTGAGCTTGTGGCCTTAGAAGAAAGAGACCCATGGTAAGACTGTGGCCTGAAAACCACCTGCTGCATCCTGGGCAGCCTCCTGCTGCTGCCTCACCTGCATTGAGCCCATTTGTTTGGAGAGCAGCTGGGGTGCTGCCTTGCCCTGGCTCCAGCTGCAGGCTTCTCTGGAATAGACAGGGTATTGGGGCAGATCCCTGGGTGAGGCTTCTGAGTCTCCAAAGACACTTGCAGGCAGGACAAGCAGGAAGCAGGCCTCTCTCTGTCTTTCTCGGGACCGAGGACTTAATTATAGCTGAGTGAGACCCACACAAACCTTTCACCCTCCGGTCTCTGTGCTTGTCTTGGAAGGACGGTGTTGGCCCATACCAGTCGGCTGCATTGCTTCCACGGTACTTCCTCCAGAGGGCGCTCTGCCCACAGAAGTTTGGCTTCCTTATCTTCCAGCCCAGGCTGCCGCGAGGTCTGTTGGAAAGACAGAAACAATGGAGAGAGTTGCCTTTTTGCCTAAGTCAGTTTCTAGAGCTCCTTCACTGGGGACTCCAGCATCTACAAAACACCTTTTGAGCTAGGAAACTCGCGCGTGGCCTTTTGTCCCATTGTATCCCTAGATGCATGCTGTGGGTGCTCAATATGTGCTTACTAAGCAGATGAAGCCTGCAGGTTTGTGCCTGGCACTGTCACCATTGCTCTTCACCCTGTCCCTGCCCGCTCCAGCCCCTGCTCTCACCGCCACCCCTCTGGCACGTGGGGCCATCTGCTCCTGAGGAGCCTGTGCTGTGTGTGGTGGACTGAGCCTGATTCACATCGCTCCCCCTGCTCCACCCCCCACCCGGCCCCGGCACACCTTGTCCAGGTGGTGGAGAAGGAGCCCAGGAAGTATCTCCAAATATGCCGCGTTAGTGTGCGCTTACTTCAAACCACAGGGACAGAAGATGCATTCGAGGTGCTTTCCCTGAGTCTCCCTTGGATTAAAAGCGATGGCTCCTCCACATTCAATCCAGTGTCATGAAAATCCTCCCTAGAATTCTTTTCAGGGACCATCAACATAGCAGATGAGGAAGGGCCTCTGATTTTACATCCGGTGCTGAGAGGCTGCGCCTATTTTTGTCTGGCTTGTTCCTCTTTCCATAATTACCCTCCCCAGGCTGCTCGCATGTTCAGAGCCCGTCGCTTTTATGAGGAACGCACACAAACCTGGGGTTACACTGGGTTTTCTGGTATTCACATTTCCTTCATGCAATGTACCTTTTCAGCTATGCACAATAATACGCAATAAACGCATGACACTGTCTTTTGTTCATTGTCAGTTGTTCAGAGGCTCAGTCATTGAAACTGCAGGTTAAAGAGTAGGGCTCCCTTCATCCCTTCAGTATATGTTCGCTGATACCTGGATCAGCCGTTAGGCCCGTGCTAAACCTCCTTCCCAGGGGGAAAGGGGTGGGGGAGTCCAGTCTCCATTGTGATTGTCTGAATGCGTTTTTGGGGGACTACTGTGTGCCAGGTGCTGAACAGTTGTTCTTCAGCAGGGTTTTGGCTCCAAGCTCTCACTGCTTTGGGGGCAAATAGTACTTGATGGAAGAATGAGGCTGGCTCAAGTGCACCTGTTCTGTTCTGGCTCTCAGTTGGCACGCCTGGGACCTCATCCTCAGCTCCTCCCCTTCCTATTCAGCGCAGTTCAGGGAATCAGAACCAAGCTTGAGAAAGGGCTGAGACGACACAAGCACAGTATTACACTGCAGGTCTGGGGGTTGGGGGGTTGAGAAGATCCCCAGAAATCTCCCTTGCTTTACCATTCCCAACCCCCAGACCATATCATGTCTGTGACAATTCACTGTGATTGTCAACTGGACTGAATAAGCGATGCCTAGTAGAACAGCAAGGCACACTCTGCGTCTCTGTCTGGGTCATGGAGGACTACATCGGGAGCTATCGGCTCCCTTGCCCCTTCCTTTCTGACACTGTTCCTCTCTCTGCTTCCCAGATACCATGGACTAAGTAGCTTTGCCTTGCCCTTCCCTTCTGTGCTGATGTTTCTACCTTGGAGCCAGCTTACCATGGACTGAACCCTCTGAAACCAGGGGCCAGGATAAACCTCTCCCCTTTAAGTTGTAGTTGTGGAGTTCTGTATCCAGCAACATGAAAGCTGACCGATACAATGCCCAAGGCCCTACTCACTGGAGTCCTGCTGAGTTGACAGCATCTTGCACAAAAGCTGGATCCCTCAGCGGTCTGACACCTTGGTTTCTGCTGCTAAAAACAGGCGGTGATTCATTAAAACCCCCACATCTTGAGGTTTTAGAGAGAATTCTGGTTGTTTCAGTTGATTTTTGCTCTAAAGAGCAGCAGTGTCTGGTGGTAATCAAAGCCTCTTATTCTCTGGCAAATTCATTCCTGTTAGGAACAAGTTACTTCTAATGCTAATAAGTCAATTGCTTATTCTTGGTGGATTCTGAAGTACTCGAAGGTGTATGACTACAAAACCATGGTGATCTTCACCACTTTGTCAAGGCTTCCCAAGGCTCTCCTACTCATCAGGAAGTGTGATAGAACTGGGGTTAGCAAAAAAGCTGTAGACATTCCTGAGGGTGGGGCCCCAGGTGGCCAGGTTATAGTGTGACCAGCCCTTGTTTTTAATGAGAAACTAAAACCAAATGCAACAGATTCATTTCTTGATAAATGCACAGTTGATAAACCCCACCAGGAGACAAAAAGGGTGAAGAGAAGTGGTGCTGTATTCAGCATTTTGGGAGGCTGAGGCAGAAGGAACCCAATTTGAGCCCAGCTGGCCTGGGCAACTTAGTGACTTTGTGAGAACCCATCTCAATAAAGCTATATTGAGATATTGCTTAGGGTGAAGGTCCTGGGTTCAAACCCCAGCAGTGAAAAAAAAAAGTGAAGAGAGAGGTTTATTACTTAAAACAGTGAGGAGCACAGTTGAGATAATTCTCAAAGCAGGGTCTCCCAGAACAAAGAAAGCAAGAGGAACTTCTACAAATTCATATAGAAAAGGCATCACAGGTAGAGGTGGCATATTCTTAACATGCTCCATTTGAGTATCACACGTTAAAAAAAAATGGTGGACAGGAACACTTGTGGCTGGAGAATTCAGTATTATAATAAATTAAGTTTAGTTTCAGTGATTTTGTCTGGTTCCTTATAAGTTTCTCTGGAGGACCTGATGTGAAACAAAAACAAAGAAACAAAAAAATGACTTTGAAGGAACATTAGCAGTTATTTAAAGGGGCAATGACTTTCCCCTCTCGCCTAAGCAGGCGATTATCCCTGAAAGTACCGGCTTCTCAGCCAACAAACTGTGGGGACTGTCTGATTTTTATCACTCTGTAAATTGTAAATAACTGATAGCAATTCAAATGTAAATGAATTGTCTCTGGTAACGGAGCTAGCTCACTCCCATGTGGAAAAGATAGTTTTAGATTCACTTGCAAATTTATTTCAGCATTCCTGAAGTAGAAACGCACCTATTCTTTGTTTTGTTTTGGTTTTTTTTTTTACACCTATTCTTTGGATTCTCCTCTTAACTAGTTCAAACATCTGACAGGGTTCCTTTTTCATGATGAGTTAAAGAAAATCTTAAGTGATGTCCATTTTATATGCTGGAACCTTAATCCTGGACTTCCCGACCTCTAGACCAATGAGCAATACATTTCTCTGGCTTATAAATGACCCAGTCTAAGGTATTTATTATAATGACCTGAAGAGCTAAGACATGATGTTTAACCTTTATATTTAACTTTGTCTTGTGTTTGTAACTAGGGAGATAAGCCTCCAAAGTTATCATTTTCCCATAAGTACCTAAGTTGTGAACACCTAGGTTATTTCCATTATAGCCAAAAAGAAAAAAAAAAGAAAGAAAAAGAGCATAGAATATCAGCTACTTTCAAATAACAAGCACAATCCAACCTTCTCATTATCAATACCACTTGTGACACATCCGCACTTAATGTTTGTCACTTACTTTATTTACTTGGCAATGTATTCGTGCTGTATTTATTGAGCATCTAATAATGCCAGGCACCAAACTGCAGTCAAAGCAGGGTCTTTCAGACTACAGTCATGCACCACATAACAAAGTTTGGCCCAGAAGGGAAAGCATAAGTAGTGAGGGTCCAACAGGAGTATAATGGAGTTGAAAAAGTCTCATCATCTAGTAACACATAGACATCCGTAACTGGGCAACACAATGCATTAATCACATATGTGTGGTGACAGTGGTGTAAACAAATCTACTGCACTGCCAGGCATATAAAGGTACAGCAGATATGGTTATGTACAGTATCTAATACTTGATAATGGTTATAAGTAACTATCTTACTGGTATGTGTGTTTACTATTAAAAAGTCCATTTTATCTCTGCATGAGAGTAATAATTTTACTTTTTCATTGCAAAATGTCCTTTAACACAAACTTCAGCATCTCCTACATTTCTGATACATCAGATCTGGGGGGAGCTCTGAAAATGGGATGTCTATCAAGTCTTATACTTTGAGGACTCTGCAGTCTGAGGGCCAAGGCTCTGTTGCAGGGGGGTCTTCTGGGATCCAGTCCCCTGGGATTCACTGAGTGTTTCCCAGGCCCCCACGTAGACACTGCTCTGAGTAGCGCCAAGGGGAGGGTTCGGGTGGGGGGACCAGAATCAGAGCTGTCAGGGCTCAGGACACACCACCACAGAATATGACTATAGGAGACCAGAATATGCTACCCCAAAATACACTTCTGTGGCATATGTTGAGCACGGTATTCTGAGAAACTGCAGATAAGGAGTAGGTCCGAAAAGCTGCTCTTTCTTGGAGGACATTAGCATCTACGAAGGACAGCTATATTGGTAAAGAATCTATGTCAGAGGAAGGCTGAGGCTTTTATCACCCAGGAGACTTGTAGCTGCACAACAAGGTAGCTGTATTCTCCACACCCTTCTACCTGTCTTTCCCACTTGTCTCCCCTGACACCCTCTCAAATGCCCAAGCTCCTATTCATTCCTAAAGCCCAGGATGCTGTATATAAGCCTTAATTACCTGGCCCTGATTTTGAATCTTATACTTCTGTGGGACTCCCATGCCTACATAGGCAACAAAACAATTTTCCTCTTGGTAATCTGTTTTATTTCAATTTGATTTGTAGCCCAGCCACAGGACCTAGAGAGAATAGGGAACCCATTTTTCTCTGCTCTACCAAGACAACGCTTTTGCATAATTCTCAGGGTGAAAGTTGGCCAGGCTGTGTGCTTTCATCCCATGCACCTACTCCTTGTGTTCTTTAATGCTGCAACACCTGAAGTGGACACAAAGCGCCGTAAGGGTGGTTAAGTCAGAGAAGCTCCCTTGCCTCCTCCCCTGGGTACCAATACTTGACAGGTCATGTCACACCACAGGATGGCTCATCTCTCCAGGACCCAGGGCCCTGGGAGGGGTGGGGATGTGTCACTGTGGAGCTCAATCCTGCCCCCGGTACTGTCACCCTCCTTCCCCAGCCCAAGCACTGGAGGACAGGGTGTCCTGAAGCCACGCCCCTAGCAATGACTTGTCTTAGGCAGAGAAAAATGGGCCTCCATGCGTTGCCAGAAGGTTGGGGCCTTTTTGAGGCTTCCTGGCCAAATGGTCCTCTTAGGTCCTCTATCAAGGAAACTTCTAGCCCTGCTTAGCTGTGAACTGTGCTTTAGCTCAGGGTCCCCATGCTCTAGTTGCCAGCTGGAACTTAGACAGTAGGCTTCATGTTGTCCTTTTGCCTTTATTTCTGTTGGGGTCCAGTGAGTCTTACTGGCCTGTGGATTCTGTTATCTCTGGCTAGCCTGTCTTTGGCTGTTGGAATCTGTAGATTACTCAGCTCTGACTACAGCTAGCTGACTACAGGGGCTGGGTGGCAAGGCCAGGCTGTTCCCAGCCACCTGATTCCCACCAGGCTGCCATGTACCCCAGGGGAGGTGGTGATCCCAGGCCAGGCTGGCTTTCTAAACATGCCAGATGAGCAGTGGCTTGCTGGATTCACCTCTGTGCGTGCCGGCCTCTGAGGAAACCTCACTCAACTGCTCCACGCATCCCTGCAAGGCAGAAAATCCTAACAAACAAACTAACATACTTTGTAAAAAAGAAACCCAAAATTGTTTTACTCCAGCTAAATAAAACTGAAAATAAAACCATAGCACTATTCTACCTCTGTCGGAAAAGGCCAACTGTAGAGTTGAGACTTCCTCCTGTGCCTCAGTTTAACATGAGGCTCCATTGCTCATCAGGAGGTGTCAGGGACAGACTTCATATGAATGAACTGTCCTTCTCCCTCCAGAGTATTAGGGGAGGCTGAGTGGGGAAATTTCATCCCCATTGGCACAGAGAATGCTTGCTAAACAGAAAGTTTAATTAAGATTCAGAGTCTCTTTTTCATTTGTTTGTGTGAGACAGGGCCTTGCTAAGTAACTTGTCCAGGCTGGTCTTGAACTTACTGTGTGACCCAGGCTATCCTCAAATACACAGTCCTTCTCCCTCAAGCCTTGCAGGTGTTGCGGTTACAGGTGTGAGCCACCACACCCAGGAAGATTCAGGATCTCTACGCAGAATCCCCCAAATGTCCAAGATGAAAAGCATTTGAAAACCAAGAACAAAGACTGTAGTTTATTTATTTATTTATTTATTTGGTACCAGGAATTGAACTCACGATCTCACACTTGCCAGGCAGGCTCTGTGCCACTGAGCTATATTCCTGGCCTCAAGAACAAAGACAATCTTAACTTGAATGAGAAAATAAAATTAACAGACACCAACCCCTTGAAACCTGTGCTTTGGAACTATCTGGCAAGGAGTTTAGAGTGGTCATGTAAAAATATCATAGTGAGCCCTTATGAACACCCTTGAAACAAATATATATATTTGGAAATGGACATATTTGAACTGAAAAACTTTTAATAACTGAAATAAAGTGCTTACTGGATGGACACAACAGCAAAATAGATAGGAATGAGGAGAAAAATAATTCATTAGCTAGAAAACAGATCGATAGAAAAACTAACAGAAAGAGAGAGGGGAAGAGGGGAGGGAAAGAACAGGGCCTCAGGGACATGTGGGACTATAACAAGAGTAAACGTTTGTGCTACTGGAGTTGCAAAAAGAGATGAAAACTTGTGAGGCTGAAAAAGTGTCCAAAGGGAAAAAAGTGGCTGAAAATATTTTAAACTTGGGAAAAGATCCAATCCTAGAGATTCAAGAAGCTGAACAAATCTCAAACCAGATAAGCCAAAGAAAGCTACATCAAGGCACATCAAAATCAAAATCCTGGATACCCAAGAAAACAGAAAGAAACCTTGTTATTAAAGAAAAATGACATCTTGCCTATAAAGAAAAAATAAACTATTCAAATGGCAGCAAATTTCTTATCAGAAACCACAGAGGACAGAGGAAGTGGCACGACATTTTTCAAATGCTAAAAGAAAAGAGCTGTCAACCCAGAATTCTGTATCCAGTGAAAATATGCTTCAGGAATGCAGGATAAATCAAGACATTCTCATATGAAGAAAAACTAGGAGGAGAATATGCTGCACACAGACCTACCCTATGAAAATGGATAAAAGAAGTTCTTGGAACAGAAAAAAAATGATAAAGAATCCCCTTACCTTATTTCACATGTAAGTTTAACTAAAAAAAAAAAGACCAAAGACCTTAATTTAAGAGCTATATTGCCAGCGTGTTAGTGCACATCTGTAATCCCAGAACTCAGGAGGCTGAGGTAGGAGGATCACCACAAGTTCCAGGCTAGTGTGGGCTACATAGTGAATTCAAGGCTAGCCTGGACTACATAGCAAGATTCTGTCTCAAAAAAAAAAAAAAAAAGAAAGAAAGAAAGAAAGAAAGAGAAAAAAGAAGAAAAAGAGCTAAATCTATTCAACTCATAGAAGAAAATATAGGAGTCAGTCTTTGTAACTTTGAATTTTGGCAATGGTTTCTTAAATATGGCAGCTAAAACAGCAAAACAAATTGAAACAAAACACAAAGAACTATATTTCACCAAATCTAAAATATTTATACTTAAAAGGGATACCATCAAGAAAGTGAAAACATGAACCTATGTAATGGGAAAATTTTTTTTTTAATTTTAAAGAGAAAAATAAAATAAAACACAATTTCAAAACAAGATGATAGGAGGGTAACAATGGTTAACACATTGCGTATTGTTATCTTTAAATTAGTTGTTTGGAGTACAAGATATCAGCATTTAATTGTCCAAACAATATTAGCACAAACCTTTCTTTTCAATGAACTAAGAGAAATTAGTAGTATAACTATCTTAACTATCTTATATATTATATATATAATTTTTTTTGCTTTTCCCTTCCTTCTTTTCTCCATTCCCCCATCCCAGTTTCTCTTTCCTTTTGAAGTTTCTTACCATTTCACAATATCTATTGCACATTTTGGATCTTATTTATTCTTTCAACTTCTCACACTAGGGAGACAATACGATGTTTACACACATGTGTCTGATTTATTTCACTTACGAGTATGGTCTCAAGTTGCATATTTACCTATAAAAGTTTCCAGTTTATCCTTCTTTATGGCTGAGGAGTACTCCACTGTATAAAGGACCACATCATATTTATTCATGCCTTGGCTAATGGGTATTTGGATTGTTTCCAAGATCTAGCCTTTATAAATTGTGCTGCTATAAACATGGGTGCACATATATTGCTGTGGTACAATGTTTTTAATTCTTCTGGGAAGATAAACAGAATGAGAATAGCAGGATCAAATGAGACTTTCAATCCTAGTTTTTTGAGGAATCTTCAAACTGATTTCCACAGTGGTTGTACCAGTCTATACTCCCACCAGCAGTGGAAAAGGGGTCCTTTTTCCCCTAATCCCCTCCAGCATTTGTTATTTGTTGATTTCTTGATAACAGCTATTTTTTTCTGGGGTGAGATGGAATCTCAGCATTGTTTTCGTTTGCATCTCTTGAATGACTAGTGATGTTGAACATTTTTTCATGTATTTCTTTGCCATTTGTATTTCTTCATCTGAGAGGTGTGTATTCATCTTAGATGCCCATTTTTTTGATTGGGTCTTTACATTTTGGAGGTCTGATATTTTTTAGTTCTTTTTATGTTCTCAATAGTAATCCTACTGCTGTTGCTGGAAAACATTTTTTCCCACACTGTGGGCTGTGTTTTCACTCTGTTGGTGGTTTCTCTTGCTGTGCACAAGGTTGTTAATAAGATGAGATCACAGTTGTTGATTCTTTGTGATAGTTCCTGTGTGATCGGGGTTTTATTCATAGTCTTTGCCTACACCAAAGTCTTCAAGAGTTTTATCTATACTACCTTCCAGAAGATTTAATGTTTCTGTTTTAATATTTAGATCTTTGATCCATTTTTAATTTAGTTTAGTGCATGGTGAAAGATACAGTTCCAGTTTTAATCTTTGGCATGTGCAGAGTCAGTTTTTGCAGCACTATTTATTTATTTATTTATTTACTTCCGGTATTGGCAATTGAACTCATGACCTCACGCTTGCCAGGCAGGTACTGTGCCACTGAGCTAAATCCCCAGCCCCTGCAGCATCATTTATTAAAGAAGTTATCTTTTTTTTCGGTGAATGTATTTGGCACCTTTGTCAAAGACAAGGTGGCTGAGTAGGTCTGCTGTTGTTTCTACATCTTCTAATCTGTTCCATTGATTTTTGGGTCTTTTTTTTTTTTTTTGCCAAAACCATGATGTTTTTATCACAGTAGCTTTATTGTATAATTTCAGGTCAGGAATTGTGATGTTCCCTGCCTTGACTTTGTTGCACAGAATTGTTTTTGCTATTCTAGGTCTCTTTTGGTTCCAAATTAATTTTAGGAATGTTTTATCTAATTCTGTGAGGTGTGCTAGTGATATTTTCACTGGGATTGCATTACATCTGTATAACAATTTTGGAAGTATGGCCATTTTCACTGCATTGGTTCTTCCTAACCAAAAGCAAGGGATAGCTTTCTATTTTCTGATATGTGCTTCAGTCTCCTTTTTCAGAGTACTGTAGCTTTCAGTGTAGAGGTGTTTTACATCCTTATTAGGTTAATTCCTAGGTACTTCATTTTGGTATCAGGGTAATGCTTATTTCCAGAAATGAATTTGAAGTATTGCTTCCCATTCAATTTTATTACACAGTTTGAGAAGCAGTGGTATTAGGTCTTCTCTATATTTCTTGTAGAATTCAGCAGTGAATCTACAGGGCCTGGGATTTTCTTTGCTGGTAAGTTTTTAATTACATCTTTGATTTCATTGATAGTGATTTATTTAGGATTTTTAGAACTTCTTGATTCAGCTTTGGTAATTCATACATATCTAGGAATCTGTCCATTTCTTCTGCATTTTTCATCTTATTAGAATACAAGTTTTCAGAGTAGGTATAGATGATCTTCTGGATTTCTGCAGTTCTGTTGCGATTTCACCCTTTTCACTCCTAATTGCATGGATTTGAGAGTTTTCTTTCATTTTTGATAAGGTTGGCTAGGGGTTGGTTGATTTTATTTACTCTTTTAAAGAACAAACTCTTCATTGATTATTTGTATTATTTTTTAGTCTGCATTACTCTGATCTTTATAATTTCATCCCTTGTATGAGCTTTTGGCTTAGCCTGCTCTTCTTTTTCTAGAAGTTTGAGATTCACCATTAAGTTGTTTATCTGTGCTTGCTCTCTTCCTGATATGGGTATTCACTGTGATAAATTTCCCTCTTAGGACTGCTTTTCTTGTGTCCCATAAGTTCCAGTATGTTTTCTTGTTGTTATCATTTAATTGTAGAAACTGTCTAATTTCTTTTCATTTTATCTGTGATTCATTGATTGTTCAGAAGGGTACTATTTAATTTCCACGTGTTTATGAAGTTCTTGCAGTTTCTTTTGCACTGATTTCCAGTTTCATTGCACTATGGTCTGATAATATGCATGGGATAATTTCAATTCCTTTGCATTTAATTAAACATGGTCTATGAGTTAGTATGTGCTATATTTTGGAGAACATCCCATGTGCAACTGAGAAGAATATGTATTCTGATGTTATGGGTGGCACACTGCAGACATCTACTGAATCCATTGTTCAAAAATTTGGTTCAGTTCCAATATTTCATTGTTGATTTTTTTGTCTAGTTGATCTGTATTTTTGTGACAGTGGGATATTGAGATTCCCCCATACAATTGTATTTGTGCTTATTTGCTTTTTCATGCCCATTAGTATTTGTTTTATATAGTTGGGTGCAATGGTATTTGGTGCATATATATTCATGATTGTTACCTCTTCCTCTTGGATTGTTCCTTTTAAAGGATATAGTGACCTTCTTTGTCTCTCTTAATCAGTCTTGGCTTGAAATTCACTTTGTCTGCAAATAGAATAGCTACTCCTGCTTTTTCTGGGTTCCAGTCATATGAAGTATTGTTTTTCATCTTTTGATTTTCAGTCTATGAATTTCTTTTTGAATTAAATGTGTTTCTTATATGCAGCATATTGTTGGTTCTTGCTTCTTGATCCATTCTGCTAGTCTGTGTTTTGATTGGTGAATTGAGACCATCAACATTGATGGTTTTGGGGCTGGGGATTTAGCTCAGCGGCAAAAGCGCCTGCCTGGCATGCGCAAGGTTGTGAGTTCGGTTCCTGGTACCGGAGAAAAACCAAAAAAAAAAAAAAAAACATTGATGGTTTTAACTGATATGTATTGACTTATCCTCGTCATGTTATTTTCCTGTTGTTGACTCCCCCTCTTTTTTTCCTCTCTCTGTTTGTTTGCCTTAACTGTTGGATTTTTTCTGTTGGGGTTCATGGAGTTGCAGTCCTTGTTATCTCTTTCTAGAATGTCTTTCAAAAAATTTTGGAGTGCTGCTTTGGTGGTCATAAATTTTCTCAGATGTTCTTTGTTATGGAAGTATCTTATTCCTCCATCCGTTTTGAAAGATAATTTTGCAGCATACAGCAAGCTGGCTTGAAGTCTGTTTTCACTTGAAACATTTCACTCTAAGCTCTTCTTGACTTAAGGGTTTCTGTTGAGCTGTCAGCTGTGATTCTGATGGGCTTTCCTTTATAGATATTTTATTTCTTTTCCTTAACAGCTTTTAAGATTCTATTCTTATGTGGAATTTCTGGAATCTTGACTATGATATGCCTGGCTATAGATTTTTTTTTGATTATGAACAATTGGAGTTCTATAGCCTTCATTTATCTGTATATCAAATTCTTTTTTTATCATTTGTGCTATCTCCTGCTTTACATTGACTTCAGTCAATCTTAAATTATTCTCCTTTGCCTCATCTAGCCACTGCTGTATTGATTGCTCATGACCCCTTGCTATTTTAAAGAAATCTTTCTTTTCATCATCATTAACTACAAGCCTGTCTTCAATATCTGAGATCCTGTCCTCACATTGGCTTATTCTGGTGTGGATACTTTAAATGGAATTTTTATTCTCCTGGATATCAGCTTGAATCTATCTTATGGATTTCATTTGTTTACTATGCTGAAGTTGCATGGTTTCCATAATTTTCTTAAGCACCTCTATTTTTTATTTGTATCTGCTCTAAGGTCACTAAGCATGGTTTTCATTATGGACAGCATCTGTGTATTTATCTGAGAAATTACTTCTGTTTTGATTATTCCTAGAGCCTTGTTCAATTGCTTTGTTGTTACCACTTCAGAGAGGCCAGGTATGTGGGTTTTGGAGTGTCTCACTTCATTGCCTCCAGGTTTACCTTTGGTGAACTGGATGTCTGAAGTTGCATCTTGTTTAAGTCTTTCTTTCTTTCTTTCTTTCTTTCTTTCTTTCTTTCTTTCTTTCTTTCTTTTTCTTTCTTCTTAGTTTAATAACCTGAGGTGATGCTTATAAATTGCATATGGTGGGTTGCTTTATTGCTAGTATTTAGAACTCTTAGGAAATAAGTACATCTCTGAGGCGTCTTCCAAGTGTAGCTGGTTTGTGGATTTTGAGTCTGTTGCAAGATCCTACCTCTTCAATTTTTTGGGGATGAGAATTTCCTGTCTGCTTGGCCCTTTCCCTGGTCCTTTGGCACTGTACCACAGTATTTTCTATTACCCTTAGTCAATCTCAGTCTTAGAATATATGAAGAATAGCTGTTTAGAACAATTATGTTATTTTTGGCTAAAGTGGTACACACTTTGGCCTAGAAAATGACAAACTGAAGTAACCATTAATTTCCCACCTTTAACCGTGTGCACTAGACTGGTGGTTATATAACAAAATCTAAAACATGCCAGAAAACTATATGCAGTATATGAGTTCTTAAAATGTGAATTTTCCCCTCAGGTGTTAAAATTTATAATGGGTTAGAGAGAAAATAGAGAAGTAGAAGAGGAAGAGATTAGAATAAGGATGGAGGACAAATGGGGATCACACTAACTTTGGGAAACTCATGCAGAAGACTGGAGGGAAAGAGAGAAGGAAGAGATAAAAAGAAGAACAGAACAGAACCACAACCACAAAGAGGCTAAGAATCATATTCACACTCATATAAAAACAAAATCAAGCAATGGAGAAAAAAAACAAAAACAAAACCATAATAACAAAACCACATGAAATAATGACAACAAAAAACAAATGAGAGAGAGAGAGACAGAAAAATTCCATCTACAGGTATGTCTCTGCTATCACTGATGGACAATGTGTGGAGACAGAGTCCAGATCCATGTCAATCTATCCGAGCAAGCCAGCAGTAGGTTTTTGGAGGGGTAGTGGATAATCTCAACAAGCCTGCACCTTCTGGCCTAGGCCAGACTCATTTGGGCTGTAGCCATTAGTGCATGTTTTGTGGGCAGAGCCCAGCTGGGAGCCACTAGATGAAACCTGCAGTTGGTCTGAGTTCCAAACTCAGCTGGCTCCTCTCCAAGATGGCTCCAGGCCAATCCCTCTCTCAAGAGGGACGACTGAGCCCTCAGCACTCACCACCAGTTAGTGCAGTCCTTTATACCCACTGGTCCCCTCCATTGCTGTATCTCACTGTGAAGGCCTTTAGAGTGCCAGCAGTCACCATATTTCTGCAGGTTTGAATCACTCGTTTTGTGCAGTGAGTCCCATCTCATCGGGGAGGCACAACAGCTACCTCATTATCCTTGTTGAAGTTTTTCTCTTCACTCTCCATGGGCTTCAATTAACACTTCAGATCCTCCCTGGGTCCAAGGGAGCCACTTCCCTTCTTCTTGTCTTCCTCGCTTTTATTTCAGTGTCTGGATGATGAGAGGTTCTTTGTTGCTTACCACTCCGCTCTCTGGGGAAAAACATTTTAAATACATATATCCAATAAAGGTCTTACATCTTACAATGTAATTATGTTTTTCTCTAATGTGTACACTGGTCAATAAGCAGAGGAGAAGAGGTCCAACATCATTAGCCATCAGGGACATGCAAGTCAAAACCAAATGAGATACCATTCTGCACTCACATGGGTGGCTATTTTAGAATAAGAGAGCTAATTACAAGTGTGGTCAAGGATGTGGGGAAATTAGAACTCTCACACAGTGATAGGGGGAACTAAAACCATGTAACTGCTTCAAAAACCAGTTTGGCAGTTCCTAAAAATTGTCCTATGACTCAGCAATTGTATGCCTCAGCATATGCTCAAGAAAAGTGAAAGAATATGTTCACACAAAATTGGTACATGGACATTCATAGAAACATTATTCATAATAGCCCCAAAGTGAAAACAACCCAAATGTCCATGGATTGATGAATGGCTAAATCAAATGCAACCTATCCACATGAAGAATTAGGACTGAACCTTGAAAGCATTATGCTATGTGAAGGAGCCAATGATAAGACAGTGCACTGTGCAACACTTGGTTTATATGAAATGTCCAGAGTAGGCAATTCTACAAAAAAAAAAATTAGATTAGTGGTTTCTTAAAACCAAGGAGAAAGAAAGAGATTAGGGGGTGACGGCTAAAGAATGGGATTGCTTTTGGCAATGATGAAAATAGTCTAAAATTCATTGTGAGGATAGTTGTACAACTGTGAATATGCTAAATCCCACTGAATTGAATACTGTAAATGGGGAGCCGGGTGTGGTGGTGTACACCTGTAATCCCAGCACTCGGGAGGCTGAAGCAAGAGGATCATTGTGAGTTCGAGGCCAGACTGGGCTACAAAATGAACTCAGGCCAGCCTGAACTGCATAGTGAAACCTTGTCTCAAAAAGATAAAAATAAAAAATACAGGGTAGTGTAAATGGGGAAATTGTATGATAAGTGAATTATAATAAATGTTTTAAATAAAGAGAAGGAACCTTGGAACACTAGAAAGAATAAAAATGTAACTACAATAGGTTTTTTTTTTTTTTCTTTTTCTAGAGTTTTCCAAATTGCTTCTGAGTTGGAGCAAAAATTGCTGTTTTCTGATGTGGTTCTCAGTGTATGTAGAGGAAATAGTGAAAACAGTCATAAATGGGAGAGGAGTAAAGAACTCAAAGGCTGGCAGAGTTTTGTGGGAAAATTAATTTTCCCCAGTTTCTCAGTGTTCCTATAAAAACCTCAGATGCCAGAGACTCAGAATTTATATTCAGTAAAGACAGTGTTTATTTTTACTTCCTAATGGAACACACTATTTGTCACATACCATTAAGATTATATCTGCAGCTGTCTGTTTCCTTAATGAAAGACTTGGTTGCTACCTTCCAATAAGCCTGAGCATATCCCTCCAACAGCCAGAAGCACCTTGGTTAAAGCACATTATCTTAGACGCTGAATTTCAAAAGGGATGAAACCTAGGACATAGAGACCTTGTTCTCTGTAAAAGCTGAGACAGTGGCTGCATGTAGTCCCTGGAGACGTTTATTCATACCAAAATGTTAGAGTAAGGCATTTATAAGAAGAGTTCTTCAGAAGGAGAAAAGTGTTTGCCCCATCTTCTATGTATAAATGGCCCAAGATGGTGTATTTTGTACTTTTACTTTCAGATATTGTACGTGCAGGACAGTTGACCTAGCTCTCATTGCATTTTCATAGAGACTCAGGGAAGCACATGATTATTATTTTCCGCAACACAAATAGCAAGAAATCTGCTTCTGGTCCAAACATCTTGTGTGTACATTCATAACACAATTGACGAGGATAAATGTTAAAAATCAAACACACACTTCAGCTGACAATTTTCAACATCAGTAGACTGAGAGTTTAACTACAGATATTGTAATATTTTGAGCAACTGCTTAAAACACTATACAAGATATAATCAAACATACCATGAGAAAATTAAAACTCTAGAAGATAAATAAAAATGGAAGTCTAAAACCTACAAGAAGTCAAGAAAAAAGATAAGCTAGACACTGAAACAGAGGAAACAACAGAAAACAAAACTAAAATGGAAGGCTTAAGCCTAATATATTAATAATTACATTAAATGTAAACAGTCTAAATATATCAACTATGAGACAGGAACTGGCAGGTTGATTTTTAAAATTATCCTAACTATATGCTACGTACAAGAAATCTAGTACTAATGTGACAACACACGTAGATTGAAAGTAAAAGGATGGGAAAAGATATACTATACAAACAGTAAGTGAACTAAAAGTGTGGCTATATTATCAGACAGACTACAGGGAGAAGAAAATTGCCAGAGATAGTAAAATTTATCACAGTAAAAGACTCATTGCCAAGAAACCATCTTGGATTATTGTCCCTTGCTTCAAACACAGTTATCCCCTTGTTATGCCACTTTCGGTAGCAACTCTGAAAGCCCACTTTTGTGTCTTTAGTTATGCTGGAGACATGCGTGGCTGCCTCCATGTCCTGAATTGATGCAAAATATCTACCTTTCATGGTCATTTTAACTTTGGGGAAGAGCCAGAAGTTGCACGGTACCAGATCCAGTGAATAAGGTAAATGAGAACACACTGTAATATTATTTGACAGTAACTACTGTAAATGTAAACTGCTTCAGGAAGAGGTAATGACAATAGGATAGTGTGTTCAAAGTGCGGAGGAGTATTTTAAGGGGGACTAGTGGCAAGGTTTTTCCTTATAATGGATTTTTACATTTAAATATTCACCATACTTTTTGATCATACCTCATAGAGCAATCTTGTACGTGAACACAACAAACAACAGCACTGCTAAATCTATGAAGTAAAAACTAGTAGAACAGAAAGTAGAAATAAAAATAAGTATATTTGGAGACTTCAGCATCCCTCTCTATGTAAGTTAGAGAACAATTAGAAAATTAGTATGGCTATAAAAGAATTCATCATCAACTAATAGAATCTACTGACATTTATAAAGCACTTCATTCAGTATGCACGCTTTTCGAGTGTTCAGAGAAAATTTGCCAAGACAGATCATATCCTGGATCATAAAAACAAACTCAACAAACTTAAAAATATTACAATCATACAGATCATGTTCTCTCACCATAATGGGTTCAAATCAGAAATCAATAACAGAAAAAAATAACAAAATCTCCAAACAGTTGGAAACAAAACAACATACTTTTAAACAATTCACAAGCCAAGGAAAAAATATCAAGGGAAATTAAAAACAAAACAAAACAATATTGAATTAGATGGCAGTGAAAATATAACATACCAAAATGTTGGAGAAAACTAAGAGGCGGCTAAGAAAGAAATATACAGCACTAAATGCTTCTGTAAGAAAGTAGGAACAACTTAAATCAATAATGTTAACTCTTGTCTTGAGAAACTAGACTAAAATAAACCCAAAGCAACAGAAGAAAGGAAATAATAAAAGTAAGGGCAGTAGAGAGGGATGGTAGGAGGAGGGAACATAAAAGAATTAAGGTGTTTCATGTACAGGTACAAACTCCTCACAATGTACATAATGCAATCATTATGTATTGCAAACATGTACTAATATAAAATACCCAGTCAATGAAAAAATCAGTGGAATTGAAAACACAAAAGTAATATAAATATCAGTGAGCCTAAATGGATTTGCTGAAAAGATGAATAATACAAACTTCTAAGAGCTGGGTGTGCTGGTGCACGGCTGTGATCCCAACACTCGGGAGACTGAGGGAAGAGGATTGTTGTGAGTTTGAGGCCAGCCTGGGCTACAAAGTGACCTCAAGGCCAGCCTGAACTACATAGTGAGACCCCATCTCAAAAAGGACAAAAAAAAGCAAAACCAAAACCAAAACAAAACCACAACCTCTAGCAAGCTGACAAGTAAAGGAACGAGAAAAGCTAGTTTGGCACTATCAGGAGTGAACCAGGAGAACATTACACTCTGCGGACTTCAAAAGGATTACAACAGAATACTACATACAACTCCCTACACAAAAATTCCACAACTCAGATGTAGACCAGTTCCTCAAAAACTACAATCCACCGAATTTCCCAGTGTGAAATAGACTATTTAAATTGCCCCATAACTACTTAGAGAAATTTAACCTGTAGTTTAAAATACTGTAAAGGAAATTTTCAGTTCCTGGTACTTTAATTGGAGAATTCAACCAAACATTTGAAAAATTCTAAACTAATTCTATAAAATATCTTCCTGAAAATGGAACAGTAAGGAATACTTCTCGAACCATTTTGTAAAACCGGTATTAACCTGCTACCAAATCATGCAATAATAGTATAAGAAAGCAAACCATTCCCCATGAATACAGAAGTGAAAATATTCCTCATAAATATAGATGAAAAAATTTTAACAAAACATTGGGAAGTACAACTCATCAACCCATAAAAGAATTATATACCAGGTCTTTTTTTTTTTCTTTTTCTTTTTTTATTACTTTAAAGAGTAAAAGAAGGATAACATAATAATAGGGCTTACTGATACAGACACAAAGTGGTAGGAGATTATCAATGGTTATTGTTTTACATATTGTTATCTACAAGATTGTTTCTCAGGAAAACAAACAGACAAATAATATTGAGTTACAGACAAAAGAGGTACGAGATTATCAATAGTTGTTGTACTATACTTAGGTATCTTCAAAGTGGCTTCTAAAGAATATAAATAGAACTATGCATGAGTGACCTATTGAATAATCATTCAATAATCTCAATAGTTGTTGTAGGAAACACATAATAATAAACATGGATCCATTTATGAAATAGGATAGGAACAATACAAACATTACAGAGTTATGGATAGATTTCTAGGAAAATAACAATGACTGCTGTAATACACGGTGGTATCTTCAAAGTGGTTTCTCAGGAGGACAGAGATATGCAAGAAGGATCTAACAAGTAGTTACAGCCTAAGGGTTGTCAAAAATCAAGTGAGCCGTCTGGGACGAAAGCCATTTTTTGTAGTGTTTTCTCTCCAGCCTCCCATCGCATTGGGACCCCACAATCAATTAGTGTCCTCTCCTCAACTGTCAGCACAGGCAGCAGGAATCCTGCTGTAGACTTCTCTGGAGCTCCACCACAACCTGTACTGTCAGGGGAAGAATGGCTTCCAGGGAGTCTCTGCAGGTACTGTGCAAGGTCCTCCTGGTTTACAGCTTCCGAGCGGCTCTTGTGACCCCAGTCCACTGGACCTCTGACTCCTTGGGCTTAGTCTGCATTCTCATGTTCTCTGAGTCCTTGTTTAGCAGTTGCTCCTCTGCTGATTCTGGACCTTTCTGTTTCTCAATGGCAGGAGCAAGAGTAATCCATTGTATGGCATGCATTCCCAGGGGTTTTTCCATTTGAATGTTTCACACACGTCCCAGGGTGGGCATCTGCAGCCGGTGCACGGTGGGCCAATTGTGTCATTGTTTCTCTGTGTCTTGATAGTTCTCAATTGAGCGGCGGCAGGCGGTCTAAGGGCCGGAGCGCAACAGCGCTCTACGCCGCATGGCTCCATGTGCGCCGGGGGCCCTCACTCCGGGGGCCTACCAGGCAGAAAGCTAGCCAGCCGGAAGGCCGGCGCTCCCCGCCCGTGGCTCCCAGGGTGCCGGAGGCCCTTGCTCCGGGGGCCTATCAGGCAGAAAGCTAGCCAGCCCTATATACCAGGTCTTAATGGACTTTATTCCAGGGGTATAAAAGCTGTTCAATATTTGAAAGTCAAGCAATGTAATCTATCACTGAATTAGCTTCATGTTGCTGTTGTAACAAATTACCACAAACTAGTGGCTTAAACACAAGCATATTATCTTATAATTCTGGAGGTCAGAAGTCCCAAATGAGTTATGTTCCACTGCCCCAATCTTGTACTGCCTGTTTGACCTGGCTGAATTTCTAGACAAAACTAGTAGGCACTAAGTTGGCTACCAGAATGATTGCCAGAAAAGTTCTGACTTCACTATTGCCCCATCCGCATGCTAAATGACACCCCTCAGCATCATGACAGTTGACACTGGCCATGACAACAACTGGAAGGAACCATTAAAGGAGGGAAAAAGAGGTTGCACCCAAGTTCTCAGAAAAGCTTCACTCATTCCCAGATGTATGATTATTCCTCTCTCATTAGCCTACCTTTTCTTATTTCTATAGCCCCAACAGGTTGAGAAGTTCATTTGAGAGTCTTATCTGCCATTTGTCCCATTCTCAGCCCAGAATAAAAGTCTCCTTTACTGCTCAGTTGGTGCTCCATTTTGTTATTAGTTCCATAATTCTGAGAGGGAAAAAAAATCACCCAGTTTTGGGGCCAGAAACTGGATAACAGGTTCACTAGGCTAGAGCCAAGATGTCAGTGTTCCTTTCTGGACGTGTTAGAGGATAATCTGTTTTCTTGCCCTTTCCAGCACTGGGCACTGCTTGTGTTCCTTGGCTGGTGGCCTCCTTCTGTCTTCAAAGGCAGTAGTCATCAGTTGAGACTGTTACATCATATGTCTCTGCCACTGACTCTATTGCTTCCCCGTTTCATTTTTAAGGATACAAGATTACACTGAGGCCACCCAGACAATCCAGAATAACGTCTCCATCTCAGTCAGCTGGTCAGCAACCTCTTCTGTTCTGCAATCTTAATTCCTGTTGGCAACATATTCACAGGTTCCAGAGGCGAGGATGTGGCCTCTTTGGTGATTGCAGTTCACCTCTGATTCTCAAACATCACTTGCATCTCATGCAAATCCCAAAGTCCCCCAAAGTCTCAATTCATTAGTGTATCAAACCCCAAATCTCATCTACATGTCATCTGATCCAAATCCCCAGATTTCATTGCTTAAGTCAGATACGGGCAATGTGCTGTGTTCAATCTGTCTTGAGGCCAAGTTACCCACCTATGTGCTGATTACTCAAAATATTTTGTTTTCCTCTCAGTTCTGGGCTAGAACACGTACATACACACCTGGTGTCATAAGCAGCACCACTGCAGCCACTGACACCTGTTCCTCGGGCCAGGTGGACTTGCCTCCTTGCTTGTCTCACATTTCACACCCAGTCAGCCCATCTACAAGTTGGTTCTTTTTCCCCCAGCAGTGGGGATTAAGCCCAGGGCCTTGTACACAGCAGACGAGCTCTCTATCATTGAGGCACATCAACAGCCTCACAGATCTATTGGTTTTGTCTTCAAAATCCACACCTCCCTCCTGCCACCCAGGCCCAAGCTCTCTCACTCACTGGACCCTTACAACATGCTTTTCACAGGATGCCTGCTGCCACTGTTAGTTCTGGTAGAAGATTCTCCATATAACAACTGGAATGACTTTTTAAAGATTTAAGCCAGCTCATGCTACTACTCCCTGGCTCAAAGGCATCTTTCATCACCCTCAAATTAAACATGGCCTGAAAAGCCCGCACGCTCTAACTCCTGCACGATTCTCAACCCTGTCTTGGACCCTTCTGGTCTCACTATGCCTAACTGTACGCCCACATTAATCTTTGAGTTTGCTGACCTTGGCCTTTGCCCTCACTGTTCCCCAAGTTGGGACACTGTCCAGTTGACCCATGGATGTTCTTTTTTGTCTTTTGGGCTCAGGTCAAATAGTCCCTTTTCAGGTGGGCTGCCCACCTACTCTCGCACGGCCCTTCCCTTTGGTCACTCTGTCAACTGTTTTCATTTTTATCGTGGCAGATGGCACGGTTGACTTGCTTTTGTCTGTTCCTCTCCCTCTATGGTGTCTGCTCTGTGAGGCCAGGGAGCCGGGCACTCTACGTCCTTGACTGGGGTGAGATAGCGGACATTTGGTGAGGGGAGAACAAATACAAGTATGTGACCGCCATCTGTAAACAAGGAGAACAAACAGTGTTCTTGATGATATTCTTTTGTCTCTCTTTTCTGTTTCACATCCTAACTGCCGGGAACTTCCTGAACAGTTAAGTAGTAATGGTGATCACAGGCATCCTTGTTTTGTTCTTGATTTAAAATAGCAAGGTCTCTAGGGTTTTACAGTTAAATACAATTTTAACTGTTGGTTTGAAGTAACCTTAAAGTAGAATACCTGTGGAAAACATACGTTAAACAGAAGCTTTTGCAACACATAATGTTTTATCAAACATCCACGGCACCTGTGGCTACCTGACTTTAGATCCTGCACTCTCTCCCCTGCAGGCCAGACTGTCTCCTCTCACAGCTGACACCTAGCATGGCCGCTCGGATGACACAGCTATGGACAGAGACTGTGACCCCTTCCTTACCCTAGCCCCCACAGGAAGTGCAGTGCGATGTTGCCCAAGTGGAAACTTCTTGCCTATCCGGCGGGCACTCAGGTGGCAGAGGCACCTGGATGGGCACACAGGCCAGCCTTTATCACACTCAGCCCCACATCCAGACAGGGACCGTGTGGTGTGCCAGCCCTTCTGAGGGGCACCAGCCTCTCCTCCAAAATTTGAAAAAAAAATTAAAAAAGGAAATAGGTGGCAAAGAAGCCCACCCCATAGGCTCTCCACCCTGGAGGGGTGAAGCTGATGGGGAGATCCCAGGGCCCCGTGCCCACGAAACACAGGGAAGGAGGAGAGCGCAAGGACAGCGCTTTGATCAAACTCAAGGTTAAGTGGCCCAGTGTAACAGTGACAGTGGCTCGGGGGTTGTGGGATCGGGCCTAAGTGTGAGGGAACTGCTCCCTAATGGAGGGGGTTGGGAACAGTTATAGGAACTAGCAAAATCGTTTCAGGGGAAATCTCCCACCTCGTCCCAGCGCAAGTCTCCTGGGAAACTCTGGACACACAGGCCTCTGGGGAAATCAGTGTCTCACTGTTTCCCTTGCCATGTCCTTTAGTTTGAGCCATTTGCTGTGAGCCTGTTAGCTCAAACACACAGCCGTTCCATCAGAGCCGCAGAGATGGTTTAGGTTGTCTGCCTGGCAGCTGTACTGCAGCCCCTGACCTTGGAGCCGCGCCAGTGCCTCCTAAGGAGCAAGGGCTCTTCCCTTTGTGGTGAGCTCTCACTCAGAGAACTGCGTTCCTGTTGCTGAGCACTCAGAGCTTACACCGACCACCAAGACAGAAACGAGGAAAGGCCGACCAGTGGGAAGTAAGGGTGGGATAGTAAGACAAAGGCAGGTTAAAGGCAACACACACAGTTCTGACCGAAAGTCCTAGACAGTTGCTGGAGGAAGATGAGAAATGAAGCTCTGAGCTTCTGACAAGGAGAAGAGAGGGGCTTCCCCGTCAGCAGAGTTCTTTCAGCGTCAGAGCAAGCAGTCACAGGTTCTTTGGGAAAAGGGAGACTGGCGGGAGTCACTGGAGCAGGTCTTGACAAAGAGGGCACCGGCTGACAGAGTGAGCAGCAGCATCCTCGCGGTGGTCACTGAGGTGGCTTCCCCGACCCCCACCGCATCCTGCAGGGTCAACCTAAACCTCTCCATGTATTCTTCCCTCCCTCACCGTGACTGCTGGGTAATGGGCGAGGGTCCCTACCCAGGCAGGGAGCAGGGGTAAGTGGTCGGGGAGGTTCTGGAAAAGGATTTCTTGCCTTTATGAAAGGTCCTTTCTCTCTCTCAAAGAGGTTATGCTCCATTGTGATTCCTGAAGCTGCTGCAGCCATTTCAGCCCGGGTTTCACACGTGGCTTCGGGGAGAAGAGGGGTGAATCTGAAGCCACACCTCCCTCTGAGCCTCTGCTGCCTAAGGTGACACATTTTCCTGTTTTTAAGGCCCTGGAGTGAAGGGTTTACATCGTTTGGAGTTGGAAGCATTGTCTTCCAATTGATAAGCATGGTTTACCTCTCTGTTTTGGACATCTTTCATTTCTCTCCGTTGTGTTTTATAATTGTCCACATAGCTGTCTTGGGTATATTTCATTGAATTATTCCAGAGGGCTATTGTTATGGTTTATATCTAGATGTCCCCCAAAGGTCTCATGTGCTCAAAACTAGGGCTTCTGGAAGGTGATGGGGATGGGGGTCTATAGCTGACTTGCTGTTAGGAGGTGGTCTCTGGTCAGAAGAGGCGGGTCACAGGATGTGTGCCCCGGATAGGTTTGTCTCCCTCCCCAGCTCCTCCCTTCACTCTGCTTCTTGTTCTCCGTGCCCTGGGCAGCTCTTCTCCAACACGCCATCCTTCCTTGGCGCCAGCCAACCATGCAAGCACTGACACTTCTAAAACATGAGCCAATGTAAACCTCTCCTCAAGTTGCAAGTGTTCGGTATTTTGTTCCAGCAATGAAGAAAGTAACTAAAATGGCTGGGATTTAGTTTAGTGGTAGAGCACTTGCCTAGCTTGTGCAAAGTCCTGGATTCCATCCCCAGCACTGCAGAAAGATAAATAGAATAAGAAAAACCAAAAAACACCTAAATTTCCACATGCTATTTATTTTCAGTATGAATAACTTTTTTTCTATTTTTGGTGCAGGGGATTCAAGGCATGACTCTATTTTTTGTTAAGCATGCACTGTACCCTGAGCTAAACCCCAGTCCCAGAAGAACCTTTTAGAATTCTTACAGCTCGTGACTCTTGGCAACAGCCTATCCATTTATATTTATATGAAAACTTCTATTTCACCTGCTTATTTTTTGATTATTTTATTGTTTGAGACAAAGTCTTATTGAATACTCCAGGTTAGACTTCAGCTCACTAGGTAGCCCAGGCTGGCCTCAACTAACCATTCTCTTGTCTCAGCCTCCAGAATACTGGGATCATAGGTGGGCACCAACACTCTCAATTTTGTTTAAGTTTTAAAATGTACAATTCAATGATTTTAACACAACATTATGTATATTCACAAAATTATGCACCATATCCACTAATTCCAGAACATTTTCATAAGCTCAAAAATAAATCTTGTCCCTCAAGGCCCTGCCAACTACTGATCTATTTTTGGACTCCACGGATGCCCCTTCTGAAGATTTCATATAGAGGGGATCACATAGTATATGTCTGGTTTCATCATTTCAAATGTTTTTAAGGTACTCTATGTTGCAGTATGCATCGGTATCTCATTTCTTTTTCAAAAATTGTGGTGTAAAACACTTAACATAAACTTTATCATCTTAACTATGTTTCACGTGTGCAATCCAGGAGTCTTATGTATACACACATGGTTGCAAAATGGCGCTCCAAAACTTTTCTCTCTTACAATTTTGAAACTCTATACTTGTTAAACAACTACTATCTCCCCCTCCTTTTTTTAATTTTAAAGAAAATAGTCCCAAAAAAAGAACAATAGCAAAATATAAACAAAACAAAGCAAGGACATTAAAAATGATATGGGGTTTCAAACCAAATGATAGGGATTAACAGTGGTTGTTATATTAACATATTGTTATCTTCTATGAAGTTGCTCAGATTACCAGATGTAAGAATAGAAGATTGATCAAACCATTAAAGGGAATAAGAAAATAATAATTCAAAAGAACATTAGAGACAATACATAGTTTCACTAGATGGGATTGTAGGGATTCACCAATTGTTGTACTGCAAACTTTTGTCTTCACATAAGTTGCTCAGATTACCAGATATAAGTATGTAAAATTGGTCAAAATATTGCCCCCCTCAATAAACCATCAGACATCAGTAGTACTGTTATGTCATCTATCTATAAAATGCCTTAGTACTTTTTTTTCTTTCCCTCATCCAACTTGTTCCTTCCTTTGAGCAATTTCTTTCCCATTCCTATTATCTATTGTACATTTTGGGTTTTATTTACTTTTTCATGTTCTTACACCAGGCAGACAATATGATGTTCACACATGTGGGTCCGACTTATTTCACTTATGAGTGTGGTCTCTAGTTGCTTCCATTTACCTACAAAAGCCACGAGTTTGTTTTTTTTTTTTTTTTTTTATAGCTGAGTAATACTCCATTGTATAAGAATACCATATCTGTTTAATCCATTCCTCAGTTGATGGGCATCTGGGTTGTTTCCAAGATGTAGCTATGACAAATTGTGCTGCTATAAAAATGGGTGCCCATATATTTGGGCATGATGTTTTTAATTCTTCTGGAAAAATACCCAGAAAGGGAATAGCTGGGTTAAGTGGGACTTCTAATCCTAGTTTTGGGAGCAATTTCCAAACTCATTTCCACAGTGGTTTCACTGATTTACACTCCCACCAGCAGTGGAGAAGTGTAGTCCCCCTCCTTTTATCTTCACAGAATATTAGCCATAATTCTACTTGCTGTTTCTGTTGACTATTTTAGATACTTCAGGCCAGGTGTAGTGGCACATGCCTGCAAGCCCAGCACTTGGGAGGCTGAGGCAGGAGGATCATTGTGAGTTCAAGGCTATCCTGGGCTATGAAGGGAGCTCAAGGCCAGCCTGAACTGCATAGCAAGATCCTGTTTCAAAAAAAGACAAAAAAAAAAAATAGATACTTCATATAAGTAGCATCAAAATAGTAACTGTCATTTTGACACAGGCTTATTTCATTTAGCATAATGTCCTCAAGTTTCAGCCATATTACAGCATCTGACAGGATTACCTTCCTTTTTAAGGCTGCATAATATTCCCTTGTATGCATGTATTATATTCTATTTGTAAATTCATCTGTTGATGGACATTTGGGTAGGTTCCACCTCCTGGCTACTGTGAATAGTGTTACTATGAATAGGAGGGTGAAAATATCTCTTTAAGACCTTACTTCAATTCTTCTGGATATATACCCAGATGTGGATCATTAAAAATGTTCTTGCAGAACTTTCATATTGTTTTTATAGCAAGTTGTACCTTTTCACAATCCTGTAAATAATGCACAAGGATTCCCATCATCACCAACACTTATTATTGTCATTCCATCCAACACATTTCACTGTGATTTTGCTTTGCCTTTCTCTGATGCTTAGTGATGGTAAATCTCCTTTACATGTTTGTTGGAAATTGTGTACCATTTTTGGAAATACGTTTGTTTGTCCTTTGCTTTTTTTTCTCGTCTTTTTGGGATAAGGTTTCACTATGCAGTTTGGGCTGGCCTTGAACTCACTTTGTAGCCCAGGCTGGCCTCAAGATCACAGTGGTCCACCTTCCTTAACCTCCAAGGGTTGGGACTACAGGTGCGTGCCACCACGCCCAGCTTCTTTTGCCTATTTTTAATAGGTTAGTTGATCTTTTGTTATGGGATTGTAAGCATTCTTTATATATTCTACATATTCACACTTCTTCAGATGTATAGTACTTTGCAAGTATTTCCCAAATTATAGGCCGCCTTTCACTCTGTGTCCTTTGATGCATGAAAGATTTTGTTTGCTGTAGTGCCTTTTGTCTAGTTTTGCTCATTTATGCTTTTGGTGTCACATTTAAGAAATGTAAATTCCAGTGTCATGAAAGTTGTCTCTATGTATTCTTATAGTTTTATAATTTTAGCTTTTACATTTAGGACTTTAATGTATCTTAGGTAAATTTCTGCTTCAAGTATGAGATGGGTCCCATTTCTTTTTCCTTTTTTTTTTTTTTTTTTGCATGCAGATACCCAGTTTTCCCAACACCATTTGTTGAAGAGATTGGTCATTTCTCCTTAGAGTGGTCTTGCCAATCTTGTCTGTTGGGAGTGGCTGGTGCTAGAAATAGGTTATATGTGTGGAGACAAGATAAGGCTATAGTGCCTAACGCAGTCAAGCTACCTGACTCTTGAGAAAAGCATCCTGCCTAGACAATTTCAGTCATTAGTTGCTAGGCAACTGTGTCTGGTGATACTAACTTTGCAAGAGTATAAACAACCCTCCTGTTGTTGTTCAGGGTCCTCTTCCTCATCAGCTAAGATGCCTCCACCTGACCCAGATCTTGTCTCGTTTATCTTTTCCTCATTGTCACTGCCATTCCTCCCAGGCTACAGCAAGAACACGAGTTGGAACAACTGTCAAAGATCCTTTGGCTATGTATGTGAGAACTTATTTCTGGGCTCTCTATTCTACCTAATAAATCTTGAAATGGGGTAGACTGATTACCTGTTGTTGAGATTTTGATAGATATTGCATTAAACCTATATATCAATTTGGGGAAAAATTAGCATGTTTACTGCGTTGCATTTTCCAATTTACCTGCATGGGATGCTTTCCATTTATTTAGTCTTTGATTTATTAATTAACATTGCGTAGCTTTATCATAAATGTCTTGGAAATGTATGTTTTGTTAGGTTTTACTGGATTTGTGTTGTTAGAATAAACTTTTTCATTAGTAATTATAGATGATATTACATTTTTTGGCATATGTTTGTGAAAATGTCCTTAATTTGCTGATGTGGCAAACAAATAACTCTGCTATGCAAAAAACAGAAGATAATCTGCTTTGCCATTAACTTTATAATTCATTTGCATATAGGCAACATGCTATATATGAAAAAATTACTGAGCTACAAGTACTAAATACTGAAAAATTAAGTTTATTATAATTTATTTTATTTAACAATCTAGGAAGTTCACAGCCATCAGCAGTTCCAGTGCTATTTCAGGTGCAGTGGAAAATTCGGGAATCTCAGTGGAGCCGTCAATGTAGCAAACTTTGTAGGTGAAATACATACAGACTTTTGGAAGCACGTGTGAAGATCATGTTTTCCTATTCTAACTGTAAGTTGGACAGCCTCTATTAAGTCTGCCAATCTGTGCTTATGTTGGGCTCTTGTTACAGCAGTTCTTAAAATGTCTTTTGCTTTTCTCAGCATGAATCCTCTGTCAGGTAGTACAGTGCATGGATCACAACTATTTTCTGGCTTATACTTTCACTTTTGTGTTTTTTGGATGAGCATCTAATTTTGATGACATTTATTAGCTTAATAGCTTTTGTGTTCTAAGATATCTTCCCCTTCCTCAAATTCATGAAGACAAAGCTCTGTAGCTTTGAAATTGTCTTCATATGTAGGTCTATAACCCATTTTCACTAAGTTGTACATAGTATGAAGGCATTAATGTGCAAGTTTTTTCCTATACTGGTAACAACTGCTCCAGTTCTAATAGAAAAAGAATTTTTTTCTATTTCTTTGAGACAGGGTTTCACTATGCAGTTTGGGCTGGCCTCAAATTCACAGCAAGCCTTCTGCCTCAGCCTCCAAGGTGCTGGGATTAAGGGTGTGTGCCACTGCACCCAACCTTGTTTCATGTTTTTGTTAAAAAGACCAAATGTATCTGGGTCTATTTATGGACTCTTCACTGTACCAATTGTCTATTTATCCGAGCTCTAGTATCATACTGTCTCATCTACTGCAGCTTCAGAGCAAGTCTTGAAATTGGGAAGTTTAAGCTGACCAATCTTATTTTTCTTTAACATTATCTTGGTTGTTCTGCACCTATTGTCATTTCTGTAAGAAAGCCTTATATAATTTTTTATTTCATTGAATTTATAGATCAATTTCTGGGAAACTGACATCTCAACACCAGGCAGTCTTTTCCATCAATGAGAATAGTATCCTATTATATCATTTAATTTTTCATAGCAAAATTTTATAGTTTTCATGGTAGGGTCTTGCACATCTTTTGTTTTGCACTAACTTTCTTACTGGATATCTGACTTATTTAATACTATGATAAATGGTATATTTTAAAATTTTACTTCAAGTGTTTATTGGTAATGTATAGCTCTACCATACAGTATTGTGTATTTGCCCCATGTCCTGAAAAATATTGCTGACTGATTTACCAAGCAAACGCTAAGTAATCTTTGAGAAATCAGAAAATGGAAGAAGTGTTACCTAATATGAAACAGATCTAATTTCCCATTAGCATAAAAATTAACTCATTCTTTAATAACTTCTCAGAGTTGTTACTTCTGGATTGATTTCTCTTTTTAAGCACATGTTAACTATGGAGTTAGGTTTCCTCTTGGTATTCTTCCTGGAAGATGAAGACAGCACCAAATCCTAAACAGGAACCTGTTTTTCAGCTAAATGGAGAACAGGGGAAATGAAGATACAGCCTGTGATGTATCTTGAATTGTGAACAAAGTTTTATCAAGAATTCCAATCAGAACAGAGAGACAATATTAAAATGGACTGAGACTGAAATGGAGTGAATAAATTTGTGAGGTTCAAATTATCTTTAATGGTCGCACTTATGAATTCTTCACCGGTCAAATAATCCTATGTGTTCATTCCTTGCTTTTTTCCCTCCCTCAATTTGATTTTACAAGAGATTAGCATGTACTTAATCTACAGATAGCCACGATGAAAAGGGATCCATTTTAACTTCAAATAAAAGCAATGTAAGGCACAACTATTCAGGAATATTTTATATTTTCAAAATATTTAGGAATAGTTTAATTAGAAAAATAAAGGCAATGGGATTATCTATCAGGTTCTAAAAGTACCCATGAATTAAACCACACCCCCCCTTAAAAAACAAAACAAAACCTTAAATCACATTGCTATTAAGCTTTCTTACAGTAAAGAATAAAACCAAACTATGCTGAAGTACAAAAATCTGAAATTCTGAGCATGAAAATAATTTATTGATTAGACATTTGATTTGTTCAAGCATTAGGCCTACTGAACATAGCTATGGAGTAGGAAAAAAAATTCCATCCAGCACCTGCATCATTCCAAATTTCCTGGGGACAGTTTGTGCATATTGTATTATGGCCTCACCCTAAAACATCCACATGCAGTTGATGTGGATTAACTTTTTAATGAAAGGACATGAGAAACTTTGTGTACACCCAAGTTGGCAAGTATCATTAGTGATACGACTTTCAGCAACATTCTTAGGCACAACAGCACTGCCTGCAGTGACAGTCTTTGATAATCGAAGAAAAGACTACCATTAAATATAATCTTACAAATAAGAATATTTAGGGAAGAAATGCAGGACTAGTCATATGGAAAAGTAGCTGCACTTCTTTGGCTAACTCAATAAAAAAATGCCAATAGAACATTTTCAGTCAAATTCTAATTTAAAAAAAGCAGCAGATCAACATTACAATTCAAGAATCTAATCTAAGTATGAACTTGACAATGAAGTACATCTGAGTATGGAGTGAAAAGGTTTTCCAAAAAACCATCAAATATATTATCTCCGAATACCCAAATAATAAAATGCTTCTGTAAGCCTTTAGTTAAGTGGAATCATTAAGAACTGAAAATTTATTGCTAGGGAAACAAATTTGTAATACAGTAGTATGAATCTTGGGTATGAAGCATAATCTGTTGAATCAAGTTAAGAAGTTGATGTGGCAAGAAATTTGTGTGTGTGTCCATGTGCGTATGTGAGACAGACAGCGGGCGGGGGTGGGGTGGGGCTGAAACTATAAAGCCAGCTGACCCAAGAGCAACTGAAATATCGAACTTGTTCAGTTGAGACCAGATACCATCATGTTAATTCTCCATTTTGGAAGGCAATTAAAAATTAACAATTCCAACAGCCCACAAACCAAATAAAAAATGTAGAAATTAAATCTATGTTCAAAGAGCTTTTTTTTCCAGCTCATTTTGAGCACCCCAAGAAAAATAAAAGCATCCATGACTATCACAGACGAAAACAAAATGTTATTGGAATCAGTTATTTTTCCCCACTGAGGTATAAAATCTATATAGAAATTTGATACTATACTATAACAAATTGTACTTCTCATAGTTCTGTTGTAATTTTCTTTAAACCCTGTTTAATATAGTTTTTTAAAATTGTTGTAAAAATGCTTTCATGATTGTGAATCTGGTTCCAGTTCTTTTTTGTCTATTTGTGTATCAATAGTTAATATACTGGCTACCAGTTCTAATCAGGAAAAAAATCTTGGAAATATCTTCATTATGACAGCACAGTCAGCAGAAATTACTGATGTGCAAGCAAACCATAAAAGGTGCAGTTCTCCAGAAAGCACATTAAGTTTTGTTGTCTGAATATTCTTTCCTATGCTTCTTGATGAAAGACTCTTTCAATCTTGTAAACATCAGTGTGCACAGACTTACTACTATGCAGTTTCACGTCCTTGGACAGGAAGGCTGGTTCACAGCTAGTGAAAAGCTAGAGGAGTCCGAGTTTTAATGGTTGATAAATCTATATCCTACAGAGGAGGAAAGCACTTTTCCTTTTTTGCTACTTAAAAATGTGGCAGAAAGGTATGCTGAGGTAGCCCAGTCAATCCTTTTTCATTTCTTTTTTTTTTTTTTGTAAATTTGGTCTCAGAATATTTCTGGAAGGGTGACGTTTCGAAGAAGCCACTGCTGGGACCGGCTTCCATTGCAGTCTCTAATGCTGGGCACCTGGCTATCCTCTTCTGTGGCTTTATCCAGGCACTGATTACTGTTCACATGCTGCAGGGTTAATTTCTGAAAGTGACAGAAAAAAAAATCTCAATGTGAAAGTAGAGGGAGAAAAACATCTCAACCATCATTTTTTTTGATGATTATTAATACCTCTGTAGAGAAGATTATTTGGGGGACAGGACTATATGTTATTTTAAGGATAATGGAGAAAAGATATGAATACATTTAATGGTAGCATTAAGAGGTATGTGGGAAGGAATGGCAGGGGGGTACTGTGGACTCCATTGGATTTGCACTAAGATGACCTAAATTGTAAGCTTTAACTCTGCCATAAGCTCTGTAACACTGAGAATAGCTTTTTCTTTTTTAAAAATGAGAATAAGGAAAAAAATTTTGAGCAGATTCTGTGCGGTACAGAGATAATGAAATTAAAGTATACCCCCAGATTAGCGGTGCCTAATTTACGACTTCCAACCTATTTCCAAACAGCTATTTCAAAATTATTTCATTTTCCTCTGATAAGCCATTCAAATTAATGCTGTGATTCCAAACCTCAAGTCTGCAGGAACTCGGTTGTTCTGCAGACTCAGAACTGTGAAAACGCTGAGATGTGAGATGTGGAACAATCAATCTCAAGTCAATGTCAGTATCAGATCCAGAGAGCCTATTCTTGTGGTTAAGGTGCTGGTGTGGTACACAAGGAAGAGTACAGAACTTGGTGTAGACTAGGTTCACAGCACAAATAACTTGGCCTTTCTCTTCCCCTCTTCCCTGAGTACTGGGGAGTAAACCCTTGGCTTCTGCACTGAGCTACATCCCCCACCCCTTTTTAAAAATTTTTCATTTTGAGCTAAGGTCTCACTAAGTCAGTCATTCAGCTAGGCTCCAACCTGCCGTTCTCCTGCCTCAGCCTACCACACTTCTAGGATTAAGGGCATGAACCACCACACCTAGTTGGATTCCTAATTTTAAAATAAAGATCACATTATATATTTTGAAAAGATTCTGTGAGGTACAGAGATAATGAAATTAAAGTATACAGAGCCTCACTTACAAAGTAGGTTCTTAATAAATGATAGATATTACTATGTTTTTCTACCTATGGACAGTCTAGATTTGATGAGAGTGAACAGAAACAAGTTATAAAATGAACCAGATGGCCATATTTTGTACTTCAGATTATCTGAAAATAGAAAAACTTTTCTGTTGCTAATGTTGGATGGGGGCCCTATAAATGAAAAGGTTAAGACTGCCTACAATTCCCGCACTCTGAGAGACTGAGGCAGGAGGATGTAAGATAACTCAGTGAAACCCTGTCTCAAAATAGAAAATAATCAAAAGGGCTGAGGATACAGTTTAGTGCAAAGGCCCTGGATTCAATCCCTAGTACTAGAAGGAAAAAAAAAAAGGTTCACTAGTCAATGTGCTCTGGTCACATTACGAAAATATGGAATGTTAAAGAACATACATTCTTGTTTTTGAAATAGGGTCCCATTATGTACTTCAGGCTGTCCTGAACTTGGCTTATCTGACTCTCTTTTAAAATTTATGACTGACTGACTGCAGTGATGGGGACTGAGTCCACTGAACTTCGATCCCTCAACCCCTATCTGATTCTTTTACCCATAACTCTATTTTAATGTAATTCTTTTATCCACAACATCTCATTTCCATGAGGCCTCTTTTACACTTAGTGGTTTTAATAAAACCAGCTGGGTGTGCTGGCACACATCTATAATCACAGCACTTGGGAGGCTGAGGTAGGAGGACTGCTGTGAGTTTGAGGCCAGCCTGAACTATGTAGCAAGATCCTGTCTCAAGAAATTAACAAACAAACCAACAACAAAAACACAAAAACAAAACAAAAAACCCCTTAATGGTTGTACACAACTATTTTGGCTTCCAGTCATTAATAAGTCTTATGTTATGATCCAAATGTGCACAGTATTCATATGCAGATGTCTCTGTCCATACTGACTATAATCAGTACTTTCTACTTTGATCTTTACAAGTGCCCAAGAACAGAACCTGGGATAGTCAGTATGGTTGTGGTTTTTAATTTTTTTTCACGGAGATGCTATGTAATGTATTGGTTGAAAAGATGGGCTTTGCAATCAGACATCCCTGGAACAAATTTCAAATTAGTCACATATCAATGACGCACGCCCCTGAGCAAACACTTAACTTCTCTGAGACCCAGTTTCTTCATCTGTAAAAAAGGGACAAAAATGCTTCATTTGGGTTTTTGTTAGGAAACTCTGAGAAGATGTATATAAAGTGCTGTGTAGCTCAGACTAGGTGCTTGAGAAATAGAAATACTATTTACTGGAAAACTCAACATTTTACCAATATCCTAGGCAGCCATAAACATAATCTAGCAGTAAAAGAGCCAGAGGTCTGTATGAAATCCATGCCTGAAACCACCTACCTAAGAGAAATAACTCCCTATTTAAGATGCTATTCTATAAAGAGGTTTTTGTTGTTGCCTGCTTAACATGTTATTTTTCAATGAATTTAAAAATGGAAGGCTCTTTCATATTTTGAATTCTTTGGTTGTCATAATGACTGCGTCTCTGGCATTTGCTGTCATAGCCAGAGATGCTCTGCATTCTTCAATGCATGGGGAAGTCACACCTGAAATAGCAATGACATGCTGGAATAGAGTATTCAAGCCATTTCTAATGGCCATATTAAGCATATTCTTTTTAACTAATATCAACCACATTAGTTAAAAAGAACATAAAAACACCCAATGACCCATCCTGATTTTTTTTTAATTCCTCTAGGTAGCTGGGTAACTTACCACTGGGTCATACTCCCAGAGTTGGTTGCCTTTTAGGTGGTGGCATTTGAGCATGGTAACTGGGCCATTAAGTTTGGAAACATCCAAGCAAAGGTCATCTGTTCTAATTTCTTTGTTGGCAGTATAAGAGAAAACCTGGAAAACAAAAATGTACACAATGAAGTTTTACAAGTAAAAATAACAAGTAAAAATCTAGGGGCTAGGGATTTAGCTCAGCAGCACAGTGCCTGCCTGGCAAGCACAAGGTCGTGAGTTCGATTCCTGGTACCAGAAACCTCCCCCCCCGCCAAAAAAAAACTAAAGACATCAAATAACTTGGCAAGGACAAAACTCCCAAGTATTTCAAGATACGTGACTTTTGTGCTTTATTAGCTACTTATGCTGAGCATCTCTCAGGCAGGTGTCATTTCAACCAGTTGATTCTTGTGCTGAATAAGTTATTTTTCCTACTTAGTCTGAATAAATTTGATACAATTATCATTGTTATATTTCCTATTTTATTTTATAAAAATTAATGAAAAAATACAAGGTTTGGTCATCACATATTTAAGTAAGTGGACTGATAAGGGGTTAAAATAATGGTAATGACTCAGAAACCTACCACCAAGTTTACACAGAGAAAGGTAAAAACGGCCTTATTTTCTGTATATATACTAGTTTGACTAAAAAAGGGCAAAATAAATCTTGTGTTCAGTACTGTCAATACAGTTCTCACAAGGGGCCTTTCACAAATGTTTTGTTTAAAAATATCATTAGATTAGCCAGCTGTGGTGGTGCATGCCTGTAATTCCAGCACTTGGAAGGCTGTGGCAGGAGGATCTCACGAATTCAAGGCCAGCCTGGGCTACATAGTGAGTTCAAGACCTGCCTGAATTACATAGCGAGACCCTGTCTAGAAAAAAACAAAAAAATAAGATTGAAGGCTTCCTTCATCTAATGGTCTTGATTATTTTCTCTTTAAACTGAAAAATATTTCTGAATGGTGTCACTGAGTAAAAAAAGGCAAAGTAAAAAAAAGTAGCCCTTTAAAAATTTTACTAAGATACTCACCTGATTACCTCCCATACCATGACAATTAAAAATTCCAACTTTTTCATTCTCTTTTCTAGCCATGTTATCGAGACACTGATTTGTTTCCACATTTCGTATCTATGAGACAATGAAAGTAAGAGTAGAGAGGTTAACCAGACACATACATACATACAACACTAAAAATCAATCTAAGCTTTCCTTGTACTACTTTGAAATTATCTCAAATTCTTTATGTAAAGGCTATAGATTGGGGATAAAAATCACTGTCTGGCTATGTAAATTCTTTGACCTAGAAAGGTCTTATAGTGGGAAAATTCTTTAACTTCTTTCATTCTTCCACACTGTTCTCCTAGAATTTACATTTAGTTCAACTCCTTAAAGGTACTACTAACAATCAAGGTAAGGGTATTACTTGTGACAGCTATTCTGATGACTTCTCCAGAGACTTAAGGTGGGCATTTTCTAGCCAAAAAGCTTTGAATTTGGCTTATCTGGAAATCCAGACTTGGTGTGGTACCAGCTTAACTCTTTCCTTCAGTAGTTGTCAATTATATAAAAGGAACTTAAATCAATCATCAGAATTAGGAGGAGTATTTTAAGCAGTTCTTCATATTGTTTTCTCTCAACCACTGTAGTTTTAAAAATAAATTAACCGACATCTGAAAGCCCTAAGCCTATTGCCTGGGATGGCACTGCTAGCAAATAAGCCAGAGGGAGACGTATGACAGAATACAGTGGTCATGTCATGTGGACAGAAAAATATGTAGCTTTGTGTGACACATAAAGCACAGGTGAAATTTACCTACAAATGAGCCATTTGTTTTGTCTACATACTATTCCAATGTTTTAAAAAGATACCAAGAAGTCAAGACATATTTTTCTTACAAAGAGCGAAGACAGTAAGTGTAAAAAACTGTCTTATTCCCAGGCAGCCAGGAATAAGAACTGAGGTTCTCAAATAAGAGGGCCGGGTTCCAAGTGATACTGAAAATCAGAAAAACTAGGACTTAAGTTTTTTTGTTTTTTTTTTTAAGTTAAATCTTGATTTTACTACTTAAGCACATAGACAAATTTATGCCAGGAAGGCAGAGGCTGTGGATGACTCACTGTTATGCTTGATTCACTGTGTCAACTTGGTAAGTTAGTAAGTTTAACTAAGTAACTCAGCAGGGGGTCACCGTCCTCATTTTGTGAACATCCTGAGCCTGTGCAAGAGGTGAGCACGGAGATGGTGTGAGTGCTGCACTCATCCGAGGGCGAGTACCCTGCATACAATATAAGCGAGGAAAAGAGGCTTGTCCTCCCTTTTTTGTTCTTGTTGCTTTTGCTGTCTTCTGCCGCTTGGAACTGTGGCCCCTGTGCCATGCCACCCTGCCTTGGAGCCAGGTGATTATGGAAGAAACCTCCACAAACTGTGAGCTAAATAAACTTTTCCCTTTTTAATTTGGGCGTTGTCTTGGCAACAAGAGAAAAGTAACTAACACACTGATTTCTTAATTAAGTGGTAGAGATCCTCAGAGAGATCAGGAGCAAGTCTTTTAAAGGTTCTCAAGATTTTATAACCTATCATAAAATGTACTTGTGCAATGCCATGAGCATCTCTCAAGATCACATCGATTTGTGAGAGAGTCAGGCCCTTGTTGGCCGGTTTGTGAATCTGCTCCTTCACTCTGTCAGATTCAGCTTCAGGTAGGTGGGGGACACTGTGGTGACATGGCTCTGAGATGGCTAGGACAGGCACTACCCAGGAGTACGCATACGACACATGACAGTGGTGGTCTGGAAGCCAGGACTTAAAATTTATTTATTTATTTTGTTCTTTTTGAGAGAGGGTCTCGCTATGAAGCTTAGGTGGCCTTGAGCTCACTTTGTAACCCAGGCTGGTCTCGAATTTACAATGATCCTCCTGCCTCAGCCTCCTCAGTGCTGGGATTACAGATGTGTGCCACCACACCTAGCCAGGACTTAAATTTTAGCAACAATTTTGTTCTGTGGGATTCTAGGAGAAAGAGGATCACCTAGTAGTTTTTTTTTCTAGTGAGAGTTAAATTTGAAGAGCCTTTGGAAAAGGGAAAAATTAGGAGCAAACAAATTTTCCAGGCCTGCTGAATTAGATGTTCAAAATTGTAATTCCACATAGCTCTAAGGCTATGTAAATAATTACCACTTTTCTAGTGAGGGGTTGAAAGTATAGAAATGGTGGCACACACACTTATTTCAATGTTTGCACTGGGATGGAAATAGGTATTAAGGTTGGTTATTCAACACCTGACATTTTAAAGCACTGTTTAAAAACGTTTGGGAAATATAGAATGACATAAAACATAGGCATATTAGTATGAAGAAGGAAGAGAAAATATATGCAAGAATGTAAGGCTAGCTAACGTAAGGATGTTCTTCTAGGCAAATGTCTTCTGTGTTTTACTTCTAAAAAAAGTGTTAATCTTCTGACAAGTTGGTGGGTATTCTGAAGTTCAATGTAGGAACAGATGGGTTAGTGTCTCTCTGGATTTTCCCAGTGTTCAGAGGTTTTATCTCATCTTTTCGTGTACACATAGTATACAGTTAACTTCTCCATAGCCTTATAACACGCTGAATCCCTTCTCCTTTGTTCTCCTGTCTAATCACATCTTGGTAACTATCTGTGAAAGGGGACAGCATCTTGTTCGGTATGATATCTCATAGTCGTTGGGATGTCTAATGGCAACTGAGATTCTAAACTGTGAGATCCAAACTAAAAGGTTGATTTGATTTGTGAAAAGAAGGGAGCTTTTTTTCCTGGTTGAAGTAGATATTCCTAAGTACCACTATGGTCCGGGTGATGTGCTTTACCTAGCAGGGAGTTAACTACTGGTAGAATGCCTTGGAAATTTGGTATACATCTCATAATAATTGTTTTAGGAGAACTCTTAAATTATTTAGGAGTAAGGAAAACTACAGAGGGTATGTATTAGTTATGATTTCTGGAAACACCAAGTTTGATAAGCCAATATGGACTTCTCAACTTAGGACCTTCACAGGAAGAAATCTGCAGAATGACAGGGTAGCAGTGCATGATAAGAACAGACACAACATCTGCTGGTGACTACCTGTGTTTATGTCTCTAGTACCATCCAATAGAACTTTCTGTAAGGATGGAAATGTCTGTATTTGTGCTGTTTAGTATGGTGTCTACTAGTCAAATATGTCCTCTGAGCACTTTCAATGTGGCTGAGGACCTAAGTTTTAAATTTTATTAAACTGTAATTAAGTTTAACAAAACAAAGACACTACACTGGATTCACAGGTCTAGATTTAGATGCTGACATAGAGGAGGAACTAAGTGAAATATACAGAGCTCCCACCAGAGACTGACACATAGTGGGCACATAAAACTATTGATTCTTTCTTCATCCACAGATCCAGTAACTCTTCAATTACACTTCTGAATACCAAATTGGGTATACTGCTATTTTTTGCTTTAAGAGCTGAAAATTATGAATGTGCTCATTTCTGCGAAACCAGGCAAGACATGAGAGTTTTGGTTTCTTAGTTTCCGGTACAGTTTCCTCCAGATTCCTGATACTTCTTGTAGCATGGGCAACATAAAGAGTGTTAAAACATGTTTGGAATCTGGATTCAATGAGTCATTCTGAGCCATAAGGGGAACACCAAATATGAAAGTGAATGTAGCGTAAGTGGTTAAGAATGTAGTCTCAAGCCAGACTGCCTGTGTTCAGTTCCTATCTCTTCCATTTTGTGGTTGTGACCTTAACCATGTTACTGTCATCTTTTTGTTTATGCCTCATATTTACCTGTGAAATGAAGATAACAGCATCTACTCACAGTGCTGAGGTGAGGGTAAAATGAGTTACTAGATCTTCCTGGAGAAGCAACTGGTCAGCAAATATGACTGGCTAAACTGGTAAAGGTCTGGATTGTCTGTTTTTGTGGTTTGTTTAGAATATTCAACTACTGGATTAACAACTATTAGATACCACAACGAGATACATTTATTTGGCTTCAAGTCCTATGGGAGCTATGGATGTCAGATTTTGTTGAAGTCAGATACTCTGATCACTATTATTCTCACTATATATTTCCTAAATTCCCTTTCTGCTCTAAAATTCAGTGATTTCAGATTTTTCTGGGCCCTAGCAGTGTGACAAAAGATCTCTAAGAGGTCAAATTACAGTCACTAGCAAAGAAACATTTACAGAGATGATGCTATGGTCATAAACATAATGTTCCCAGCTACAGTGATGGGTGCTTGATAACCCTGCCCCAGAAATCAGATCTTTACTGTAGGTGATATGACATGGTATGAAAGGTCCACAAACAAGAAGGCCACAGCTGGTAAAATTTGTGATTTACCTAGGAAGCCAGCTGGCAAGAGGTACTTAAGGTGCCAAATTACCTTGACAATCAACTACCACAGGTTAGGCAAATGACTCTTTGGAATATGCCTAGAGTCTGACCCAGCTAACAATGGATAGTTAGTGTTCAAAATTAGGTCAGAGGAAAAAAAAAAATCTCTCATTCCCTACTCTAAGGGCAAGTTACAGGAGTGACTTATAAATCTTTCCCTGGCATATTACTCACCCTGGGTGTTTACTGACTGGAATGGGACCACAGCAGAGGAAACACTCATTAAGGGCATTAGTGAGTATCACCAGCAGCTCAAGAACCAACAAACCTCTCACTTGTCTGAGGATGAATTCCTTAAATCACAAGAAAGTTCAGAGGTAGGGAGCACAAGTTAACAGTGCAGTAGCCTCAATAACTCCTAGGGACAAACACGGAGACCATGCCTATTTGAGCACCGCGAAAACCACAAACAGGCGGAATGGTTTCATTAACTCATCACCACCCAGCTTCCGTCTGTGATCTATTTGCTTCCTCATATCTGACATCACATTTTGACATGTTTTCTTCTTCTTTTCCTAAGTCCCACCACCAATACCCATTCTTCACTCACAGCAGATAACGTTGCATTTGACTGAAGATGCCAAGTTATTAGAAGAGAGCTTCCTCACACTCTGATCACAAACTCTAGCTTCCACTTCCAAATCTACATCCGACCTGCGCTTGTCCCTATCCTCTCTACTTTCCATTCTACTCCAAGGGACGGACTATCCTCTTCCCACATCCCCAAGCATTATCTCTTATTTGTGCACTGGATCTCATTTCCAATTTACTTAAATACATGACTCCTAGTGTGGTCCTTGATTTCTCTGGTCAAAAACCAAACCAAAACCAAACAAAACACTGCTATTTACCATATTAACCACTTTCAAGTAAACAGCTCAGTAGTGTTCAGTATAATCACATTATTGTGAAACAGATCTCCGCAACTTTTGCATCTTGCAAATGTGCAACATTTGTAACCATTAAGCAGAATTTCTCTGCTATCTTCCCTTGACCTCTTCGGGCTAGCATTCTACTTTGTTTCCATGAATTTGGCTACTCTAGGTACCACAAGTAAGTGGAATTATACTTTTTTAAAAAATCAACTTATTTCACTTAAGCATAATGTCTTGAAGGTTCATTCATGGTGTGGTACAAGTGAGGATTTTCTTCCTTGTTAAAGGCTGTACCTTTACATTGTAGATACGTACCACAGTCTGTTTATCTATTCACAGACATCCGGGTTGGTTCCATCTCTTAGCTACTGTGAACAGTGCTACTAAGAACATAAATGTGCAAATATCTTATTGAGACCTTGCTTTTAATTCTTTTGGGGATATAGTACACCTAGAGATGGGATTGTTTCATCATATGGTAGTTGTGCTTTAAATGTGTTTATATGTATTTCTTTCTTCTTCTTTTTCTTTTTGTAGTGCTGGAGATCAAACTCAGGGCTTTGTGCATGCTAGGTAAATGGTTTACCTATCTGATTTATCTGGTTTACCTGATAGTAAAATTCTACAAGTATAGAGATAAGGCTATTCAGAAGACAGATCTGCATACTGTCTTCCAGAGCAGTTATACCATTTTACGCTTCCACCATTAGTGCACAAGTGTTCCAATTTTTCCACATCCTTGTCAGCACTTACTACTACTGTCTGTTTTCCTGACAGAAGCCATGCTACTGGGTGTGAAGGAGGGCTTTTTTTTTTTGTATCTACAACTTTTCTTTAGATCACTCATATCAGTGTTTTTAATTTTAATAAAAATAAATTTAAAAACCCTTCACTAGCCCATGTTCTCCTCCAGCCACCATCTAACTCTCAGCTTTCCTAAACAAAGTACCTTGCAAGACTGATACATATTTATGATCTCTCAAAGTTATCAGGGTCCTTACCAATCTCTATAGAAACTCATCTTGACTCTGTAAAGCAGAGGCTGCTTATAACAGATCCATGGCTAAATACAAAGGCCAGTTTCCATTTTCATGTTACATGTCTTCTCTACAGTAGAAACAGTTTATTACTTCTTTCTTCAAGTCCTTTACTCAGTCTTTGGGATGTTTTCTTGGTCGCTCTTCTATTTCATTGCCTACTTCTTTTCAACTTTTTTCTTGACTTCTTCTCATCCCCATGATTTGCAAATTACAGAATTCCTGATGGCTTGGTCCCATATTTGCTCCTCCCACAGTAACCTCATGTAGTTTTGTGGCTTTAAAAATGATCTATATGCTGACAATCCTTAAATTAAGATCTCCACTGCAAGCATCTTCCCCAAACTATCGATTTTTAAATATTAGTACAGATTCACCATCTTCCCTTGGATCTTAAGTTTAAGGTGTCCTAAACTCTTTGCTAAACTGCTTTAGTATCTGCTCTTCCTATAGGTGTTCCCATTTCAGTAATGGCAACTCCACAGTACTAGCGCCTTAGGCTAAAATCTTAAATCTTGAGATAATCCCTGATTATTATATGCCTTTCACCAAACAGCAGTTTTGCTCTTGCTCCCACATAGTTCTACTCCATATACCAAGCAATCTCATCCTTTTCAAATAAAAGTTTGCCCATCTCTTTACGGTTTTCCACCTTACTCAGAATAAAATTCGAAGTCCTCACTATGGCCTACAAGCTGCGTATGATTTAACCGTCATGTCACTGACCTTATTTTCTCCTCTCCTCCTAGTAGTTACTCTGTTCTGGACAACTAGCTTCCCTGCTGTTTTTGGAACATGCCAAATACACTCTTATAAATTTCAGGAATCTCTGTGAATGCTTTTCTCTGTACCAGAATACTCTTTCCTCAGAAATTTATATGGCTTATTCATTTCCTTTGCATCTCTGTTCAAAAATTACCTTATGAGAGGCCAATTACCATATATAAAACAACACTATCACCCATGCTCACCTAGTCATCATCTATCCCTTTTGATCTTGCCACCCTGGACATTTTACATAATTTGTTCCCCCACAGACTGTAGATCAACAAGAGCCTGATCTTCACTTTACTCATTGTATTTCTAGCACTTAACAACATCTATCATATAGCTGGTACTCAAACACTGTAGGAGTGATGACTTCCTACAGAGTGGGGAGGGCCAAGGAGACTAGATGCTAGCTTTGTTCACACAGATCATCACTGGCTGTTTGACTTACAAAAGGAAATTCTGTCTTTACTTTTTATCACAAAAAAGGCTAGAATCCCCATCCACTCTGCTTCACATTTTTTTTGTAAAAGCCAATTTTATAATTAAAAGCTCAAAGACTTGCAATGAATTGCAGATGGTCCAGCTTGTTAAGGAAACACATTGCTATAGTGAAAGAATAGCAGGAAAATGGCAAAATTATACAATATATACATTATCTCTAGGGATACCAACTCAACAGAAACTGAACTTTGTGATAGAAAAACAGTATTACTTATATATAAGGGTTAAGAAGGAAGTTTAATTTTATCAGCTGAAGAAAATGTCTCATAAAGGCTCCAAGTGATCAAAGAAAAGCAGAAACAATGGGAAGTGGGTAAGGAAGGCCCAGTGATTGCTCCTGCCTGCATATCCTAAGGGTTACCAAGTATTTTCCCAAAAGGCCAGAAGTAAATATTTTAGGCTTGTGGGCTATATGTTCAAAAGTAATCAAAGGCAGTAAGTAAATATATGGGCATGGCCATATTCCAATACAAGTTCATTTACAAAAATGGGCAAGAAGCTGGACTTAGCTTGTGGGCTCTCATGTGTTAATTCCTGGTAGAGATGATCAGATGCTTGTGGTTCTACAAGAAGTCTTCCCTTTCCCTCTCTAGAGCCTTTCTGTAAGTCAAGTGGTTATGGAATCAAAACAAGAATGGCTATATCTTTTTTTTAACAAAAAATAATCTGTAACTGCTAAGACTGTCCCAGAAAAAAATGAGTCAAAGAGTAGAAAGAAATTAATGACGGTATTATGACAAATCAGAAGTCTTATTCTCTGCAGAAGAAAGCATGGAATACAGGAAAGGCTATGTATCTACTAGAAAAGTGGACAATGAAAAAAGTGGTTAACAAAGAAAAAATATCTGATAGTAAATTCTACAAGTATAAAGATAAGGCTATTCGGAGATTCAGAAGAGACTTGCCATTTACCCTTTAAAAGAAAGTGGCTTTCCAACTTCTTTTTTAATCAAAACTGAGAGTAAGAAATGTGTTTTATAGTGTGACATAGTAAAAACAAAATTCTTTTACTGTAAGCAATATATCTGAATAGACTCTTTCTAGACTATTAAAAATGGTGGTTATAAGCAGCTAAACTGATGTATAATCCACTACGGGATCACACTGAGAATCACTGCTTCAAACTAATATAAAGGATTTGGGGGAGTTAGAAGCTAATACTTCAAAGCTTTATGGTCCAATAGCACAGAGTATTCTACTATAATGAAGAAGAGAGTGAAAAGCACAGCTTCTGGATGTATACAGTGTCTAACACTTTTGCTCCAAAAACTGGGGTGGAAAAAAATCATTTAAACTGCAAGATGGTGAAAGTACTAACTTAAGGGAGTAAAATCTTAATTGTACTTAACTGTAATAATTCAAGGATGCATACTGAAATCTCTAGGCCAAATATAAAATAAAAATGACAACTAAGAAGTCAACAGAAGAGAATAAATGTGAATTAAAGGAAACTCGCTCTTGTTTCTTGGTAACAAAGGGAGCAATAGAGATTTAATAAGGCTACACAGGAAGACTGCCATGTCTTCTTCCAAGAAAAGGAAGAACTTGGGCCTCTGGGAGAATGTTGATCTAGCAAATAAACATTTCAGATTAAAACAAAAAATCAGACTCTCTGAGCCAAGAGAAGAACCTATGTGGATTCCTGTACATAGACCAGAGGTCAGGCGAGGAGACAGAACAGACTGTTACCAACATTCTAGGAAGAGAATGCACAAGAAATAGTTCCTGTGCCCATCTTGGTAGTCACACCAGAAGATAAGAATGTAAGTGATTCCAATACCAGATCCTACTGTACACATGCCCATCGGGATAAAAAGGCTAAAAGCAGAACTCATTTGTAGTAACTAACTATAAGCACTAACAAACAGACTACTTCAGGTTTCAAAAGAAAGTGCTAAACTGTAAGAGAAATAATTAAAGGCATCACTGTTCTTTCCAATTTCCCTGCCCAAAGAGATTTAAAATCCCCAAAGGAAAATAAACCTGTGCCCAAAATACAATTTATTATGAATGGTCTTTCAAATTTCCTTGTCAGTTCTTAACAATTTATCATGACTTTGACATTTCTCAAGCTTTCATTTGGACTAACACTAAGATAATATCTTTATAAGTATGTGATCTCAAGTAAATGGATTAGTTTGTTAAAATAACAAGCCTGCTGCAGGCACTGCTATATAGTAACCAGAGTCCTACTTCCCAAACAAGAGCCTAAAATGTCAGGGATAGAGCATTCTTTTTTTTTTTTTTTTTTGTTTCTTTGTCTTTTTGAGACAGAGTGTCACTATGCAGTTCAGGATGGCCTTGAGCTTAGCTTACTTTGTAGCCCAGGCTACCCTTGAACTCGAAATCCTCCTGCCTCAGCCTCCCAAGTGCTGGGATTACAGGTGTGTGCCACCACACCTGGTTTAGAGAATTGTTATTTTAATTAACTATAGAATGATAAAAAATTCAGAAGATCTGATGAAGTTATGTAATTTTAATATGAAGGTATGTTTAAGCAAGTACAGTGGAGATTGGAAATTTTACCCCTTTTTATAAAGAAGTAAAAGCATAATAAAAACACAGCATGTATGTTTTTACCTCTCCCAATGAGAAATAATGACGTGGAATCTGAGAATCAGGGTAAATATTCTCTAGGTACCAAGAGAAAGGTTTGCATTGCAGTTTGTGTCTCAGACCAAGTCTTGATGATATATCTCCATAATCTACCTTTGTAACACCTGTTGAGAGAAATAATTAACTCTGAATTATTAGTATTCCAGTAGCTAGTACACACTGATTTATGTTTAACGAAATAGCTGGAAAGGAAAAGTAGTACCATCACTGTACATTGCATATACGGTACCACAGAGTGGTGGTATACTATGAATCCACCTCCAAGGCATGAAACAAAGAAAAGCCATGAAAATGTTATGTAATATTTCAAAGCAAAATTTACGTGAGAATTAAATAAATACTAATACTATTACATGCACATATATGTTAAGGCCAACACACACACACACACACACACACACACACACACACACACCCAAGATTTACTTTGTTTAAATATTAAACAGAGCAATTGTTCCCAATTGTGTTTCTCTCAAACAGCTCACTCAATTGCGCACACTGCCACTGGATAGTTTTGTAGCAACTGGAAAATGAGGACAGGACAGTAACAATGGCAGGCAGATGCATAACTGAGGAAACAACAGTTCCCCTAAACCTTAGAAGAGCACAGAAAAGCTCCTTGAAGCGTGCTATAGTGCTCAGTGTTGGCTTTCTGACACTTGATGACAGGCTTCATGATGCCATCTAAGGCCTGCTTGGAGAGAATGCTCAGGGGTCCACTGCTAAAACAGTGGCTTTTCTATGTTGGATGAAAAGAGCGAAGAACCCAGAAAGTCACAAAAGCCAGGAAAACACATGAAAATTAACATGAAACCTTACAGAAATAAAATGTCAAATACTGAGGTTAGGTTTACAAAACAAAAAACATGGGTAACACCTGGGCTAGCAAAACTGAGCTGGATTATTTAGTAGTACTGTTCAGGATATACTGGGCATTCTGCCAAGCACTTTCTATACTGTGCTTTCATTACGTCTTACAATGACCTTATGAGGCAAATGTTCACTTCTGATCAAAGCTTTGCTTCTACGCTTCTTGCCTCTCCTCAGAATACATTACGTTCAGGGACAATAAAGGTACAGCCTTGTATTTCTAATGCAAAATAAACTAACCTGGTGAAATTATATAGAAGAAATTCTTGAATTCATCCATCCACACTTCTGCAAGTCGTCTGTTATTTTTATTGATGATCTGTCCTGTGCCGCCTGGAAATGTGTAAGGTGTCGCTTTCCGAAACACATGTCCAACATGTGAGCATGTAACAATTTCCAAAGTTCCTCCACACTGCCAGATCTGAAAACAACAGCAGAGAAGGCTACACACAACACTGCTTGATATCCAGGAAAAGTTCCTCTCAGTCTTCCTATGGCATTTTCTTTTCAATTGAATAGAATAGGCTTTTATTTAAACTTAAATGGAAAACCTGCAGTTATTCGCAAAAACTTCCAAAGTACCTTCATACTACCAAATCTGAAAATAACAACAAAGAAGACCATATTAGGTATTGATAATTTTAAACAAACACTGTTGACATCTACTAAGTTTCACAGTGGGAATTTCATAGAGTCCAAGATATACAGCAGAGCTCCTACTATTTGATTACAGAGTGAATATCTCCTCTGGAACAAATGTTGCTCTAATTTTTGCTTTTGATCAAACCAAAAGTAAATTAAAATACAGAGAAGAGAGGTTGAAGGCTAAATACAGAAAAGATAAAAAATGTAGAGCAGTATTTTTCTAAATGCAGGCTATGACTCATAAGAGGATCATAAATTCAAACTGCTGAATTGTGAACAGCCCTTGTTAATGAGAACATCTATCTCACGAAATGTTCAATTTTAGTGTGTGTGTATGTATAATGTATTCCATAATGTGGTTCATGGCTTTAAAAAAAATATGACCAAGGAATATTCAGCCAGATACTTTTCTGTCCCCTGTCTCCAAACCTGTGTCACAGCTTGTACATTAAACAGAATCTAGATGTCTAAACCAGATCCATCAAGACTTTTTCAGTAAGAGGGATAGCATATCTTGTTGTATTTATTAGAATACTAAAAAGGAGCAAAAGAAAGATCACCAAGTATGGCTTTACATCCTTAATATAATCCTTCTCCTTTCAAAATATATTCTTCCCTTTAAAATTAAAAGTCTCATAGCTACTTGCAATTAAAGTTGCATTTTGAAAAAAAGTCTTTTGTTAAATATTTAGTTCAAGTTTCCCAGGATCATAACATGTTAGAGATAGACAGGTTTCACTGAGAATGAGCTTACTGACTTAAATGATGATACACTTCAGTGTGGTTTGTAGCATAAGCAGCTGTGCATCAGAAACTGACTAATAAAGAATATACAGTGTCATCTAAATATGTTGATTTTAAAGCCAGGCATGGTGGTGATCCCTGCTTGTAAACACATCACTCTGGAAGGCTGAAGCAGGAGGATCACAAGTTTGAGTCCAGACTAGGCAATTTACCAAGACCCTGTGTCAAAAAGGGCTTGTGGTATAACTCTGCATGAAGACGCTGGGTTCAATCCCCAGTACCACAAAAAAGGAAAAAAAAAATGCTGATTTTAGTGAACATGAAATGCAAAGGTTTTTATGTAAGATCAAGTGAGCTGAATTAATTTAAAGTCATTTTAGAATTGTTTTGCCCTTTTTTAAATGAACAAATATAAAGCTGATAAAATGACCTTGTTTTATATGTAACGATTTTCACATCAAACAAAAAGCATATTACGGGACGTGAAATTACATTTTTTTGGCAGTTAAGTTCCAGAGTAGCATATATAAACTACATATTAGTTTTTATTTATTTTGGGGGGATTAAGTTACTTCACTGAAAACAAAAGAAATTAAAGTAGAGAATCTTGTATACATTTTATGGCCAGACTATTAAGATAACTGGATTGTTTGTTTAAAGAGTTTATAATGAACCCTTAACATCACCACCAAACCTTTTATGGGCCAAAGGCTCCGAAGTAAGATTAAACTCATACTAAATTACATTTTCATTTTTTATTTAGAGACAATATGAGTAATTAAAGCTATCTATGTTTGAGGTTAAGTAAGACTTACTTTTCTTGAAGGGAACTTACCCTAAAGGAAATTTCTAGATTTTCTCCTCCCCAAATATCCATTCCAGCATCATAGGTTCCAATTTCCTGAAAATAATCTCTGTCTATTGAAAAAAGGCCTCCTGCCATTGTAGGTGTTCTGAAATACAATAATAATACAATATCAATAATTTTAATGATTTAAAATTTATAACCCATTTTTGTTTTTAAAAGTACTATAGTTTTATTACCATTTTTACTACAGAATGGTGCTTATTCTTACACTCTTCAGAAAAACTTACAGGGCCCCAGGGGCTTTCTGGATCAGATTGGACATGTACCCCAGTCATGCTGACTAGTAGATCCACTGTCCCAGTCACAGCTTTTGCCAGGATGTCTCCCTCTGTCAAAGACCTAAAGATATTTCTTGTCTTTAGCACCTCCCTTGGTCCACTGTCCTGACGATCTTCCACTTCGAATTCCTTAAATTGAAGCTATTCCTCATAATCTCCGTCTGACTATGTACCCACTCCACAGTGTCTACTAACTACAAAGGCATTTAACAATATTAACCAACTAGACTCAGGTTAGTGTTAACATGCCACGTTCTAAAGGGTGGAAAATACTGCAAAGATGCAAGACTTAACAGAATGAAAACAATGAGGCCCTTTCTTATACTTAGTTTCCACTTCCTTCAAGGAAAGGAGGAGATGAAATAGAGAATAAAAGCAATATATTCCTATAAAGATCACCATCCTGAAAGGAGCTCAATTCATCAAAACATGGCCCAGATAATGCAAAGGTACCGGTAAGCTGGGAAAGGGAAAAGGTGGATTAGGCAGATAAATTATAATAAAGGAAGATGTATGTATGTATGTATGTATTCATTCATTCATTCAAGACAGGGTCTCACTGTGTACTTTAGCCTGGCCTTGAGCTCACTATGTAGGCCAGGCTGGCCTTGAACTTATAATGACCCTCCTATCTGCCTCTCAGAGTACTGTGATTAGAGATGTGTAGCACCATGCTGAGCATGAAGGAAGGTTTAAATAAGTGAGTATCAGTTAATCATTTGAGTTCTATCGAGGATGAGTACGCAGAAAAACAAACTCTAGCCAGGAAAAACTAAGTTCTAGTTTGATTTTAAAGCCAGGCATGGTGGTGATGTCTCTTAGGTTAGACGATATTATAAAGATCGTTATTTTAAGATGAACTGGCTGGGCATAGTGATGCACGCCTGTAATCCCAGCACTTGGGAGGCTGTGGCAAAGGATCACTGTGAGTTTGATGTCATCCTGGGCCACATAAGTGAGTTCAAGGCTTGCCTGCACTACACAGTGAGACCATGCCTCAAAAAAAAAAAGATGATGAACTGGTCACCTGTGTAATGTCCATGCCCTGCTTACAACAGCAGTACTGACCTTTCTACTGTAAACAGTTTCCCAAAAATGGTTTGAACTTACTTTGATTTTCGAAAAGAGAAAGGGTTAATACCGTAGGAGTGAAAGGAAGTAGGCTAATGTCCAGAATTATTGTTTAGTAAAGGGGATTCTTGACCTGCTAAATCTTTCTGTAAGAGGATGTATATTTTACACCATTGGAGAAGACCCATAACTTTTATGAGATTTTCACAGAAGTCTACCACCTTCAAAATATTCAAGATCCCTTGATTTAGACTGAACTAAGAGCTACAAAGAGGGAAAGTCCACTGCACTGTTAAGCACTTAAGCTGGCTTGGGAAAAGAACACAGTGAAAAATCTTTGCAACTTCGCCAAAAGTAGGCTTGAAGTCATGGAAAAACAGACCTGAGAAGCTCAGAACAGGACAAAGAGACAGCCTGGTTCTGAAGAAACTGTAGGAACTCTTAATTACTACAGAAGCAGCAGGTGAATGCGAATGGGATAAAAATTGTAGGATGGCATAGAAGGCTCAAAGGTTTCAATTTCATGTCTTGCAAGCATGAGGACCATTATCTTATTATATATGAGCTCCCTGTTAAATGATAAAGTGTGGAACAAAAGAAAAATCAGAAAATGCATTAAATAAATGTTTTGTATGTTATGCTATTTCTAGTTATTTATATATTTGAAGAAAGTTCTTCTAACCATACCAGTCTGAATACAAATCTTACAGGCTCAGAGACCCAGTTTTCAGTAATATTTTCACATACTGACAAAATGCTTTTATGCCTACTGTTCCATTTTTGGACTGGCATATAACAATGGAACATAATGAAAATTTTCCTCTTCAAATTCTTTTTCCTTGAATTTTTCTAGGTAATAATATATATGAATTTCATGCAAAAATTAAAAAAATTGTAACCTTTAGCATAAATGGGTTAAGCAGCATTTGCTTGATTTAAGCTATATATTATCTTTACTGAATTACAACACAGACTGGACTTACACATTAGCAAAACGTTCAGTGATTAAAGAATGTATGTGTGCTGTCACCATTTCTTACGTACACATTTGTAGACTGAAAAATTCTGATTTTATTAAATGGCTGGAGGAAAAATCTTCTTTAAAATACTGATATATGTGCAATATTGTTCTTAATTACATGTAAGGTACACAACTGCTTCATGTTTCTCAAAATACACTCGTGATCCCCAAAGTGTCACCATGTTCTGCCAACAGTACTTTATGGTAAGTGTAAATTAATTACCTGACAGGAAGAGTTCGATCCCCTTTCCTTCTGTCCATTTCTCTTTGGGGAACAGGATACCAGCGGAAATTGAGTTTCCAATTGAATCCACCATATGTCATATCAGAGCCTGCCATGTACTCAAAAGTATCATCGCTGATCACATCAATGATAGGACATACCACTGTTCTCCTAACATTATAAAAGCAAATTTTAATGTCTTTTTAAGACGTCCTTACTTACTCTAACATTAATATGTTATATACTGTGTTTTTAAAATAAAAAATATATTCTATCATGTTAAAAAAAAAAGGTGAAAAAATTTCCTGTTGTCTCCTACACCAAGGCATCAGTCTTCTTTCCACTTGGATTATCTTTCAAAATGTTTTCATTTCAACAGCTTTATATTTCAAAAGCTGGGTGTGGTGGCACATGCACGTAATCCCAGCACTCCAGTGGTAAGGCAGGAGGATTGTAACTTTGAAGCTACCGTGGGTCACACAGCAACTTCAAGGTTGACCTAGATTACGTAGGAAGACACTGTCTCAAAAAAGACAAAACAAAATCTAAGTAGTTTTATATTTTGTCCATCTTGTGATAAACATATTCCTAAGTATATATAAGTCTGTATTTTCTATTGCTATTATAAATGGCATCTTTTCACATTATATATTTTAACTGTCCTTTGTTGGTATAGAGAAGACAGTTTATTTTTCTATAGTGATCTCATATTTGGCAACACTGCTAAATTTTTATTATTTTACGCATAATTGTTTTTCTTTAAAGGAAAGCATTATCTTCTGCAACTGACAATATTTGTTTTGTTTTCTTTTACAATGTCACTATAAGGCAAAGATTTCTAATGATACTAACAGTGGTGATTCTGAACTTTTTTGAGGGGTTCTTATCTTGTTCAATATCTTTTTAGTATCTTCTTGCTGAGGTATTCCCCACCATGACTATTCTTCCTCTGATCAGTAAATTTCCATTCTGTAACAGTTACTAAGTATTTTCTAATAGTAAATGGATGTTAAATTTTAGTGAATACATTTTTCTGTATCTATGGAAGCAACCAGTTTTAAAAATATGCTAATAGGGTATACTATATAAATTAATATTTATTTATGCATTTATTTTTGCTATTTTGTTTTGTGTTTATGGATGGAACCCACAGCTTTGACACACGGTAGGTAAGCACTCCATCACTAAGCTATATTCCCACCCTCTTTAAAGAAAGTTTTTAAAAAAATGTGAGACAGGGTCTTGGTAAGTTGCCTAAACTAGCCTCAAACTTTCAATCCTCCTGCTTTAGTCTCCTGAATAGTTAAGATTACAGGTATGCCTGCTTCATGAATATGTTTTGTAATATGAGACACAATCAGTTATGACAAGTTTTATACATATATTTTATATATAGGTCACACAATACACTGTTGGATTCAATTTGCTGATACTATAAGGTTTTTGTACTAGCATGAAAGTACAAGCATGTACTAGCATGAAAGTTTTGTACTAGCGTGAAAGGTTTTGAGCTATAGTTTTTTTTTTCCTGATTTTTAAATTAAAGTTAAGCTAGACTCATAGAAAGTTTGTTTCCCATTTTTTCTCACATTCTGTTTACAAATTCTTATGGGAGTTATTTTCCCTCTTCTATCCCATACCAAAATTGAGGCAAACAAGTTTTCTTTGATGTGATCAGATCTACTTCTCATTCTCGCTTACACTAAAGTATAGATTTCACAGGTATTATTAATATTCCTGCATTAGACAGAGCCTTGACGTGTCTTCTATCTTCTCATCTTGTTCACCTATCAAGGCAAAAGCTTAGTGTCCCCAGAGTTCAGTATAATTTCTTTTTTTTTTTTTTTGGTTTTTCTCCGGTACCGGGAACCGAACTCACGACGTTGCGCTTGGCAGGCAGGCGCTTTTGCCGCTGAGCTAAATCCCCAGCCCCTTCAGTATAATTTCTACAGGTGAAAGATGACTTTAGTATTTGTACTGCTCATTTGCTCTCATTTTAAGACCTGCAACTTTTGTGATAACTCAATGATGCATTTAAAAAATCTCTAATTTTATCCAGCATGTTAGCTTTTTCAGTTGAAACAAGTTATTCAGGATGTCTAATGTACCACAAAGTCACTATGTTATTTTAGTCAATTCCCTTCTATGCTGGCATCATCTCATACTGGTTTGGGTTCCTGTTTCTACAGAGTATGTACTATCTTTATGCAAACAAGTATTTCTTAAAGTAAGTCATCTATTATTTACAGAAAACAATTTCTTTTTTTTTTTTTTTGGCTTTTTTTCTGGTACCAGGAATCCAAGTCACAACCTTGCGCTTGCCAGGCAGGCGCTGTGCCGCTGAGCTAAATCCCCAGCTCCCAGAAAACCATTTCTTCTGGGCAATGTTCTCTTCCCTAAAGCTGCTTGATCCTCCCTAGAGCCCAATGCTGGTTTTGCTTATTTGTTTTTAAAAGGAGAAGAGATACAGTTCAGCATTTGTTAACAAGTAGAATACAAACAATGGCCTTAATTCTCTCCATTTTTCACATGGGTAGTAAAAGTCTGTCCTATAATCAATCTAGGATAAACTAAAATCTAAACTTAATGTTGACACAAACAGCTGATAACTCAAATTGCTATGACAAAATTCAACTAATATACGTTTGGCTGACTTTAGTAAGTGCCGCCCCTGAAATGTAAGAACTAAGAGCCAAGCAATAGATAATTCTTTGGAAAATGTATTATATGAAAGGCTATACAGGCATGCACTGTACCAGTACTCTTCCTGTATTACCTAAGATCATAGTACTTTACTATACACAGTAAAAACTATGTCAGGACTACAGGTCTTCTGTCCCTTCTAGTTCTTGGCTTGCTATAAGTTGAAGGCTACAGTCCCAATGAAGACAGAGATGAGATAACCTGCCTGCTCCAGTGTCAGCATTAGCAATCAAGGCCAAGTAAAAGTTGCATCCTGCCTTGAGTTTTCTGTCTGTCTGTTCTGCTCTTGTTTGGTGAAGAGTGTACAGTATATATTCTAACAATAAGCTTCCCAGTCCATCTTCAATAACAAGACTATTTACGAACTGTCCTGCAAGACCTTAACATGTGGTTTTCTTTACATTTTATTAACAGTGCTCTTTAGGGCATTTTATAGGCAACTTGAGAGGAAACTGTTTTTTGTACTTCTTTTAAAATTCCAAAGTTTGTAACCCACCATAACATTGGATAAATCTACTGAGAACAAGCTTACAAACTCCAGAAAAATTACCTGTCATGTTTGATCCTGGCTAAGAGAGGCTCCAGCCATCCCACTGTGCACTCGCAATGGGCATCTAAAAAGGTGATCACTTGGCCTTTGGAAACGGCAGCACCTTTCAATCTCGCTCTGATCAATCCAGAACGCTGTTCCATTCGAATTACATGAACTGGCACTTTTAGTTTTTTCACATAACTCTCTAGAGGTCTTTTCAAAAAATCTGAAAAATTAACAAAACAACATGAAAGAAAAGAGTGAACTGGTATTGCCCAGATGTAAAGCAATTTTGATATGCTTTAAAAAAACAAAAACAAAAACAAAACGAAAACAGGGTCTCACTTTGTATTGCAGGGTGGCCATGAACTCACTATGTACCCCAGGCTGGCCTGGAACTCACAGTGATCCTCCTGTCTCAGCCTCCCAAGTGCTGGGCTTACCGCCATGTGCCACCACACCTTGCTGATATGCAATCATTTCTTTAACATATTATATATTTATCGAGAACTTCTAGTGCCACACAAATGCATTTCACTAAAGAAGCCTTTCTGGTTTTTGACAGCATGGACTGGAGCTGCCTCTACTTTACTGCATGTGGAACTAGAAAAGCATCTTTGGCTCCGGCACTCCCAAGGATAGGATGTCACCACACTTCTCTAACTCTCTGGCATGCCTGATACTTCTTTTTCTAATCATGCTTAAAGATCAGAAACAGAAAGAAGTACTTCAAGAACTTTAAATCCAGACCTTCACAGAAAGAAGGAACAGAATATGCCACAGCTGTTATAGTCCTGAAAATTGTGGGATGTCTTCAGATGTAAAAACAAATTGTCTGCTGATCATCAGTCTTTGACTACCCAGTTCTTTCATCAGAAATCAGGAAGTGAGGTCAAGCTGAGAAGAGAAGACGAGAGGTCTTCAACAGACGAGCAGGTCCAATGAAAAAACTTTTGAAGAGGGAAAGGTAATTAAAAGTACGGGTAGGGGTAGGGAAAAGGAGAGAAAGAGAACTACCCTGGAGAGATCTGGTAAGGTTATGCCCATAAGGCAAGGATGTGCCAGCTTCAAAGTTCACAACTGACTTTAAAAAGCACTAGAGAATGTGCATCTTACTCCAAGTAGAGAAAAAAGATCTTTTGGATCAAGTTATTCTGTAGGATTTATGGCAGAGAAGCTACTGATGGTGATATAACAATATGACCAAATATCTTTCCAGTTAGTCCCCATACAATAGGCATAAGGATAATCTCTCTAGGGAAAGAAATATTTAGATGGAACTACTAGAATTCCTATGACTAGCTCTGTCCAATAGGACTTTAGTGATTCATAGAAGTCAGGATGTATATATTAAAGGGCTCATCAAATACTACAAGTAGGGATCCAAAGAACTTCCTATATGGTGTGTGTAGGGGGGTGTCAAATGGAAGTGAAATAATTCTTGCCTGTTTGGTAAGATCGGAATGGGTCAATATGAAATAATCAGGGATGTGAAATCTGTGAAAGAGAGAAAGATCTACATGTCTCAACACACTAGATTACTAGTAACTTCCATTTCTGCTAACAAACTTCTAAGTATTGGGGCTAGAGAGAATATATATATATATATATATATATATATAATTTTATGAACTAAGCCTTATGGTCAGAAAGACCTAACTAGATTCTGAGTAAAAAGGTAGGTGCACCCAGGGGGAAAAAAGAAAAAGAAAGGTGTAAGCAGTGCCAATTTCAGAGAAAAGCACTACTGTGCAGTAGCAGCTAACGTTCTGTAATTATTTTAGCACAATGCTAGTTATAGATTTATTTCACTTAATTCTCATAACCACCCTGTACAGTTAAAATGAAAATCCTAGGTCCAGAATCTCACATGAATGTGATCAAGGAAACATGGTTAAGGGTTAAACTCAAAAGCAATCCTAGGTCTGCTTGACTTCAAATCCTACTTTTTTACCCACAGAAAGAAAATGCTTAAAGGGAACTCTACAGAGACAATTCAGAATTTTAGAAATACCTGATCTGACATAAATTTATACTTTATGTCTGGAAATGGACCAAATCTCATGTGATAGGGATATACTCTAGTACCTTAAATCAGTCAAAGTTGATATATAATAAGCAATGTTTCTTAAAAATATTAGATTAAAATGCTTTCTAAAAATCAAAGCAAGCTAATCCTCAAATCCTATATCTTTAAAAGTTGTGCTGCTTTATCTAGTCTATGAACAAAATGAAAAATACATGATTGTGTGATATAACTCCAAAAACTTGTTACTTTACAAACTTTTTTGGCATCTTTATGGATTTCATGCAGTAAGGCTAAGAAATAAGTTTCTTTCAGATGATAGAGACTTAAGGGGCCAACAGTCGGGTAGGAAAATATGAACTAACAAGCCTCATCCTACAAAAATGAAGCCATGAGAAAGGATTATGGTTAGCAAGTATTATTTTACTTTAAAATGAGGGTGAATCTTGTTTGTAAGAATATCTTTACAACTACTGTCCTATACATGGACCTCTACGTATCCATCAGGAAGCATGAGGTTGTCAGAGAGTGAGAATGTCAAGAAAAATTTCACTGTTCAAACATCTAAAAAATATTAACTAGAGCTCTAAAGTGTAGTAGGAAGTGCAAGGAATTTAGGGTCTAACAAATCTGGCTCTAATTCACCTTCCTTCTGTGTAAAACAAAATAGTATGTAAGTTTTAAGTCTTAAGATAACCTTCTGAGGTTACAGTCATATAACTTCAGACATGAACTATGAATTAATTCAGACCCTGACTCTGATATAGATTTTATAACAATAAAGTTTCAACAGAGGCCATCAGAAGTAAGGTACACACTGTTTAAGAAGTCAAGCCCTGGGTTTACAGAGCTTGGGTACTCTCTATCATGGTAACTTCCTTTTTGCTCATCATCAATAAAACAGAACTTGCAGAATCTACTTCCTACTTCTATTAACAGAATTACTCAGGTTAACTGTAAAATCAAATACCCTAAGACCATGAGCAGACAACTCATGCTGTACACTCTAATTAGGAAGCATACACAGGGAAGCAGTAAATGTGAAGATTAAATGGTGTTAGAATATTCATTCATTCATTTAATAAATTCCATCCTGTTTACTATGTAACAGGCATTGTGGGCACCGAGGAGATAGACAATAGTGAGCTTATGGCTCCGATGGAGGGGTTTACTCTAGTTAGGGAAGACAGACATTAAACAAGTCAATAACTGAAACTCCAGTGAACACTGAGGCAAAGTAGAGAGTATCAAGTTGTGTGAAGACGGACATGGCAGAGTTTAGGGAGGTGAAGGAATCCCTCTCTAAATCAGTAACATTTGAGATGAGCTCTGAGTGTGATTAGATGTTAACTATGCTGCAGATGGTAGAACAACATTCCCTAGAGGACAATGTTCTAGGAGACAGAATAGCACCTGCACAGGTGATAGTCCTGAGGTAGAAAAGAGGACACTCTCAATAAATTCAAAGAAAACAAAGCAATGTGGGAATGAGGTGGCAGGGAATGGACTGAGATGTGACTAGAGATGCTGGATGAAGTCATGCAGGCTTTAATCAGAGAGGTTACATCATCATGTTTGCAAGTAACTCTGTATGTACTGTGGTGGACAGATGGGAAGATGCGAAACTGTGTGCAGAGAGACAGACTGGTTGGTTTATTTTAGCAGTCCAGGTGAGAAATGATGGTGACCTGGATGTATCTCATGAATAAGAAAAAGCAGACTTATAGAGCTACATAAAAGTAAAGCATTGCTCTGCTTCCTAGGCCCAACAATTACCATATAAATAATGGTGCCAGTGAAAATTATGTCAAATAATTCTCAATTTGGGTAGCAAGTCTGCAATTTTAACTACAGGAAACAATACTGAGTGGTTCCCAGATCTAAGAAATGGGGACCTGGGTACTTGAGGATTTCTAGGCCAAAAAAAGGAGAATCAGTCCCCTGATCATGCACTCTGGGGTGGCACTCAGGGGAACCTGTCTAGTGACAAAGCACCTTAGGTAAAGCAACTGCCCCCACTGGTTTTCTTTCAAGGATTTATACAAGGTAGACATTAAGTAAGGTCTGCACAGGAAAAGGAAGAAAGCTGGTTTATGTGACTTTGTCACTTGTAGCTATATGCACATATTTAGTGAGGCCATAACCTACAAAAAGTTACTCTTTATACAGCCTTTCTATGTACTCACAGAACAAGAAAGAAACCAAGGGAGGAAATGGAAAACTAATTCATTTTATTTACAAAAACCATCTTCCCTTCAGGAATATTTAATTTAGTAAATATCAACATATAAGTGAACCAAGTAAAAAAATCTCTTGTAGGATAAATGCTTTTACAGTCATATGCTACCCAACAATATTTTGGTTAACAACGGACAACATGTATGATGGTAGTCCATAAGATTTTATATCTTGCATCCTGTACAGAAATCAACTCAAAATGGGTCAAAGACCTATGTATAATACCTGAACCTTTGAAACTGACAGAAGAAAACATAAAAGGAACACTTGAAGCCACAGGCTTGGGCAAAGACATCCTGAAAAGGACTCCAACAGCACAGGAAGTAATACCAAGAATCAACAAATGAGACTATATCAAATTGAAGTTGCTCTATAGCAAGGGAAACAAGAGTGAAGAGACAGCCTACAAAATGAGAGAAAATCTTTGCCAGTTACTCTTTTCTTTTTCTTTTTTTTTTTTTGTGTGTGTGTTTTTGAGACAGGATCTCGCTGTATAGTCAGTCCAGGATGGCCTCAAACTTGCAGTGATCCTCCGCCTCAGCCTCCTGAATACTGGGATTACAGGCATGTGCAACTACACCCAGTGCCAATCACTCTTCTGACAGATGGTTAATGTCTAGACTACATAAAGGACTCAAAAAACTTAACACCAAAAGTTCAAATAGCTCAGTCAGTAAATGAGCAAACAAACTGAACAGACACTTCTTAAAAGTACAAGTGCCCAATAAGTATATGAAAAATATTCACTATCTTTCACCATTAGGGAAGTGAAAATCAAAACTACACTGAGATTCCATCTCACTTCAGTCACAATGGCTATCATCAAGAATACAAACAATAAATGCTAGCAAGGATATGGGGAATCAAGAATGCTTCTACGCTGCTAAAGGGAACATACGTTGGTACAACCACTATGGAAATCAGTATGGAAGCTCCTAAAAAAATCCAAGAATACAACTACCATTTCATCCAGTTATACTACTACTTGGTATATATCTGAAAGATATATCTAAAGTCTGCATACAGGGATACCTGCATACCCATGATTACTGCAGCATAACTCACAACAGCCAAGATACTGAACCAGTCTGAGTGACCTTGACAGATGAATGGATCAAAGATATATACACACACAATGGAATATTATTTGGTAGTAAAAAAAAAAAAAAAAGAATTTTGTCATCTGCAAGAAGATGGATAGATCTGGAGACACTGAATTACATATGTATTATACAACTGGTATGATTTGTGTGATTACAAATTATTTCTTTAAGTTGTACACTTAGGAAAGTAGAACTCTAATTCTTTTCTTCATTTGTATCTGTATAATATGGCAAAATAACAAAATTTAAATTGTTTTCAACACATAAATTGCTCCAAATAATATATGATGTGACTAAACTTACTGTTAAATGCACATATTTAGTGTGGGAGCAGGAAGAAGAGAGTATAACACTTAAGCCATCTTAGCAGATACAATGAGAGGAGTTGAAGATACTAATAAAAAGCTGAAGATACTAATAAAAAGTTGAAGATACAAATAAGTTGAAGATACTAAAAGTTGAAGATACTAATAAAACAAAAAGTTGAACAAAAAGTTGAAGATACTAATAAAAGAGGATGAAATAATGGGTCATAAAGTTTAAAGATGGTCAAGTAAGGAAGTAAGGGTATTTCTTCGTAGTTCTCTCTGAATCTTTCTTATGTGAACAAAAGAATATTGGAGGATTGATGCCAATGATTCCTAAATAGTTGTGCTATAGTAAAAAAAATTGGGAAATGCCAGGTTTCTGAGTTTAATAAGCATTTTTACTGATGGACTAATTTTTTTAATAGTACTCCATAGTGTGAAATCTCCAAGAATTCAGAATAAATTCAGCTAGACCAAGGCAACTCTGATTAATATCTTTTCCCCAAAGAGTGTTTCATTGTAGAGAGGGTGACGTTAGAGTCAATTACGTAACAGCTGTGTTAATCTTTTCATGTGCCTAGCTATGAAAGATTCCTGAAACTCACAAATGAAAACAGTAGGGAAAGATACACAGAACTAAGGTTCTTTCAGTTTAGAGTTCATTTTGCTGTCAAAGATACTGTACTTCCTGCTATACACAACTAAATTTCTTCATGGCTGTAAGCAGGATCTAGTCTTTTTCTGCTGACTCAAGGCTAAAGCTTCTCACAGAAGAAATCCTAACAAAATTATGTGGGCTTTTTAAAACTGTTTTACATAAACATGTATATTATAAAGCATTACTTCTTTCCAAAATAAGATTACGATGAGACACAAATTTTAAGTTTCACAACAGGATACTTTTCTACATGTGAATGAGTCCAAATGCCACAAATATTTTTAGACTAAAAATTACAGCAACTATATTTTAAACTGTTAGTGACAAAAGGTGTAGTACGTTATTGGCATTAAAATTTAAAATTTACCTCTTTCACTGGCATCATCTACTAGAACAATTTCTTCTACCATGTGTCTTGGTGAGCGATTAATGACACTATGAACAGTTCGAAGAAGTGTGCTCCAAGCCTAACTGTGAAAACAATCACCACACTTGTTGTTGGAAGATTATCTGGATACACCTTTGTTTTACACCTAGAGACAAAGCAAAGGCCTTTATAAAAAGTGACTGTTAAGATACATAATAAATGAATATGAACTAGATGGGGTGATAGAACAGTAAGAACTGTTTACTCTAGGGGTGAGATTCTTAGCTCCTTTTCATTTATTTAAATTTTGCTTGATCTTATATGTTCAATAAATAATACGTAGAGTAATATATTTAAATTAAAATTATTTTTAAAATGTCACTGCCGGGCATGGTGGTGCACGCCTGTAATTCCAGCACTCAGATTGCTGGGAGTTTGAGGCCAACCTGGGCTACTAAGTGAGCTCAACGCCAGCCTGAACTGCATAGCAGCCCCTGTCTCAAAAAGACCAAAAAAAAGATGTCTCTTTCATGTATTCTTAAAATTAGGTAGCTCTTCCTGATGAATGTTTTTGGTTGATTTAATTTAACAGAATAAACTAAGGCTATATTATTAGTCCCAAAATAAACATCTATCAAGAATCCAATTAATAATCTAGTACAGTTAATAATCTAGACAAAAATAAAATTTTCAGGAATGAAGAAAAATCGTATTTATCAAGTAGTTCCTATATACCACTCTTAATCTTCCTAGGCATTCTATAATGCGCATACGTGGACCCACATGTCACAGATGAGAAGCTGAGGATGGTGACAGTGTAGAGGCGGCAGGGTCTGATTGAAGACTCAAAAGTTCAGGTTCTGCTGGCCGAACTCTGGATAATTAAATATCAGTATGCTTTTCCTACTAACAATACCTATATGCAATCACCAGGAAGACCAAAAACACTTGAAATACAGTCACACAAAATCAACGCACTAAATTATATGCTTCAAGTGCTTTGTTAGGTAACATGGTCTCTTCTTTCAAAACTGTCGCCTAGAACACAGGTTAGAATGCAAACTATTACAGAACAGTAACAACAATAAGCAATCAGGTAGCAAAGGGCACAGAGGCCCCCTAAAGAGTGTGCCTACTAACTCTCTTAGGTATCTACAATTTTAATAGCCACAGTAGTTTTTTTTTTCCCTGCTCTTTCAAGCTCTCAAAACAGACAAAAGGAAGAAGGGAGAGGAAATGAGCAAAACACCAACCAAAACCCTCCTCTGACATTTCTGTAGCAACCCTACTGAGGGAACACTTTGCTGCAGAGCTATTCACTGGTAGTCAGAAGAAAAGGAAAACAGCAGGGAAAAAAGTGGCACAGTAAAGGGGCTTAAGGGAGAAACAGAGGGGAGGTCACTATAGGTCCCCCATATGCTCTGTTCCTCTTCCCAGAGAAAAAGAAGAAACTAGTGCTGGACTGTCCTTCACTGACCCCTCCCATCCTCCTCACCATTCCCAAGACACCCCTCCCCTTCACAGCATGGTCCCCACATCCCCACATTTAGCCACCACACCTGGAAGACCTGCACCCTTCCTGCCACTTCATTCTCCACACTCCTCTCACCCTGTGTTCACTCCAAGATCCACTAGAAGGCCCACAAGGCTTTCCACCCTCTCCACAGTTCCTCCTTCCAATTATGGGCTGAAGAAGGGGAGGCAAAAGAGTAGCTGCCTAGGATGTAAGAAACAAAATGTGTTCTTAATATTCCTAATAATATATTTTTGTGGGGTTTTCTGAGACAGGCTCTTGCTATGTAGCTCAGGCTGGCTTTGAACTTACTGTGTAGTCAGGCTGGACTCAAACTTGTTGCAATCTTCCTGCCTCAATCTTGTGAGTGCTGGGATTACAGGAATGTGCCACCACTCCCAGCTGCTAATAATATTTTTGAAATAGATTCCAATTAAAACTCTGTTACAGCTAGTAGGGTGGTGCATGCCTGTAATCTTAGCTACTTGGGAGGCTGATTCAGGAGGATCACAAGTTTCAGGCCCAGGCAATTTAGTGAGACCCTATCTCAAAACAAAAATCATAAAAAGGCTAGAGATACAGCTCAATGGTCCCTAGGTTCAAACCCTACTATCATCAAAAAACCCAAAAGCAAACAAAATACCCCTGTAATTATTAACATTAAATATATATTAAGAAATTAATAATATGCTTTGGATACCCCTCAGTGACCAAGCCAAGATATGTACTGTTTTTATGGGAGAATGCATCCTGAATGCCCAATTTGTAGACTATTAGAACAATACTTAAAAGTCAGGAATGACTGTGTGTGAGTAACGGGGACTCAAGGAGGTTCTTACATTATTTAGATTAATCATATTGTGTTATATATGATCTTTTCCCACAAGTTAATCTTTACTATAGTAGAATTATGAAGGAGAAAATAGTCAAAGTGATTTGAAGCTTGTAACATTAAAACAACAAAAGCAAAGTAAGACACAGAAAGAAGATGATTAGGTAAACTACAATGTACAAGTGGCTGTTAAGCCAGGTCCCACTGCTACAAGTAGAAAGGAAAAAGGACAAAAAAGTCTGCAAATAGTAGGTTCTGCAGAAAAAATGTAAAAACCTAGTTTGATTTCACTGATGATAGGTTAAAGAATTCTAAAACTATAAGGAAAAGAAGTTAAGAGTGTAAGAATATAGAAAGCCCTTCCCAGGGCTCATTTGAGGCATGGGAAAGTTTATATTTGTAACCCAATGGAAAAGTTATTGGAATTCTAGTGAGTTAATTCCAATCTACCACTTCTGGTACAACCCATGGTGAGAATAAAGACACGAAGGCACGCTTGTAGTTGTGGGGAGCTAAGGGGTCCTAAGTCCAGCTATGACGATGGCTGTCTGGGACAAAGGCCTCGACCCAAGGCTGAACCCGGGTTTTATTAATTCATAAGGAAAGGAGTGGCTTGAGGATGAGTGACTGTGAGAATGGCAGGAAGTAGGTGAATGTTGTGAGCTGGGCTAGGTAGGAAGCCTGAAATCACCTCTGCAAATATGTAGAGAGGGATATGCAGAAAGAGTAATCCGCATGACTCAACTGAGATAGGATGTAATGTTTTGTGGTGGGTGCTTCAGCTCTGATGTGTAATCTTTTATGCCCTGGGAAGTCATAGCTTCTTATCTTGAGGCTCAATTCCAGCCAAGAGTACGGAGCGTGGCTCTCCATCCTCCCTTGGCTCACACATGTTTTACCTGGGAGCTACAGGTGCAGGGAAACACTGCCCTGTCGTCATTGCTTCAAAGAGTACACATCAGCAGCTCGGCTAGACCAATTTACATTGCTTAAAGCCAACTGAAGGGATAAGGAAAAGTCCTAGCCAGCTCTGCACGCATCAATACACGGAAACAGGGCCAGGTTCAGCCAAAATAAAGACAACTGCTCCTCCTTTAGGGAGAATAGTCCAGGTAGTCCTCCACATAATAACATTAGAGGGAGTGGGTGTGGTAGTGCAAACCTGTAACCTCAGTATTCTGGCTGGCAGAGGCAAGAAAATTCCCAAGTTTGAGCCCACCCCAACCCCAGAAACTTGGCAACTTAGCAAGACCCTGTCTCAAAATAAAAATACACAAAAGGGCTGAGGATGCAGCTCAATATTTAAAGGTCCCTCGATTCAATCTCTGGTACCATCCCCTCCCCCAAAACCCAGACAACAAAATCAAAGAGGGAAGAATCAAAAAGAGAAGCAAAAGCCAGGCATGGTAGAACACACCAGTAATCTCAGCACTTGGAAGCTGAGGCAGGAGGATCACCAAAAGTTTGAGGCCAGCCTGGAATACACAATGAGTTCAAGGCCAGCCTGAACTACATAGCAAGATCCTGTCTCAAAAAACCAAGAGAGAGAGAGAAGCAAAATTAGAATCTCAAAGAGGAAAAGACAGAAAGTAATAGCCTACATCAAATGGCTAAACTTAATCATTCGGAGATGTAATGAATTGATGCAGAGTAATATTCTTCCAAAGCAAATCAGAAAATATGAAGAAAATGTGAGAAAATTTTGCAGTGTTTCAGAACAGGTATGCAAATGTACATACATACACAGCCCTTCCTTGAGAGCCATAAAGCACTTGAGAAGAGCCAAAGAATCTTCCAGCAATGGAGAAACCACCTTTCTAAGTGCAATAGTCGATATGGTCTATGGATGTGTCTCTAGCATTTGTGTGCTGGAAGCTTCGTCTTCAGTGTGGTGGTGGTAGAAGGGAGCAGGTGGGGCCCAGTGGGAGGTTACTTGGGATGTTGCTCTCAGAAGGAACTGATATAATCCTCCTAGTAGGGCCCTCGTTAGTTCTCTTTGAGAAGAGAGAACTTGTTATAAAAGAGCAAGCCTGACCCCAAATCTCTCTGGCTTCCTATCTTGCTGTATGATTATCCCTCTCACACATGCTCCTGCCATGGTGCCATCTGCCATGGTGGACCTCGCCACGCTGCTTGTGAACTTTTAGCCTCCAAAACTGTGAGCTAAATAAACTTTTCTTTTTAGAGTACCAAGCCTTGGGTATCGGGGGGGGGTAATGGAAAATGGACTAACAGAGTGTGTGTGTGGGTGCATATGTGTGTGTGTCTGCATGTGTGTTTTTTGGGGAATTCAAAGGACACAGCTGAAGGTGAGCAGAAAGGCCATAGGCAGTGTTAGGAAGCTGCTGTCTTCCACCCTGCCCAAGTCAGTTCTTCACACTCAATTATGAAAACTAGCCAGTGTAAGTTTATGCTAATTTTTAAAGGTTATATACATGGATACCATTAAAAGAGGGTATAGAATTAGGAAGGGAAGGGAGTCTTATAAAATACATGTAACAAAACATTGACAAATCTAATTATATAGCTGAATGAATTTCCATAAATGCATGAAATAACATTCCCTAGAGCTTTCCTTTGTCCTCCTTCTCTACTAGACTTGTAGCATTATAGGTGAATTCTGCCTGCTTATGAAGCAGCAGTTCTTAAACTTTTAGACCTAAATCCCTTTACACATTTAGAAACTGAGAGCCCCCAAACTTTTGTTTATGTGGGTTATATCTAGTGAGGTTTACCATGTTATAAATTAAGACAGAGAATCTAAAAACACAAGAATCCATAAACACATAACATTATGTATTAGCTCTAAGAGATGATTCAGTTGGACATGGTAGTGCATGCCTGTGATCCCAGCACTCAGAAGGCTGAGGTAGGAGGACTGCCAAGAGTTCAAGGCCAGCCTGGGCTACACAGCGAGTTCAAGGCCAGCCTGAACTACCCAGCAAGACCCTGACTTAAAACAAAAAAACAAAAAAACAGAGAGATAAATGATTCATCACTGTTATACAGTGGACCCATTATCTGTTTACTTCCTCTCAGCTCCAAACAGACCTCTCATTACCGACTCTGTGATAATGGACCTGGGCGCTATAAGCCACTCCTTTTGTACCTGGTATGTTGCACACTTAAGCTCTGTCCATAGAGGGTGTTGAAGGGACACTGCAGGAGGAAGAAATTTTCCTTTCTGGTTCCCTGTGCTTCAACGTGTTTTCCTCTCCTCCTAATGTGTCTGCTAGTGTGGTGTGGCAACCCAGAAGTATTTGATAAACTTTTCTACCATCCAGTAAGTTGTAATCAGACCTTCTCCAAAGAGTCCCACTGAGCTTTAGCAGCAAAACAACAAGCAGCAAAACAACAGCAAGTTTCCCAGGCAACCCAGCAAAGGGCTTCCTAGTCTTGGCAGCCTGCACTCTGGACAGGTGATTCTTATTTGCCAGTTCTAGCCTATTTCTTTCGCAAATGCACACCTACGTATATGTCCTGCTGGTCAGATTTGCTTACCAGTACTCATTCTGGAAGGCACTATATACAAGGTCAAGTCAAGGGAAACAATGAGAACTTTTCTGCTACCCAGTAAACTCCAATGTCTGAATTCCAGCCTGCAGGAGAGGACTTCCTTTCCTAGAATCAGTATTTTTCCAGTGTCGGGTATTGTGCATAATGCTGTGATCATCACTCATGTGCATGTCTTTTGGTGACTATTCACTTCCACATTGTTGAGAAATACGAACGAATAAGCTTATCTTTAGTAGATACTATGAAATTATTCCTTAGAGTAGTTGTAACAATTCATACCCTTTCTGGCAGTGTGTTAAGACTCCAAATCAACATTTGGTTTTGTGTCATTTTTCATTAAATGACCGGAGGGGGGCAATTCCTATGAGGTTTAACACATACACAGATTCATAGAGCCACCACTATCATCAGGAAACAGAACAGTCCTATTTCCTCAAAGAACTATCTTGTTGCTATCATTTTATACTCTTGCTGCTATCATTTTATAGTCACATACTGCCTCTACACTTAACCTCTAGCAAACACCTGTGCTCCATCATCAATTTTGTTTTTTCCAAATGTCACATAAATGGAGCCATACGGTATATAATCTCTGAAACTGGTTTCTTTCAGTATAATGTCTTTGAGATACATTCAAGATCTTATATGCATCAATAGTTTATTACTTTCACTGCTGAATATTACTTATTGCTTTGTTTATCCACTTATCTGTTGTTTCTAGATTTTAGCTGTTATGAGTAAAGTTGCTGTAAACATTCATGTGCAATTTTTTTTCCATGTGTAGATTTTTGTGTGAATGTATTTTTCATTTCTTTAGAGTAAATACCCAGTAATGGGCCCACTGGATTACATGATAACTATAATCTTATTAAAAAACTGCCACTTTGCCAGAGAGATTAGCATGTTGCTTTCCCACCAGAAATATGACAGTTCCAATTAATCTGCATCTTTGTCAGCACTCCATACTAATTTTTTATTTTATCCTTTAAATAGGTAGAGTGGTATCTCATTCTAGTTTTAATTGGCATTTTTGCAATGCCTGATGTCTTCATTTGCAAACCAAACAGAATTTTAGATAGAATATCAAGTCTTTTGTCTAACTTTTGCTGTATTCATTTTTTAAAATTGGAACGTGTGTTTAAAGTTTAGAAGCTCTTTAATACCCCAGATATGTTCTCTTCAGTATGAGGTTTATAAATATTTTAAGTTTAAAGCTTGTTTTTTCATTCTCTTTGTAGTGTTGTTAGAATGAGCTTAAAAACCTGATAAAGTTCAACTATCACACTTTTTCTTTTATGAAGTCATAATCCTGGTATCATACAATATAAACACTTTTTAACTCTAGGCCCAAAATATTTTCTCCTAAAAGGTACAAATTTTTAGTTGTTAAGATTTAGATCTATGGGGCTGGAGATACAGCTCAGAGGCACAGTGCCTGCCTGGCAAGCATAAGGTCCTGAGTTCGATTCCTGGTACCAAAAAAAAAAAAAAAAAGATTTAGAGATATGATTCAATTTAATTTTTATCTAACATGAAATTTAGGCTGATAGTCACATTTTTCATGTAGATATCTAGTAATTCCAACACCATCTGTTGAAAAGATAACCTTTCTGTTGAATATTTTGTACCTAGATCAAATCATCAATCAGCCATATCTTATGAGTCTATTTATAAACTCTATTCTTTTTCATTAATCTGTGTATCTATCTCTTTGACAATAGCACATTGTTTTGAATATTGCAGCTTTCTTCATAGTAAATCTTTAAAATGAGTGCTGCATGTTCACTACCTTTATTCTTTATTTTTAAAATTATTTTAGGTAGTCAACATCTTTGCCTTTCTGAAATTTTGAATCCCACACTGGTATTTAAATGACACTGCACTAAATGTAAACATCAATTAGGGGAGAAATGATAAGTCTCCCACCATAGCTGGAGAGCTAAGGCTTTAGTTTCTTTGCTCTGCTGCACACTTCACAGGACTATGTCTTATATTTTAAACCAAGTGGCAAGAAACAGAAAAAAAGAAAGCAATAGTAATTCTATCCACGCTCTAGAGACCAGAGTTCTGCTGGTCAGAAAAAGAAATTACCCCCACCTCCACCCCATAATTTTAGCTGCTTGGATGAGTACTGCTTCCCTTGCTGTGCTGCCTGAAAGCTGCAATAGTAAAGAAGGCAAAGAGCAAGGGCAAGAATAGCCCCCTCGCCTCCCACCCTTTGTTGCTTCTTGGACCAGAAAGAGGGGATCTCTTTGGCAGTTTTCTTCTTTCTGCACCAAATGTGCACTTCTGAAGGTCAGGCTGCCTTCAGTACAATGCTGAATAAAAGTAGTGAGATCAGAAATTCCTTACTTCTGATCCTGGGAGAAAGCTTTCAGTCTTTCACTATGAAGTATGATATGACACCAAAAACACAACTCATATGAGAAACAGTTGATAAATTTGACCTCAAAATTAAACTTTCCTGGGCTTCCAAAGGCACTACAAAGGCAATTTAAAAAAAGCAGGATCAAAGTGGGAGCAAAGATGATTAAATAATTTATCTGGTAAAGGATTTATACCAGCAATACACAAAGAACTTTAACTATGTATTAGGAAGACAATCGAATAAACAATAATGTGAAGATATTTCCTCATAGATAATGGTCAATAAGTATATAAAAAGATCTTCTATATCATTAGCAGTTAGAGAAATGCAAATTAAAATCACAATTAGATACCACCTCACATCATTAAAATGGCAACAGTAAAAAAGACAATCAAAAGAACTGACACGCATGTGGAGAAACTAGACTTTCAACACTGCTAGTGGGAATAAATATAAATGGTACAGCTACTTTTGAGAAGTTTGCTGATTTCTTAAAATAGACAAACAGAATTATCAAGGGGCACACCACTGCATTCCTAGGAATCTACCTTAAAAAAAATCTGAAACTTATATCCACACAAATTCTTAGCAATATTATTCATAACTGTCAGAAAGTGAAAACAACCCCAATGTCTATTAACTGGTGACCAGAGAAACAAAATGTGGCATACCCATACAATGGAATCACTCTGGGAGCTACACCTCGCTCCTTCAACAGAAGCCTCTCTACAGCCTAGTATTCAAATACCTCTCTAAATCCAGGAAGTATTTAAAGTGCCTTACAAGTCCTCTTATTGCCCTTGTTACTGTACTTATTTTACAAGATTCTGAAGTATACAAAAGTCAGATAACACAAAGGTAGTAAATAGCATGGCCAGACTTGGACTTTGGCACTACAGAGATATTAACAAAAAATTAATCTAGAGACAATCCAAAAAGGAATAAAGGGAAAAAAAAGAGAAGGTCCTACACACACACACACACACACACACACACACACACACACACCCATCCAGAGGAACAGATTGGAGAGGATGGTGAAACAGCAGTATTTGAGGGGTCTCAGCACTGAAGAACAGTATGAATGCTCAGATCAAAAGTAAATCATGGGCACTCAGTATGTTGATAAATATAGATTAATCCACACACTGACAGACAAGTACAGTAGGCCCAAGGCCACTGCTAAAGGAAAAGAATTAGAGTATACTGCTTTATCAGTAGAAACTACCAATTAGCAAAGCAGGGAAAAAGTTTAAAAGATAATAAAACTAGCATTATTAGGTCAAACTTTATGAAACTCTAGTTCAATCCAACTTTGTACTGGTTTTGAATCTCTGAGCTGGTGTATGTGGCTAAAGCAAACATATGACCATGTTGAAGGTCTCATTTTAAGTTTACAACCACAAATCAACCTATTCAAATTGTTTCCCATCTGCCAAAGACTTTCAACCTCTCCTACCCTATTAGGAACCTTGTTTCTAATTTCACCATCAGATGAGAATTTCCGTAGTTAACACATGAACAATCCTGTATGCATCTGGGATCATAAACATTGCGCTTTGTCTTGCTACAATACCTGAATTATCCCTGTTCTTGTCTAAAGCCAACTACATACCTAGTTGGTATGTAGTTCAAGGCTCTTGATAGAATACTTCCCTCTCAAATTTTTCCTCAATTGGATTATTATCAACATGCAAACAACCCTGTACAACATGTTGTCTTTAAAAAAGAAAAAGGGAAAAGTCTCCCTTAACAGTTACCTCTCACTCATTTCCAAACTGATTTTACTATGAGGTATAACACAGAGTGCACAAAACATAAATCTGAGCTGAATCCATATCTACAGCAAACGCCCGCGGAACCACAACTCAGTGAGAAACGAAATGTGGAAGCAGCCTGTTTTTCCTTCCCTTACAGCAGCCAGTTACTGTCCATACCCTTTAGCTTTTGCCTTCCCACAAATAGCATTACTGCATTCCATATACATTGTTGTGTGATTGTGGTGCTTATTATAATGGTGGTACGATTCCTCCATGCTGTGCCTGTAGTTTTTGTTCACTTTTATTGCTATAAAACATTCCACTGTAGGAATACACCACATCCTACTGCTGATAGGCATTTAAATGTTTTTCAACATGAAATCAATACAAATAGTAATGCTGTAAATACTTTTGTCCTTGTCTCTTGCTGCATAAGCACATGCATTTTTGCTATACCCAGGAGTGGAAATGCTAGGCCATGAAGAATACAAATGCTCACTTTAGTAGATACTGGTGTGTTTTGCAACATGGTTGTACCAATTTATACTCCATGGTGTATGAAGTGGTATGCCCTGTGCTTTTTTAATTACTAATTAGTTTGAGTACTTTGTCATGTTTATGGTCATTTGGATAATCAGTCTCTTCTGTGATACTCAAATTTCTCACTCATTTTTGAATTTTTTTATACTGACATGTAGGAGTTCTTATATTTCTGGATCTGAATACTTTGCTGGTTATGAATGTCATACACCTTTTCAGTAATTTGACTTAGTGTGGTTTTCTTTCACACTTTTTACTGAACGAAAGACTTTAAAGGGGCTGGGGTCTAGCTAAGTGGTAGAGTTCTTGCCAACTGTGCACAGGTCCCTGGGTTCAGTCCCTAGAATAGTTTAAAAAAAATTTTATACACACACACACACACACACACACACACACACACACATTTAAGAAATCTTGCTGGGCATGGTAACACATACCTGTAATCTCAGCAACCATGCCAGACTGGGAAACACAGTAAGTTCAAGGCCAGCCTGAACTACATAGCAAGATTCTGTCTCAAAAATATTGAAAAGCAAAGCAAAGCAAAGCAAAGCAAAGCAAAGCAAAGCAAAGCAAAAAAAAAAGAAAAGAAAAAAGAAAAGAAAAAAGAAAAGAAAAGAAAAAAGAAAAGAAAAGAAAAGAAAAGAAAAGAAAAGAAAAGAAAAGAAAAGAAAAGAAAAGAAAAGAAAAGAAAAGAAATCTTTCAGGGGGTTGGGATGCAGTCAGTTGTAAAGTACTTTCCTAGAATGTGCAAGCCCCTGTGCTTGATCCACAGCACTCCCTACACCCCCACCAAAAAGTAAAAATAAAAAATAAATTGCACAAATTTAAAAAGATATTCTCCTATGTGATCTTCTATAGTTCTGCTGCTCTACTTTCACATTTGCACCTATAATGAACAGGAAATAAATTTATATATATAGTATTAGGAAAGGTACACTTTGTTTTGTCCTTTGATGTCAGTTGTATTTTTCTTTTTAGGAACTGGTAATTTCATCTAAATGTTAAAATGGGCTAATTTTGCTTTTAATACCACTTGTAATCTTATTTTTATTTTATCATGGTAAGAAAAACCACATGACCTCTTCCTTTTCAACATTTTAAAGTACACCGTTATCTAGAGACACAATGTTGTAAGCAGATCTCTAGAACTTACTATCTTGTACAACTGAATTTACATACCTGCTCATAAGCAACTTTGCATCTTCCCCTGCCCCCAGCCCCTGGAAACCAATATTCTTTTCTCTGCTTCTATAAAATCAACTATTTTAGGTATATCACATAATCCATTTATAACCTTTTAGGTGTCTGCAGGATATGTAGTGATATCTTCTTTTCATTCCTAGTATTTGCTTTTTTTTTTTGAGATATGGTCTCACTATATAGCTTAGGCTGGTCTTGGGCTCACTATATAGCCCAGCGTGGCTTCCAACTTGTGGCAATCCTCCTGCCTCAGCCTCCCAAGTGTGCCACCATGCCTGGCTGATATTTGCTCTTTAGGAAAACATTTCTCAATTTTTTTTTTTAGCTCTTTTTTATTGAAAGAACTTTCAGCTTTGTGAACCTTTACACTTTTTGTTTGTATTTTATCTTTCTATTCGCTGCTTTGTGCTACTGGTGTTCCAGAGCCGGGCATATAGTCTCAGCACCGGGGAGGCTGAGGCCAGCCTGGGCTACCTAAGTGAGTTCAAGGCTGATCTACACTACGTAGTGAGACCCCGCCTCAAAAAAAAAAGAGCCAAAGGGAAAAAATGAGTTCTAGTTTATTACTTTCTGCTCTTTATAATGTTATCTTTTAAGATCTGGGCATGTACTGTCCATCTTTTCCATTTCTTAATTTTTTTTTTTTTTTTTTTGGTACCAGGAATCAAACTCAGGACCTTGCACTTGCCAAGGAGGCGCTTGTGCCACTGAGCTATATCTCCAGCCCCTATTTCTTATATAGATAACCACTCTGGTTTTGTTGATCAATTTTATTAGTTTTTCAATTATTAGTTTTTCAACCCTTGGTCTTGCTGTTTTTCTATTTTTCTATTATATATTTACTTACTATTAGTAAAGTCTGGTTTTTTTTTTGGTTGTTATTGCTGATATTTATTTATTGAGGTCAGTCTATGCCAGCCTTGAACTTGCTATGTAGCCCAGGCTAGCATGGAACTGGCAATCTTCCTGCCTCAGCTTCCTGAGTGCTGAGATTGCAGGCATGTGTCACCACACCTGGCCTTCAGCCTTTAAATTTCTACTCTTCCTTCTATTGTCCCGAGTTCAATTTTTTTTTCTAATTTCTTAAGATGGCTCTCCCCCACAGACACATATACCCATGGTCTTACTGCACTGAGTTACATCCGAAGCCCTAATTTTATTTTGAGAGAGGGTCTGGTAAAGTTGCTAAATTGTCCAGGCTGTGCTCAAACTTGCAATCCTCCTTCCTTAGCCTCCTAGAGTGGTAAGAATACACGTATGTGTCACCATGCTTTGCTGGTTCATTGGTTTTCTATTCTGTTTTTGAAACACTGCATGCATTTTGAGCCATATAATTTCAGCTAAGCATGGATCCAACTGCATCCTATAAATTCTGATATACAATGTTTGCATTATTAATTAAGAGAACTTAGTTTCTTCTTCAATGTACATAGGCTTGGCTAATAAGAGTTACAAAAAGAAAAAACAGACAAACAGGACATATGATGGGCCTCTCCAATGAAGATGCAACACTAGATTTCACACTTTTATTACTATAAGCACAGAATTTATATGACTTCAAGGACACTAGCCAATGCCTTAGATACAACTAAGTCTATCGGAAAGACAGGAAACATGAACACATTCAATGTCACCAAAGAACTCTAGCCAGCAAAATGCAGCCTGAGGAAAGATGGCAGATACTTTAACCGTATTCTTTAAATAATAAATTATGAAGGAAAAATGATGGAGGAGGATATTAAAGTTTAAAAGAAATTTATTGTCATATATACCAGCTGTAATATACAGACCTTACTTCTATCCTGATACTGTAAAAAAGGAAAATATGTGATATAAGTAGGAATATTGAACATTAATTGGTTATCTCATGATATTAATAAATCAGTTGATTTTTTTAAGGTATGAAAATAAAGTGCATGATTTTTCTTTCCTTTTTCTATGAGTCTTTATCTACAGCTCAAACAGATTAACTGCAGTACTATGTGGGAAGGTAATACATAAAGGTGTGACTATCCAGAGGCAAAGACTGTAAGGAGACAAGAGGCTGTAGGTAAATACAACTGTTAGGATGAAGCTATACAGTGAATACATGACATATTATCGCTATTTTCTCTTCATATACATTTGAAATTTTCCATAATAAAAAAATTTAAAAGGATACCAGTATACAGATGAAGCAAGAAAACATAAAAAGGCTATTCTGTGCTAGTAGTGTCCCACTGAGACCAGTGGTTGGTCAGAAGGATCACATACTTGTGGCCTGCACAAAGCTGTACTTTCTCAGATCTGAGTCATCAGCTTGAAATGTGATATGCAAGCATTTGTATAGCACCATTTAAAGTGGTCTAAATATTATGAACTCATTCACTGTCAAAAAGTGATTTATAATGCACAAAAAGCTACTAGTTAATGAAAGTATCTTTAAGAACTACATAAAAAAGACAAAAATGCTTAATAAAATATGTTGACATGATAATAGACTTACAGGAATTATTAAAATTACAAAACCAAACTCTACCGGTAAAAATAATTAGCTGAGGTACTTAAGATTTCTAGAAGTATAATGATGGTTGACTTGTTTATTGATTGAATGATTGATCTGATTGACTGACTGAGGTGCTGGGGATAGACGCTAGGGCCTACACACTGAGAGACATCCCTCGGCCTTTCTATCATTTAACAGTGTCTCACTAAGTTGCCCAGGTTAGGCTTGAACTTGTGAACCTCCTGCCATATCTTCTTGGAGCACTGGGATTGCAGGACTTGTGCCACCATGCCTGGCTAAGGGTTCATTATTTTTAATACTGATATCATTTTAACTGTAGATTCTTGAAGACTATATAGTCTTCTTCAGTAATGTTTAAAGTGTTCATATTAAGTAACCATTGAATATTATGTAGGTAAAAATTAAACTCAGGGATAAAGAATATCTTTTTATTTAGCAAGTTTGTTTAAGGGGCAGTCAACAGATGCTTTATTATAATCTGAGACTTTCACAAACCGTTTACTTTCCTGAAAGATTTTTCTGGTGTTTGCTCTGTACTCTGCTTTTCATGTTTGAGGGTTCCTTATGATGTCTTGTATTCCTTGGTCATCGGTTTGTTATTAAAAGTGGAAGACCAAAAAGTGAATATAAGTGGGGTTTATCAGTTGTGAGTTTTCGTAAGAGTGATTAGCTAGAGCACCTACATCACTGTAGGGATTTTCTCTTCGGCTAGTCAGACTCTGCTCAGAAAAATCCTTTAATTTCTTGCCTGGAGAAGGAAAGCCTGGCTGCCATATACAGAACAGGTCTGCAGCTAGCACGCACGTGGTCATTTTATCTGTTTGTTTTCTGCATGGTTCCTTGCTTTAACTGGGCCTAGTGAGCTCTAATTCAGATACCTTGTACTACTTTCTTCTTATAATGGTGACAGGACTGTAAACTGATGAAACATTTTAGAAAAGTGTTTGGTAGCATAGGTCCAAGCTATATAAAATGTGTAATATGGTCTCTCTTCCCCAAATATATACAAATAAAAGGGAGAGTTTAACTCCTCCAACAGACATACACAAGAATACCACAACAGCTGAATTTATGATAGCCAAAAAGTAAAAACAACCCAAATGTCTAACAATACATAAATATGCTATAGTACGTGCATATAAGAAACTACTACACTGCACTGGAAAAAATCAATGTCTGATATATTCAAAATATAAATCTCAAAGACATAAAAGAGTATATACCATATAGATCAATTTATAACAAGTTAAATGAAAGAGATAGGTTTTAGAGAAGTCAAAACAACGGTTGTCTCTAGGAGTGGGAGCAATGACTTGCAAGGTATTAAAATAAGGGAACTTTCAGGAGAGATAGAAATGTGCTTTCTTGGTTTGGATGATAGTTATACATAAAGTAAGCCGCATCCTTAGAACTGTGTACTTCACTGCTTCAAGTTACAGACAATTCGTATCTTTTTGTGTTGAATACATGAATATTTTGGTAATAATGAAGTTTAAAGTGTCCCACTAACCCATTAACATAAACGACTATTTTCCAATGCCTGAAATAATAGTTATTAGATCAGTAATATCTTAAGATATTGTCTGTTTTGTTTGGTCTTTTTGAGACAGGGTTCTGCTATGCAGTTTAGGCTGGCCTCAAACTCACAGTAATCCTCCTGCCTCAGCCTCCCGTGTGCTGGGTTACAGGCGTGCGCCACCACGCTCAACTTGAGATATTATTTAACAACATGTAATTGTGCCTTAAATGAAGTAAGCAGTAGTTTAGTGATGTACCATTCACTTTAAGGAACAACCAACACTAAAGTGCAATTTACTAGGAATTCATTCAAAACATATTTTTCATTCAAGTACTACCAGAAGCACACAAGGTACTTACCCTTCTAACCTAACATCTGGTAAACTTCTGTTGAGTGCAATCATCTCACTTGCCATTAAATTGAACTGGTTGATTTTAAACATTTCTTTCATTTTCTCTTGATCCTCTTTAGGAATGACGACTGGTTTCCCCATTTCTCCAGGACCTTCATGAGGCTTTTGTACTGGCTCTAGAACTAAGAATAAGAAAACTTACATAAAAATATCATAGCAATTGATTCACATTGTTGCCCTCAACAAGAACCATTTCTGGGCCCGTCCCCTCCCAGTCTATTAATACCTCCAAGGGGCTGCACTGTCGCTCACTTCCATGCTGATAATCCAAATCAAGATCTCATTTTGTCCTACTTACCTGAATTACTGCACAGCTTTGAACTCCCATCTCAAATATTATCACACTAACCTTCTTAAAGCACAACCTTTATTGTTACTCTCATGGTCTCATGAAGTTCAACCTCAGTACATGGAATTTAACTTAACTTTCCAAATCTATCACTGATAGATTTGGTGCTCCAAATCTATCACTGATAGTCTAGGTGCTCCTCTACAACCCCTCAGTATATTTCTTTTTCTTTTTTTTGTTTTTTTTTCCAGTACTGGGAATTGAACTCACGACCTTGCGCTTGCCAGGCAGGCACTGTGCCACTGAGCTAAACCCCCAACCCCTCTGCTCAGTATATTTCATCCTTCCTCCCAAAGGCCACTCACCAGTTTCCTTCAGAAGTGCCTCATGTTTTCTTGTTTTTATGCCTTTGCTCACACATATCCTCCTCTCCTTTAACATTCCCTTTCGATTCCTATTTTTGCCATATGAAATCCCAACTGGTCTTTAAGCCCAACCAAAAGGACTTCTATTGCTTGCTACTTTTCTGAATTGTTCTACAGGAATGATATGCTACTCTCAGCTACATCAGTTCATCTAGGATTCTTACATCTCAAATCAATTCCTGTATCTTAGAATAATGATTGTGACACCTGTTTTGCAACCTTCCTACACCAGATTACAATGTCTTTTTGGTTGGGGTTTGAGTCATTGATGCTTCTATGGAGTCTAATGTAAGTGTTTTATAAGAGCTTTGTAACTACAAACTAGATTAATGTGTCAATAAAACTGCTATTCAAAGTAAGTCAAGATGAAAATCTGACTTGATAATAGTAGACATTTTACCAAGGCTTATGAAGGCAGAACATTATGAGTGATAATTCTAAACAAAAGTAATGTTATATCGTGATATATATGTATACATTATATACAAAAAATAGTAATGTATCAAATTAGCGCTTCCAGAACTTGTTCCTTGTTATATGCTTTCAACATGTCAGTAAGTATGTGTGGGTGTGGGGCAGAGATCTTAATAAGTAAACCAAGAAAAAGGGTTCTTAGCTCTATTGACACTTGGAAAATACTGAGTTATCTAAGAGATGGATAGAGAATTTGGTAAAGCCAAAAATGGAATGAAAATATGTTTTGTTTATTACTTGTTTGAACATGAAAGTTAAATTCTCCTACAGTGTTTCTCTAGGCATCCTTAAAATTTCTCTAAGAATAATTATATCAAGGAAGTACAAACGGCATTTCTTCAGTCAGCCTTATTTGCCCAAGAAGAGCACTAGTCAGAAAGGTTCTTCTGCAGGATGACGCTTGAGATGATGTGGTACAAAACAGCTTACCAAGACCAGAAATGCAGGATGTGAAGTTATTCAATGTGTTCTCAATAGCTCTTTCCAGAATATAAAAATATATTTCACAGACCTATTAGGAAAAAAGTGAGCCTGGAGTGGTGGTGCACACCCATAATCTCAGCACTCAAGAAAGTGAGGCAGGAGGACTGCCACAAGTTTAAGAACAGCCTTGGCTACACAGTGAATTTAAGGCCAGTCTGGACTGTACAGTATAATCCTATCTCAAAATCCAAACCAAACCAAACCAAACCAGTGACACAATAATTTTTCTCTGTTCTTAAGAGGGACATTGAGAAATTAAGAAGTAATTTTTGAAATTATATGAAACTCAAGTAATACAGTTTGAAAAAAAAAAATTCTGTCTACATCTGCCAAGAAAATAAGCCCTTTAAATGTAAGAGTGTTCAACAAGTGTAATAAAAACTGTAATACAAATACAGAGGTATAATGTCCTATATAAGCTTTTAGAGCTTTAAGAATAATAAATCATAAGATGTAAGAACTGGCTCTAGTTACTTGTCTCTAAAACTAAAGAGCACCAACAGACTTTGGGTCGGAACATCCAGGAGTCAACAGGAAATAGCAGAGGTGACAATGATCTTTTGTGGATGTCACAAATAACATAAAGAACAGGTAGAAGATATCTAGTGACCATGATTACAAATATCTTTCTCTTATCTTTACCCTATTTTAGTAAAGATGATGCTTTAAAGAAAAGTTAAGATAGAAACATGCTGTTCAGGTTTTTTAATTAAGAGTACTATGTTACATGCATACCATCTATAATATGTTTTTGCTGATTATTTAAAAAGAGATCAAGGCTTTGGACCCAAACACCAACTCACAAGAGACACAGGGACATGATAAACAACATTAAAAGGAATACAGATCTAGGGAAATTAGAGAAGAAAAATAACTCAATTTCTTCTCTTTCAATAACAAAACAATAATGAGGGTTTAAGGACAAAGAAAAGGAGGTATACATGCCACAAGGATAATTCTTGAAGCCAGATTATGGGAGCTTAATTTTCTATTCCCTCTTTTTTTGTTTCAAATTCCCAAGGGAATTTGAAATTTTTTGTCCCAAGGGACAAAAAAGAAGCCATAAGGTTAAGTATTACTGTAAGTGCTACAAAGTATAAATTTGATTACTTACAGCATAAGAAACTGTATGACCAGAAATTTAAAATTTTGAGTCATCACTTGTTGGCCTTGGCATCTTATGAATCAGGCAATAATGTGCAACACACATAAGCCTACTGCTGTAATATTTTATAAATTTGATCATCTGGTATAATAGTCTAAACTTTAGTATAGGGCCTACATTATATAATCTACTGGTACAACATGAGATTTCAGAGCCATATTTAAAGTTAACATCAACCAAAAGTTGTATGACTACTGGATGACTTACAGAATCCACTATAATATTCTAATAAAGAAATGATAATGTCCCTACATGGACTAGTAAAATAACTTCCCTTGGCAAAGAGGGCACAGTGAGATGCCTGGGAGTAATGATATTTTAACTCCTAATGAACTTACAGTACTAGAAAGCAACCAACAATAACAAAAGACAAGTATTAACTTTCCATGTACCTTATTTGCAGCCTTTCATGTAAATTTTTAAAAGTGAGTTTAGGGGGTGGTGATGTGGCTCAATGGTAGAACATGTGCTGAGCAAGCATTAGGCCTTGGTTTCCATCCCTAGCACCAAAATCAACAAAACCAGTGAGTTTAGGGAAGTTTTTCTTTGAAATCAACTGTGGCTCGTTCTTGGATTTCATTTCATACACTGAAAAGAACTTCCTAACATAAAATTTCATGTGTAAAATCATTTCTAAGAATCAAATCAATGACTTCCAAGAGGATGGCAGAGTGGTAAGCAGCAACAAATCAACTTCTCCAAGATTCGGAATCCCGACACTGGAAAATAACAACTTGGGGAAGAAGAGGAAGGAAGTGGATCTCCAGGACCCAGAAAGGATCTGAAAGGAAAATGAGAGAAAATGCAGAGAAAGTGAAGAGACAGACTTCAATGCAGAAAAAGGCAGCGGCAATCTGCACTTTCTTATGGCTAATGGGTTTGTGACAAGAGAGAAAAGGATCAAATCTACAGAGACAGTAAAAGCAGGTGACTCCAGAGGCCTCCAGGTAGAAACAGCAGTGGAATGGAGAAGTGAATGCTGGGCACTACAACAGCTGGTGAGTGACTCCAGTCTAAGGCCCTTCTGTGTTCTCTGGAGAGGGTGCTTAGTCAGACACCGTTTTAGGCAGAGGTCAACTAAACCTAGGGCTTGGAGTAGCCAAGGGTTGGCTTCATCTTAGGGCTCCCAGAATTGAAATCCCACAGTAACTGGATGAGGGACAACTGCAGGAAATATCCAAAGTCAGGAAGCCACGGTCAGGCCGGCAAGAGACACCCAAGTACTGCAGGCTGGATTCTACAGTATATGCAGCAGAGTCAACCAGTGTGAGGTACCACATCATCTCTAGAAGTCTGACTTGCGGTTGGTGATCGTCAAATGAAAGACCTCTTAGAAACAGCAAGGGATCATGAAAAATTAATCCAATGGCTGCTACATGATGCAAAGAAGACTAATACAAAATTAAATGGAATTGGCCAGGCAAGGTGGTGCACACCTGTAATACCAGCACTCAGGAGGCTGAGGCAGGACTGTCACAAGTTCGAGGCCAGCCTGGGCTATATAGTTAGTTCAGGGGCAGCCTGAACTATATAGCAAGACCCTGTCTCTAACAACAACAAAAAAAGATTAAATGGACTCACTAAAAAATCAGGATAGCACAAAAGGCATTAAAAAATACCTTGTGATACAGATAAGTGAAGCATATAGAATTCCAGTCATGATCAGACAAAAACTACACCAGGGCATGTAATTCAATAGAATACTAAATGCTGTTACAGAAAAGAAAAAAAATCACCTATGAAAGAAAGCCCATCAGAATCATAGTATACTTCTTGACATAAACTCTTAAAGTCAAAGGGAGCTTAGAATGAAGTATTTCAAGTGCTAAAAAAAAATACAATCTCCAACTTATATTGATGTACCCTAAAAATTTATCTTTCAAAATTAAAGAGGAATATCAAGGACACCTGAAGAAATTCATGACCACCAAACTAGCACTACACAAAGTTCTGAAGGATATTCTAAAAAAGAAAACCATTCCAAGAATCCCAATAGAAAGAGTCCACCAGGCAAAGAAGGCAAGTAAACAAAAGGGAAAGAAAGATAACCAATGACAGGAAAATAACATGAATTAATACATATCAGTTCTAACCATCAATGTAAATGGACTCAACTCACTAATAAAAGAAAAAAAAAATTGGTAGAATGGATCAAGAAATAATATCCAACAATATGCTGCATACAAGAAACATATTTAACTCAAAAAGAAATCCATAGAAAGACAAAGGATGGAAAGCAATACTCAATGTGACAGGAACCTAGAAAAAAGCAGGAACAGCTATTCTATTTGCAGACAAAGTGGGTTTTAAGCCAAGAATGATCACAAGAGAGAAAAAAAGATTACCACATACTTAAGGGAAAAATCCAAGAGAAAGAGATAACAATTATAAACATACATGCATCAAACATTTGTGCACCTAACTAAAACAAGTACTAATGGACATGAAAAATCAGATAAACACTAATACAATTGTAAAGGGAGATGTCAATAACACACCGTCACAAACAGATCAACTAGACCAAAATAAATAAATAAATATCAACAAAAAATATCAGAGCTGAACCAGCAGCACATGAGACTTTCTTCAAAACAGACCACATACTTACTTCATAAAATATGCTTAAGTAAACACAGAGGAACTGAAATTATCCCATGCATATTATCAGAGAATAGTGCAATGAAATTGGAAATCAACGACAAAAGAAACCACAAAAACTACATAAACACATACAAATTAAACAGTACCCTCCTGAACAACCAATAGGTCAGAGATGAATTAAAGAAGAAATTAAACATTTCTACAACTAAATAATAATGACAATATGAAATAATGGAACTTATGGGACGCAATGAAGGAAGTCCTATGAGGGAAATTCACTGTGGTGAATTCCCACATCACAAAAACCAAGCAAGTTTAAAGAAATAATCTAATGTTGAATCTCAAGTTTCTAAAAAAGGAAGAGAAAGCTAAAATCAAAGTACATATGATGGAGATTATAAAGATCAGAGCAGCAATAGAGACTAAGAAAATATTACAAAGAATCAATATATCGAAGAGTTGGTTCTTTGAAAGATTAAATAGACAAACTCTTAGCCAACCTTATCGGAAAAAAAAAAAGAAAGAAAGAAAAAACCCAAATCCATGCAACTGGGAATGGAAAGGACGAAATCACAACAGATCTTACAGAAATCCAGAAAATCCTTAATACCTACAGTTTGAGAATCCACACTCTAATAAGGAAAACACAGAAGAGACAGCTTCCTAGATACCAAAGTTGAATCAAGAAGATATAAAAATTCTAAATAATGCATTTTGTCAATTAATTTGAAGAAGTAATAAAAAAAAAAAACTATCAAAAAAGAAAAGTCCAGGTCTTGACGGATTCACTAGTGAACTATATAAGAACTTTAAAGATCTAATGCCACTACTCCTCAAACTTCCTAACAAAACTGAAAGGGAAGCAATTCTCCCAAACTCAATCCTGGAAGCATTACCCTGATACCAAAACCAGAAAAAGATCCAACCAAAAAAGAGAACTAGAGGCCCATTTCCCTAATGAACATAGACACAAAAATCCTCAGTAAGATACTGGCAAACAGAATGCAGCAAATCACCAAAAGATCTATATACCATGACTGAGTAGGATTCACCCCAGAGATGCAGGGATAGTTCAGCATACGCAAATCAATAAATGTAATATACCATATTAACCGAAACAAGGCCAAAAACCATATGATCATCTCAATAGACACAGAAAAGGCATCTAACTAATCTCAAGACTCACTTATGATAAAAAAAAAAAAACCCTACAGAAAAGGGAACAGAAGGTCTTTATCTCAATCTAATAAAAACCATCTATGACAAACCAACAGTGAACATCACACTGAATAGTCAATAACTGAAAACTTTCACTCTAAAATCAGGAAGAAGACAAGGATGTTCACTATCACCAGTCCTGTTCAATACAGTTCTGGAAACATTAGCCAGAGCAGTTAGACAAGAGAAAGAAATAAAAGTAATATGGATAGGAGAGGAAGAAGTTAAACTATCATTTTTTGTTGATGATACTCTACATAGAAGACCCCAAATATTGCACCGAAAGACTTCTAGAATTAACAACCAAATTTGGCACCATAGCAGGACACAAAGTCAACACTCAAAAATCAATTGCATTCCTATACACAAATAACAAATGCACTTTGATAGAAATTAGGGAAACAATACCTTTTACAACAGCATCAAAAAAAAAAAAAGAAAAAGAAATACCTAGAAATCAATCTAACAAAGGATGTAAAAGACTATACATTAAAAACCACAGTACTGTGAAAAAGGAGATAGAAGAGGATATCAGAAAATGGAAAGACATCCCATGTTCTTGGATAGGCAGAACCAATATAGTGAAAATGGCCATACTTCCAGAACTGTTTTACAGATTTAATGCAATCCCGGTCAAAATACCAACAGCACACCTTACAGAATTAGAGAAAACAGCCCTAAAATTCATATGGAACCAGAAGACACCTAGAATAGCAAAAGCAATTCTGGGCAATAAAGCCAAAGTAAGGGACATCACAACCCCTGACTTGAAATTATACTACGAAGCCACTGTGATAAAAACAGCATTGTACTGTGGTGGTGGTGGTGAGGACCCAAAAAACCCAAAACAAAACAAAGCAAAAAAAAAAGACTCAAAGATCAATGGAACAGAAGAGATGATGCAGAAACAACTCCAAACACACTCAGCTACCTTATCTTTCAGAAAGGAGCCAAACACTTTCACTGGAAAAAAGATAATCTCTTTAATAAATGGTTCTAGAAAACTGGCTTTCGATATGCTGTACATTAAACCTAGACCTGTATCTCTTACCATGCACTAAACTAAAATCAAAATGGATCAAAGATCTAAATATTAAAACAGCAACACTTAATTTGCTAGAAGACAGAGCAGGTAAAACTCTTGAAGACATAAGCATAGGCAAAGACTTTATGAACAAAACTCCGACTGCACAGGAAATAATACAAATAATCAACAACTGAGATCATATCAAATTAAAAAACTTCTACAGAGCAAAGGAAACCACCAACAGAGTGAAGAGACAACCTACTGGGAAAAAAATTTCACCAGCTACTCCTCAGACAAAAGACTAACATCCAGAATATATAACAAACTGAGAAAAAACCAGACTCCCCAAATTTAAAGGCTCAACCCCCAAAATGGGCATCTGAAATGAATAGACATTTCTCAGATGAAGAAGTACAAATAGCAAATCAATCTATGAAACAATGCTCACCACCCCTGGCCATTCAGGAAATGCAAATAAAAACGACACTGAGATTCCATCTCCAAAAAGAATGGCTATCATTTAGAAATCAACTAATAACAAAAGCTGAGGAAGCCATGAGAAAAAGGGAACCCTTCTCCCTTGCTGGTGGGGTACAACCACTGTGGAGGTCAGTATGAAGATTCCTCATAAAACCAGAAACAGAGGTTCCATTTGACTAAGCTATTCCCCTTCTGGATATCTTCCTGAAGGAGTTAAAAGCATGAAATATGTGCTACTACAAACATGGGTTTATAGTAAATTGAAATATCACAATGAAATATGCACATCTATGTTTATAGTAGCACAATTTATAATAGCAAAATCTTGGAAACAGCCTATATACTCATCAAAAGATGAATGGAAAAAGAAAATGTATTTATACACAGCAGATTATTACTCTGGCATAAAGAAGGAAAAACTTGAATCATTTATGGGGAAATGGATGCACCTTGAGACTATAATATGTAGTGAAATAAATCAGATACACAAGATTAAATATTGCATTGCTTCTCTTTTGTGAGAATCCCAAAGGATATATGGGGAGCATAATGGAGGATATATATATTGGGCATGTTCAAACGGTAAAGTTAAAAAGACAGTGGGGAGGGGAAAGAAAAAAGAGATAATGAAAGGGAAAAAATGAGAACAGAGCTTGTGTAAAAGGAAAGGGAAAGAAGGGGAATGGAAGTCGGGTGTGGTGGTGCATGCCTGAATCCTAACATTCAGGAGGCTGAGGCAGAAGGACTGCCTAGGGTTCGAGGCCAGCCTCGGGTACAAAGTGAGCTCAAGGCCAGCCTGAATTACATAGTGAGACCCTGTCTCAAAAAGACCAAGAAAAGAAAAGAAAAGAAAAGAAAAGAAAAGAAAAGAAAAGAAAAGGGGAATGGAAAAAAAAGAACTGAGATGTATTATACATAGGCACAAATTTCTATGATGACTGGGATCAATATGTATGAAAAATATGTCCTAGTAAAAAGAATAAAGTTCAAAAAAAAGAATCAAATCAACTGTGACAAGAGAGTGACAAGGTGCATGCTATGATTTGGATAGGTGTCTCCCAAAAAGCCTATGTGCTAACAGTTTGGTCTCTAGCCCATAGCACAACTGGGAGGTGGCAGGACCTTTATGAAGTAGGGTCTATCTGGAAATCTTTTTGGTCATATGGGGACATGCCTTTAAAGGGATATTGGGACCCTGGGCCACTACTCTGCTCTGTTTCTTCTCAGATGCCACAAGGCAAGCAACCCCCTCTTTTTCCACCATGCATTCCCATCATGATGTACTCCCCTACACAGGCCCAAAGGTCAGGTATTTTTGTCCATGGCAGAAAGTTAACACAGTGTTGCTTCCAAGTACAGGAGAACAAAAATTTTATTACATACTTTAGTGAGACTTCATTTACACGACAATGTCGAGAAGTACCATGTTTTGTGAACTTAATTACAGAGAAAACTACAAATTCACTAACACAAACTATATGACATACTTCTGAATGTATTTTAATAAATCATTCAAATTTCTAATTTGTATTTTTCTCATGGAAGAAGAAGGATAACAAAATTACTGAACTGGCCAGGCAGGGCTGGAACTTGCAGTATGTTTCAGCCTCCAAGAATCCTGTGACTACAGGCATACTTAATCTAAGTCTCTAACAACAGAACTTCACTATTTTTAGCAAGTTTAAAGTACAAAATACAAGTATAAAACTACAAGAGAATAACTCAGCAAAACAAAACAAACCCCTCTGGAATTTTATTAAAGACTGGCCCTCTATTACTTTAAGTAGGCAAGTAACAAAATTAAGAATCCCACAAAACTGTTAAATATATCAAAAATCTTGTAAGAGGCCTTCAGCACAAACAATTTAAGTAATTCCACCTAAACTTAGGAGATCTTTATTATAAAGAAGAGATTTGGTAATTTTTACCAAATTAGCACTGGGCTGAATGTTCAGAAGTAAGATCCTTATAGTACTGAAACTATTACTCAGGCTGGGGATATAACTCAGCGGCACAAGCATCAGCCAGAAACAATTACTCTCTAGTCTTATTTGCTCCACTTTTTGCGTTTTGGCATTCATATAACATGAAAAATCAAAGTTCTGGAAGGCTCTATTAGAGACTTCTAGAACACAGGACATGTATGCCCATTTTACTATGTGCTATTGACCCCCACCCCTTCAGCAAAAAACGTGTTCAGCAGCACCACCGAAATTTGTCATCAGTGGAACCCGAACAAGAAATGTCAGGGTTCTGACTGGACTTGGGATTTCTCAACAATCACTCCACTGAAACTTCACATTAGGGTGGATTTTTCAAACTGTTCTTATTAACATCAACCAACTCCTTTCTTTGACTTATTTCTTCTCCTTTCCCTTCAACTTTGTAAGACTACCGAAATAGTCTTTAGCTACTCCAAAGCCCCAACAAAAACGCTACCTCTCAAGACCACCTTCACTTAGCTACTTACCTTCTGGCTTGTGGCCCATCCCTCTTACCTACTCTTCCATGGGTGACTTCCATCTCAATGGAGCCCACCCAACACCACACACTCTATGGTCAAAAACCTCTTCATTATCTTTTTCTATTCCAAATTTAACTCATATCCAGCTTTCCTCCAAAGTCCACTAACCTCACAAACTTTTCAGGGAGAACTCACTGTTCATCCACCTTTTCTTCAATGGCAATGATGCTATCTCCTAGGTCTCCATGGTTATTTCCTGACTATTTCTCCTTCACTTTGTACTTCTGTACTTTATACAAAATGTACTCCTTTTTCCTTGAAGATTACCACACTAGTGGTTTTCAAAACTGTATTAACCTTAAGATTCTCAAGAATAATTCTTTTCCGCTGTTTTGATACCATACTGACTCATCTAAGAATTTGCTCTTTCAATTAACTCTTTTTTTCCTCAATATTTTAAATCTTCCCCTATATATACATACAAAGAAAAGCAATTTTGGCTCCATTCCTCTTTTTATAGACTTTTATCTCCTTCTCTTCATGCTGACACATCCCAAAACTAAGTTACACATGCGTACTACTTCACTGGTACAATATATCCCTTGGCTTTCACACCCACTCTAGTGACATTTGCCAGAGTCACTTGAAAACCCATTACCAAATCTATCAGAAAATTCTCATCTTTCTTAAGTAAAATCTGCACAAATATCATTACTGGGCTTCATGACCTATAATCTCATCAAAACTGTTCCTTTTCTAAGAAGTCCACTTCTTATGAACCAGAAAGACCCGAGGGTCACCTTAAACCAGTGGTGACAAATCTATGCCACATATGCTGCTGAGGGTTGTTTATACCACTGAAATCTCTAAAAGGTTCGCATCACTGCAAAACCTTTTGTCTTTTATTCCCAAATATTCAGTGGCTTTCCAAATTATGTAAATTGCACTATGATAGTGTCATTTTAGTGTAGGCTGTATGTACTTTTCCAAACTTTCACCAGTACCTTAGTTCAACTGGCTTCTGCTACCTGTCTCATTTTCTTCCAGTCCAACAGCCAAATGACTACCCACACATTCTTCTGAAAACCCAGATCAGATCAAATGACTTAACTCCCTTGTTTAAAATCCTTCAATGGAATACCACTGGCTACAGGATTAAGTCCAAAATCCTCACAATGTCATAAGGATTTTGTGGCATTCACTAATGGACACCACTATGAAGCAGCCCCAAGCAGGACTTAAATTAATCAACTGTGAGTCACTAATCCCTAACTAAAACCTATAATGGAGGATGAAGTTGGAAAGCCTCAAAGGATAAGACAAGACCACAGCTGAGGACGTCTGCATCCAATCTCAACTAGATAAAGACTATAGCCTCAGGCATCTCACCCCTGGGTAGATTGCTTGGAGAAGTCCTTGAGTAATTCTGGACTTACTTAAGTGTCCTTGAGTAATTCTGCTCTTCTTGAGAACTCCTCTCCCTTCTTCTGATAACTAAATAAATATGGGCCACTCAGAGAAGGTCTTGGTCTTAGCCCAGAGAGAATCTCAAATTCTGTGAGAGGGCTTTGATCCTCCTGGAGCCCTAAAATCATTCCATTTGCCTCTTTTATTTAGCCTTCGCCATACACTCGTTTGGGAGATTGCAGACTGATCAGCCTGCAATAAGTAAGGGCTATTATTAACCCAATAATTCATAATGTGGCCTTTGCCACCCTCAAAAGCTTCATCCCATGCTCTGATCTATCAGCTCTTTCTTGCTTATCTTGCACAAGCTTCTTTTTTTAGCTTAACAAGTCTTCACCTCCTCCATCAAATTTGATAAATGCCTGCTCTCCCAGATATTATACTGAAGTATATTTCACTACTGCACCTTCCCAGACACCCAAAGGCATCCTTCCTTTATGCTCTTGTGCACATCTCTAATGTGATTATTTATTGTTTTGATCTTCTACAATTATTCTTTCTCATTACCCTTTATTGAAGGGAAGGTCTCAAGATCTGTTTGTCTCATTCAACTGTGTATCAGTAACACTGAGTACATTGTCTAGCACACATCAGAGCTTTAAAAACCCTCAACAAGTGAATCTTCACATGCTACAGGTCTTACTCTTTCTCCCTTCTAAAGCTGTGTACTTAAAATATATCATAAGCTCCCACTATAAATGACAATGAGTTGGGTAAGAAGAAGGGAAAGACAATCCATTCTGTTTGGGGAAAAAATACCTGAGTTTATTCTTGGAAAATGGCAATACCAGTTCTTTGATTTAAAGATACACAGAGGTACTGCTTAAACAACAGTTAAGGGTGCAATGTTTTATCACCCAATAAAGTTATTAGACAGCAGAATCACAAAGTAAATATTATGCAAATTAATAATCTTTGAATAAAAATGTTTTTTTTTTTTTTTTTTTTGGTTTTTCTCCGGTACCGGGAACTGAACTCACGACCTTGCGCTTGCCAGGCAGGCGCTTCTGCCGCTGAGCTAAATCCCCAGCCCCAAAAATGTGTTTTATTAAAATGTATGGAGAAACTGCAAAACCAGTTAGGGGTTAGCATATGTATTACTACCATCCAGTGGTTAGCAACTAAACAACTTAAGGAAATTTCCCAAGAAAAAATTAACAGAACTGGTTATGTCAGTCCATCTATAAAAATTATGGTAAAGTTAACACAGTTACCACTAAAAATAAGTAATTTTCAGATTATAAATTTGGGGGGACCAAGTACCATTCTTATTATAGAAGTGTAAAAAAATTAAGTATGGCTATATACTCAAAGAAAAGTTGAAAGCATAATTATTTGTATATAATTCCTCCAAACAGTGGAAGTGCCGTACAACCATGCTTTCTATAACTTAATTACTAAGAGTGAAAAGCCCAGAACAACTGAATTACAAACTCTCACCATGCAGCTATTTTCATTATAGCTAAAAAAGAAGGGGGAAGAGGCGAAATAGCTATTTGTTGGCTGGTTTGAATTCACAGAGGTTAAAACTGAATTTCTTCCACCAAAAATATGACTACTATCCACCAAAGTCCTTCATGTTTTGTTTTCCATAGCACTGCAACGATCTCACTGCAGCCCTATTCTATAGCCTGACCTTAAGCTGTCCCTAGAAGTGCTAATAGGAATAAGATGGCAGGAAAAACTTTACTGCTATCTGATAATATAATTTTAATGTTCCACTCAACATTATGGCTTCTCTATACAATTTTGATAGTTCCAATTATGTATGAGATTCTCTATATTATTTGGCAATACAATCTATAAAACATTACATTTAATATTGAATACAAAAACTGAATGTTGCTATTCAATAATGATACTTTAATAATTCTGTTAGAAAAACCCACCATAGAATTGTTGGAAATATGATCACACACACACGCGCAGACAGTGCAGCCACTATACACATAACCTATACTTAGATTATAATTAATCTAAAAAAGGTAAAGTTTTATCTTATTCAAATTTGCAAAAACGACTATATTTATCAAAACAATTGTGTTATGTCACTCACCATCCCCAGCAGGAAGTCCTCTCTCCTTTTTCTCATCACATTTGTTGCATTCACTGAAGTAAAGCAGCAGGAACATATCCAAGAGTACCCAAATCAAGGAGGTGGCTAGGACCACCTTGCAGTATGCAAATTTTCTCATGGCACTTCAAGTCAAATGCAAAATTTAAAAATATGTAAATATACAAAGATCATAAAAATTATCCCAATCCAGCTTCATTAGAAATCACGTTCATACCCTATAAAGAGAAAAGGGAAAAAATGAATAACTTAAAAATTCAGAACCCAGAAAATAAATTATATGGTTAATTTAATATTATAAACATTGAGAAATACGACTCAATTTGATTAATATAACATTACATGATTATACAAATAACTTACAAAGCAATATCCAAGAAAATAGGCAGGGCTGGGTCCTGCAAGTGCAAGGTCCTGAGTTTGATTTCTGCTACCAAAACAAAACAAAGCAAGAAAATGGGCAAAAAAATGTCAGCAGGCACTTTGCAGAATGGATATATAAATAGCCAACCATGTATAGAAATGTGCTCAACTCTCTATTAACTAGACATATAAATTAAAATAACAGTGAACTGCTATTTCATACCCATCAAACACCTTAGTCTTAACTCTCTATTGAAATACTTTATTACATTTTGGGCAGAACAAAACTACTAAATGCCAAAGGAGTTTAAACAACCAGTGATCCCAGCCTAGTTAAACCTCCTAATTAAACCTCCTAGTTATACCCAGACCAAAAGAGTTCTCCTTGTAGCCTGTACTGCAGCAATTTATCAGACTAATTCATGTCTTCTTTTGTCATTGAAACCCATCCTAAAAACTCCACACTGACTATCACCCAGGAAACATGAAAGACAACAGATTGTAAGATCTGAGACCTAACCTTGTTACAGACTTAGCTGATTTTTAGTTTCTATTTTCCACTCTCCCACTTCCCCTTTTTCTGTTATATCATAAGAAAATAACTAGACAGACATCACCAAGTCATTTGGGATACTCTGACTAGATATGTTTCTGGCACACAAGTAGTTCATCTTGGGGAGTTCTACAGCAGTCAGAGAGCCTTCAGAGAGGGTAGAGAATTATGCACTTGAGTAGCTGACTCTGAGAATCAAAGGCTTTTGTCACTGCCGATCAAGAGAAAGACAAGCCATGTGCATTCCAAGGAGGTAGTAAACAGAGGAAACACGCTTTGCACATGTGTCCCAGGTTGAAAGCCATGTAAGTATATATTAAGAAGAACTATGCTGATAGTAGGAGCTTCTCCTAGCGGCAACTTTGTGTAACATGTTCCATGGAGGTCATAAAGAACTATTTACCTAAACAATTCAGGACAGGCAAATAGTTTACCTATGGAAGAGATAATGGTACTTCTTCACAAGGTGGCTAGATAGCAACCTGAATGTAACCTGAAACAAATACTAAGTGATACTTGTAAAGTCCACAAATAAATAAATAAAACGCAATATTTTTATATATATTCAGTCATCAAGAACAGATTTATCATATTTAAAGCAAGTCTGTATAATCTATTTTGACTGAACTGCTATAATGTCTTAAATGACCTTATTATGGGGTGCGGTGGGTATGACATAAAGTGGCAGCATGCAAGACCTCCATGGTCATGCCGGTGTGTGCGTGCGTGTGTGTGTGTGTATGTGTGCTGGTTTGTGGTTTTTTTTTTTTTTTGAGACAAGGTCCTGCTATGTAGTACAGGCTGGCCTTGAACTAACTATGTAGCCCAGTCTGGCCTCGTACTTGTACCAATCCTCCTGCCTCAGCTTCCCAAGTGATGGGATTACAAGCGTGTGCCACCATAGCTGTATTTTTTTTAAATAAATAATATGCTCGACAGACATTTTTAATGCTGTTCCCACAACAATCACTGAGTAGTACGTCCTAGGCAACACCAGAACATTTTTTACTGGTCATTTTGCTCACTTCAAAATAGGCTTAATATCCACAAAGGTATTTAAAAGGGCCACACAGAGGGTGGGAATATAGCTTAGTGGCACAAGTGGCTGCCTGCCAAGTGCAAGATCTTGAGTTCAATTCCTGGTACCTCCCACAAAAGAGAGTCACATATATTGTTTTATACTTAAATAATAGACACAGAGCAGATACAAACCAAGAAAGTTTCCTAGCTCATAACTGGACCTTGTCCCCTCCTTTCAGGGTTTCTTCTGGTAACAAATCCAGTCCTATAGCCACAGGTTAGTTAAATGACCTACCCAGGCCAAGCACAGAACCTGACTCCTTGGCCTCTTAAATCACAGACCTGGCAGACTATCAGTTATACTGCCCACCATGTGGAAAAGGCCCACCTGTAGTCAAAGAATTGAGACTAAGCAGAGCACGAAAAATGAGAGGCAGAGGGTCATAATGATGACCAAGTCCTTGACTCTCAGCTTTGTGACCACCTAAGAATCCTATCAATCCTCTTTCTCTATTTGAGAGTCTGAACTGGGCTCCTGATACAACCAAAATGCTCAGGAGGTGAAAGGGAAGCATGGAGGTTGGGATTCTCTAAGCAAAATCAAAAAGGTTCTAGTGCACTGATGAATTTCCTCTCACCTCTACTCATAAAAATCTACAGTATGTATAAAACTTCTCATAGAAATAAATGATCACAGCATAACACACAGGAACATAATCTCTGACGTTCCCTTCCAAATCTCTTCTCTTTCCCAGTTCTTCAAAAATAACCTCTATTCCGAAATTACCACCCTCCTTTGTTCTGAGTTTAACCCCAGTGTTTCAGCTGTATCTGTTTCTGAACTGTCTCCTCATGGGAAATTCCAAGACTTGCCTTTTTTTTCCCCCTAACACTGCATTCCTGAAATTTAGACATATATTGCATGCAGCGATAGTCAATTAATTTTCACTACTTAATAGTATTGTCACTTAACATACCACAGTTTCTCTACTCTTAACAGACATGTAGGTTGCCTCTAGGTTTCTGCTATTACAAACTATAACTGTACCTGAACATGTTTCCTGGTACATATGTATAAGAATATCTATTTAGGGTACAGTGACTGGCAAATTCTTTTGGCAAAGGGCTAGACAATAAAGATTTTTGGTTTGTGGGCCATACCATCCCTTGCAACCACTTGAGTCTCATGTGGTACTATGAAAACAGCTATAAGTGACTGATAATATTCTAAGAATTTATGGTCACTAAAATTTGAATGCCATATAATTTTCTCACTACAAAAGATAAGACATTCTTTTTATTTTTTCAACCATTTAAAAATAAATTTTCAAAAAGCTATTCTTAACTCATGAATTATCAAGCCGACTTCTGATCTAGAATATATACTTGGGGTGTTAGTTCAAAGGGTAGGCATATTTTCAATAGATTAGATATCAATTTGTTTTCCCAGGTGCCTGAAGCAAAACCCCAAGAGCTCTGATGGATGTGTTCTATGCTTAGCAACTTACTGCAATCAGATCTTTTTATTTTTGACAATCAGAGAGTCTGTAGTTGGTATTCTAACATACTTTTAATTGGCACATCCCCAGCATCCCTAACATTACAGGTCATTCCATTTCCTCTTCTCCAATGTGCTAGTTTTAATCTGGTGCACTATTCTATTGGATGGGATTGTCTTTTCCTATTAGTTGTGAAAATTTTTACAGTCTTGTGTTATTATGTTCTGCAACTTTTTTTCTCACTTTATAGTTTATCTTTAAAAAGTTTTAGGGTTTGAGTTGTCTGTTTTAAGTTCTTCTCTGCCTAGAACTCATTAAAAATGTTTTTATCTGAAATTTTTTAAAAGTTCTCCCTTCCCTGTTTAAGTAGGGAGTCAAGGTCGTTGTCTCCCATGTGGATAACCAACTGTCTTAGAACTACTTAAAGAAATTCATCCTCTCCCTAAAAGTGCTCAAAGCCAGCCCAATCATAAACCAAGTTTCTGGATTTCTTTGTTCTATTTCCTTGATCTGCCCATTTCTCCTTGATATTACTGTCATCTTAATTATTAGAATTTTATACTAATTCTTGAAATATGGTAAAGCAAGTCTTCCTTTCTTTCACTATATCTTCAGTACCTTGGCTACTCTCACCTCATTAGTCTTTCTTAAAAATATTACAATCAACTTTTCAAGCTCTACCAAAATGAAAAGCTGGTATGATTTAAGTAATTGAAATAAGCTTATAAATAATTGGAAAAAGTTGCTATCTTTACAATATTGAATATTCAAATCCACAAAAAGTTCTTTCTCCATTTGTTTAGCGCTCTTAATGTTTCAATTAATCATAATTTTCTCTTTTAAAGGTTTGACACAAATATTTGTCACAAAACATGTTATACATTTTGTAATCTTTTCTCTACCTGAAGTGATACTATTCTGTTGCTAATTTACAGAAATGTACTTGATATTTATTGATTTTAAATTCAGCCACCTTGCTGGGTCCTCTAGTACGATACTGGACAGGGGAGACAACAAGATAACAGGCATCCTTGGTTTAATGCTGGTTGGTTTTTTGTTTGTTTGTTTGTTTTGGTCTTTTTGAGAGAAGGTTTCACTATGCAGTTCAGGCTGGCCTTGAACTCTCTTACTTTGTAGCCCAGGCTGGCCTGGAACATGCAGTAATCCTCCTGCCTTAGCCTTCCAAGAGCTGGGATTACAGGCATGTGCCACCATGCCCAGCCTTTAATTCCGATTTTAAAGGGTAGATTTTGTTATTATAAGGCAAGGAATGGATGCAGCCACGAAGATTGACCATTTTATTACTTAAAATTATATTCCATATACCACAAAAGAAATCTAGTAGTTAAAATTTTTTAAATGGTGTCTTAGTTACTTTCTCTTACTCCTGGAACAAAATACCAACACCCAAAGTTAAAGGAGGAAAGGTTTATTTCAGCTCACTGTACAGGTTTTAGTTCAGTCAGCTGTCTCCAAGGCAAGCTGGCATGGCAGAGGGACATCACAGAGGAGAAACAATCCATGGCAAAGCAGGACAGGAGGAAGGCACCAAAGCAGCAAAGTAGTAAGTGACAGCAGCAGCCCTCTTTCAGTCCTTTATATTCCATGCAGACTACCTGCCCTTATGAGTCAGTAGCATTCACACCCTAAGTGGGGCACCCTTAATCCATCATCGAACACTTAATCCCAGCATTACACATCCTTGATCCAGCCACCTGCCCAAAACCCTACCTATGCCTTTGGGGAGGACATCTAGATACAAACCACAGTGGTTATGATGGAACAACTCTAAGAAAATAAAAGGTCATAAAGATCATAAAAAAGAAGTTGATGTTGGAAAAAAATAAAACTTAAGTTTTAAAAATTCCAAAGGTGTTTTTCAAAATGACATTATTAAAATAAAGGCATAGCGCCTGATTTTTATGTCTATTATATTGCTCCTTTAAAAAAGGTACAATATTTTTGAGCCACAATATTTCAAATTTCCTGCATACACTGTACACTGAGTCTTTGCTAAAGACATTTTTGATACTTTGTCAGGTACTGTACAGTTGGCCACAAGTATGAATGCAATGATCCACAGACCTCATCACTTAATCACACTGTTCTATGAAACGTGCAGGAAAAGGGATATCCAGGCAGGGAAGATTCCAAACAGGTTTTATCAGTAAGGCAGCAAAAGATATACAAGATTTTGCTTTAATTTTTTTCTAAAGTTGTTTTGTTTCTCTCTCTCCTTTACCTAAAATGTTTTAATGGCTTCCCACTGTCATTCTGTAAGAGTTTCTCACTGACCTGTTCTATTTTAAAGAACAATGAATGTTACAGCAGGACCCATACTTGAGAGAGTCCTCACTAAAGAAATTCCATGATCTAATAAGTTAGGGAAATGTTATATGTATGCTCTAGTCACTGTAGGAGACTCACAGTACACATTACTGTGTTAAGGAATCTGTCAAGTGCTGCAATAGGGAAATCTACTTAACCACTTACTTGTCAAAATATTTAAATACAGGATGACCAAAAGGTGCATATTTTTTGTTAATTTTTATAACATGAAACATAAAACAATTTAATCAAATTTATTCAATACAAGAATTGACTGCTTGAAATGACAACTGTGCAAGCAACACCGGGATAGTGTGTAAACAAACATGCTGCCCGAATAATGCTGGGGTAAACTATTAAGTGGTTAACTTTTTAAACTTAGAACTTTCCACTTTCAGGTATGGAACTTTCCCTATCCACTTTGTCTTGTTTGTGTAACATAAAGCAGATTTCAAACAGCAATAAAGATCTGAGTATGGTGGTACAGTCTGTAAACTCAGCACTCTGTGAGGATGAGCCAAGACAACTGTCTAGCTGAGCAATTTAGTACTTAAGAGAGTCCCTGTCTCAAAAAAAAAAGATCTCATGTGTTTCAAAGCCAATCACACCCGAGTGTGGTGGCACACGCCTGTAAGCCCAGCATTCAGGAGGCGGATGCAGAAGGATCACTGTTAAGTTCAAGGGAGCCTGGGATACATAGTGAGTACAAGACCAGCCTGAATTGCATAGTGAAACCCTGTGTCAAGAAGCCAAAAAAACCAAAACCCATTAAATAAATAAATAAATGCCAACAAACAGGCCTTCATGAAGTAAAGGTAAATTCTGTAACATCCTGACTTAGGTGGTTTAAATTACTATTTCCCTACATTGTTCTTTAACAATGTAATTGTTATGGTTTATGTCTGGGTGTCCCCCCAAAGCCTCATGCGGCCATGGGGCAGGCTTTTAGAGTTTGATTGATTAGGCATTTGAGATGCACCCGCCCTGGGGTGGATAGTTTGCATATGTAAGGGAGAGGAAAAGGGTGCTTGAGGCCTTTCCTCCCCATTCCGCCCTGGTGTGTACTGGTTGCTTTTGCTGTGTTCTGCCACCCTGAGATGTAGCTCTCTGACATGTGCCAGTCTGCCTTGTAATCTGCCAAGTATGGACTGAAACCTCCACAAACTGTAAGCGAAATAAACCTTTCCTTCCTTAATTTTGGGCGTCAGGTATTTTGTCCCAGCAATGAGAGAAAAGTAACCAAGACAATAATATGTATGTGTATATAATACAGTTATGGACAAAATTAAAAATCTAAAAGTTACTATTATATAAATCCCTAAAAGACTCTACAAACTTTCCCTCAGAGAAAGAGAATCTGTCACCTACAAGTATGGCTCACTGTGTCTAAACTGTATAAACAATTATAGTGTATGCTAACATCTGCTTTCCATCTGGGAACCTGGAATTTTGATATGTACTAGACAGAAGTGGCTACATGACCAACCCCAATAAAAATCTTGAGCACTGAGTCTCTAATGAGCTTCTCTGGTAGAAAACATCTTACATATGTTGTCACAATTCATTGCTGGAGGAATTAAGCACATCCTGTGTTTCTCCACAGGGAGAGGACTCTTAGAAGCCTGTGCTTAGTTTCCTCCAGATTTTATCCCATGCATTTTGTCCTTTGCTAATAATACATCTTTGTAGCCTTTTGCAGAAATAAATCTTAGTTGTTAGTGCTACTATGTGCTGAAGCCTGTGGGTCCTTCCTAGTTAAACACTAAAACGGGGAACAGGAACCCCCAACACACTCAGCATATTAAAACTTGTGTTTTATTAGGCCAAATGCTGAAATTCAAATTTGAGTTGCAAAAATTATTGGTGTGTGACTAGAAAAACTATTTGCAAAATCTGAGTTTCCTTATTCTGTTAAGTGAGAAAAACATACCTATCTCATAGTCTAGTTACAATAAATTAAATGAAGGAATGCATAACACATACTATAGTATACTCAGTAATTAAATGGTATTCTTACAGGTACTTTCTTAGATGAAACAATCAGGAATCTTGTATACAGTCTGATACAACGAAAATTCAAACATCCATTTGAAGTACTGCAAGACTGGCTCAGAGATAAACTATACCCTGTATTTTCACCACTGCTCTCTCTGTGAATGATTTCCAAAACACATGACAGCATCAGTGATAAGCTCAACCAAGTTAAACTACGTTAAGTATCATCTTTGGATTTCTGAACCCAGTCTTCATTTAGTCTTCAAATTGACCTACTTCAGGAGAAATAATGTACTAATTAATTAGTACTGGGACTATATAATTATGCTTCTCAAATTACTAAAGATTTTAATTTTTAGTACAGGGCCTCTTACATGTATATGAGGCAGAAGTCCAACTAACGTAAGTTTTGAAAAGAGAAATAAAACCCTAACATCATTCCCTCCCAACTATCAACTTACCCAAAACTGGTTTTTCAAATGAATTCATGTTCCCAGTCCACATGACCAACATCTCCTGTTGAAAAATTAATTTACTAAAATCAGTTTATTTCAGAGTAACTATCTTAGCCTCTTAACTGAGCTACTTTGTTCCACCGTCAGTTGCAGACACTTGAATGCAAGGACAATGTGTTATCTGGCTACTATTGCCATGCCAAGCACAGTATCTGGTACACAATGTTTGATGTCCAACATACAAATGAGTAGGTCAATGAATAAAATACTACTAAGAACCAACATCAAACTCAGTAGATATGCTAAAAAATTATCTTTCCTTCCCTTATAAAACTACCAGGATATTAACTTTCCAGGTGGGAAAACCAGAAACAGCACCTGTGGCAGCAGATACTTTTTTCTCATCCCACCCCCATTTTTCACTGCGTTAGACCCCCAACTTAATTCCAGTGATAATTCTCCACTAAGCCACCCATTCCTGATTGGTCCACACCAACAGCCATTCCAATCCTCTTGCCACCCCAAGCCCAATTCTCACCAATGGGACTTGAGAGGAAGTCTACTGGAAAGCATTTGGGGCAAGTTATGTTCCCTCACAGAGGTGCCAACAGAGAACTTCACTTTTCCATATATACAAAGTATTTGTGCAGCATACTTAGAAGTACAGTAGTCATCTTCAGGCCACGAGAGAAGCCATTATAAACATGCTGAGAATGACAAAGTTGAAACTGTAGAAATCACATGAGGCCCTGATGATAGTACAGAGTCAAACCAACCCTAAAAACTAGGTATGAATTTATTATGTGAGATGATAAGGCCCTCAGTGACTCACTGGGTATTCTCCTACTATGTATAGGCAAAAACTTCCTAATATACCATTCTGCATTGATTTAGATAGGTATGTATCCCTATGAAGAAAAAAATGAAGATGTAAACAGTAGAGGATCTAAATTAAGGAGTATATTTTTATAGGAGATTGCACAGGAGTAGAATCTTACTATAAATTTAACAGCTACAAACTAAAACATGGTGCATGATATATCCATCTTAGACATGGCATTACAGTCATGCAACACCACTTAATGAGAAGGATATGGTCTAAGAAATGTATCATTAGGTGATTTCATTGTGTGACTATCACAGGGTATACTTACACAAACCTAGTAGCACTGCCTACCACACACCTAGGTTATGGTTTATACCAAGACAATGAAAACCACAACTACAGTATCATATCCACACTGCTGAAAATCAAAGATACAGTAAAAAAATCTCTGAAAGTAGACAGAGAGAAAAAAGTCATAGTATGTACTGAACAAAAATAATAATAAACCCTGACTTTTCTACATGGAACAGATATTTTCAGATAAAAAAACACCAAAACAACTATCTTTCATAGTCTTGCATTATTAAAAATGCTAAAGCTTCTTCAAATTAAAGAGAAATGACCCTGGAGGAAACTCAGGTCTGTAAGAAAGAATGAATGAATGTAACAAATAGTAAATACATGAATAAATATAAAAGTCTATTTCCCTCTGAATTTCTTAAAATACATATGACTGGTTAAAACAAGTTAGAACTTTGTATTATACAACCTACTAATATAAATATGTAAGATTAGAGCAAAGAATGGAGATGAGGGAAATGGAACTATAGAGCTGCAAGAGACATATGTAAAAGAGTACAACCCACCACCCATCCATGACATTTAAAACAAAAAACTCCTAGCAAACCATAAATAGGAAGAAACTTTGTTAATCTGACAAAAGATTATCTACTCCAAATTTACAGTAAAGAAAAAAAATTACTGATAAAGTGTTAGAAGTATTGTATTACCTTTAAAGTTTAGAAAAAGATGGCTTACCCTGTCAGCAATATACTAGCGGTCCTATCCAATACAGTAAAACAAGAAAAAAAAAAAAATTTAAGAATTTGAAAGAAGAAATCAACAACAATCAGCAGCCAAGATAGCATATGCCTGTAATCCCAGGACTTGAGAGCTTAAGGCAGAAAAGTTGCCTGAGTTCAAGGCCAGCCTGGGCTACATAGGGAGACCCTGTCTCAAAAAAAAAACAAAAACAGCCAGGTGTGGTGGGGCATGCCTGTAATCCTAGCACTCAGGAGGTTGAGGCCAGAAGATCGCCACAAATTCTAGGCAAGCCTAAGCTAAACAGTGAGTTCAAAGTCAGCCTGAACTACACAGCACAACCTGTCTCAAAACCAAACAAAACAATACATAAAACAAAAAAATAACAATACACAAAGAATGACAGACAATCAAAGAAAATAAGAAAAATTAGAACTCACAAGAACTATTTAGCAAGGTTTCTGGATATAAGATCAACATACAAAATCCAAGTGAATTTTTTTTTTTGCACCAATAACTGAAACACTGCCTAGAAAGACCTAAAAATAATTAGGTGATGCCATGTGCATATGTGAAATATTTACTACCATAAAAAAGTACACTGTCTTCATATTAATATGCAAAGTTGATATATGATAGATGGTATTATAAATCAGTGAGGAAAAAAATGGGCTATTCCATAAATGTTCATCCATATGTAAAAATAAAATTCCTATCTCACATGATACAAAAAAAAAATTAGCTCCAAGTAGATTAAAATTTTAAGGTTATAAATCTCTAAAACTTTAAATAAAATGTAAACATATAGGTTCATGTTACTAGGGAGGAGAGAATTTAATATAAAAACAGCATAAAATAAAGGCTCAATAAAAGCTACTACATAAAAATTAATTTTTAATGCAATCAAAGGTATCATGGACAGTTAAAAGACTGGTAAAAGACTAGGAAAAATATCCACAAAACAAGTAATGAGCAAAAGATCAGTACTGTCATGCTGGTAATCAGACATTAGTGGTCCTGAGGGACAAAGGAGAGGTCCAAAATAGCACAGGTTTCCAGGTAAGTGAAGAAAGACTTCAATGTATAATACATTTATAACCATGTGTTAGGTCTCAGACTCAAAACAATCACACAGATCACAATGACATTTAATGTATACATTGTGCACATTACTTCTGATACCTGGCCACTTCCCCGTCTAACTCCAGAACAAGGCACACAGCACCTCCTGGTTGCCACGGCCTATAGGTCAATATCAGGAAAGGAAGAATTCTGTAAAGACCCTCCTGCCTTAAGCTGGGACCTGATATAAATTAAGAAATTATCTTTCTCGAGTTTTCTTTCCTAAGTTCCTTACATGATTACAGACTCTGGGAAAATACTGACCATCTAAAAGGGATGTGAAGACATTTTGCAATTCCAAAGTAACTTATAAGTAAAACTATGAATAAGCTTCATAATTACCCTAGTTCCTTAAACCCCAGTAGTAAATTCTGTGTACATTTTGCACTCAGTGCAGTTGCCTTTGTGGTACTTCCCACCTTTTTGCTTGACTGTAATAGATTTATCTATACTTACGCACAGCCATATGCGCCTTGACTGCACTCTTTCGTCACGGGCACAAAAAACTAAGGACCAAGGAAGTAAGGGGGTGATTTCTTGCTGCATCAGGACTATTTCCCAGTGACAGTATCAGAATGTGTTTTAAAATATCTCCAAATCAAAAGAACTCAAATAACTCAAAACAGCCAGCATGTATGACAGGATAAGTCACAGATAAGGAATCAGAACCAACCAACCAACATATTCAGGAAAATAACATCAGACTGGTAAAACCACAGTACTTTACTAGTAGGATATACAGAGAACACTCATAACTGTTGTTTCAAGTGTAACTTAGCACAGTCACTTTGGAGTGATCGGGCAATACATAGTAAAGATGAAGAAAGCATCACCCTATCACTCAGTAATGTGACTGCTAGGTTCATGCTCTGATGAAATTCTTACATTAGCAGACAAGGAGACATGATTGTAGCATTGTTTATAATGGTCTCCTGTCACCCCTCAAAACAAATGTATGTCAATGTATGTCAAAAGGAAAATGAATAAATTGTGTAACAGGAAATTATATAGCAGTTAAAATTAATAAGCAGAACTATATGCATCAATAAGTAAACAATGTTCAATAAGAAAAAAAGCCATTTACAAAATAGGTAGAGCCTGTTCCTTTTATATTATAGTTTTTTAAAATCTGTTAAAACAAGACATTATTTATGAGCAAAAAATACATTGTAAAGACAGAATAATACTGTATATCAAATGCATACTAGTGCTTATTTCTAAGGAGAGAAGTGTTTAAAATATATTAAAAATTTTTTATATAAAAGATCTAAATTGTGGCAGACTGTTGCATGTTCACTCATTATCTACTTTCAGTCCTTTCTTAGAATCAAACTGTTATATTGCTAAAGGTGGCAACTGGTATCTCCTGATGACAGAGTAGGGTGGCAAGGCGATAAAAAGTAGAAATCACTGGTGGAGACTGAGTTCACAGGAAGATGGGCCCTTTTGCTTTTATCCCTCCCTTGAGCCCTGCATCCTGGAACGTGAACCCAATGGATGGAGCTGCACTGACCTTTACAATCATGAGATAAGCTTGAGAAGGAAAACCACAAGCTAAGGGAAGATCAAAGGAGCTTGGTCCATGGCTACCACAAAGGTACCATATCTGGAGAGAAAAACACAAATTCCACCTTGTGTAAAGCATCTTTCTCTGCAAGAATGGAATGCAGGGATCTTTTACGGGCAGCCAAATTTAATACTGTTGTCATGGTTTGTGTCTAGATGTACCCCTAAAGCCTCTTGCAGGCATGGGATGGGCTTCCAGAGTTTTTGATTGAACCATGGTCCAATGCTGGGATTATGGGTGTGAATGCTACACCTGCCTTGGGGCGGGTAGCTTGCATATAATATAAAGGAGGGAAAGGGGCTCACTTTTTTCCACCACGGTGAACTGTTGCCCTCTTCCTTGGAGGCAGCCGAGTATGGACTAAAACCTCCACAAACTGAGCTAAATAAACCTTTCCTTCCTTAATTCTGGGTATCAGGTATTTTGCAAAGGCAACACACATACTCTGACCAGAATGGCTGAAATATTCATGAAAAACTTTCCAACCATACTTTTTGGGAGGTGTTATATTATTGCCAACCAGTACTGCCACTGCCTGTCTGGATAACAAGACTATATCCCAGTCTTTGGTCAGTAGGCTGTGGATAAGAAATACCAAAAAACAACGTGGAAATTTCTATTATCATTCTCTTTCCCTGTTTTTCTTTCTCTATGCATTCCCCAGAGTTAAGTACCATACTTTTCTTCCTCCACAACTGGATCATCAGGAAGAGGAAAAAAATATCAAAGGACAGTAGTACTCTCAGATGAAATCTGGTTGTCTTTTTCAATGACAAACAAAAAGGTTCTTTTGAACTTCTCTTAACATATCTGGACTGCCTTAAAAATTTCTTGGATTGGGGCTGAGGATTTAGCTCAGCGGCACAGCGCTTGCCTGGCAAGCGCAAGGTCGTGAGTTTGGTTCTCGGCACCAGAAAAAAACAAACAAACAAAACATTTCTTGGATTAATTTAAAGGTGACTTTTAAGACCTAAAATGTTTTCAATTTTGCGCAAATAAAAACAAAACAAAAAAAGGTTGGGGTAGTAGTATATTTTAGATTTTGACCCAAGGGCTAGGGAGGTAGCTCAGGCACCATAAGCACTTGCCAGGCAAGTTTGAGGTCATGAGTTTGATTCCTGGTACTAAAAAAAAAAGAAATGTAGAGTTTGACCCAAGATAACAGCCTGCAATACTTAGCTACCACTGAAAAAAAGCAAGAAACTGCTCATTTATTAGCATGTATTCCAGTTAGTCACTAATTCAACTTCCTAAATTTATCACATGTACCATACACTGCAAAACATACATACCTTTCCTTTCCTTAATTAGTCCGCAATTTGGTATTTCAATTTTTGTTATTATTCTTTTCCTAATTTGGTTTCTATCTAATGCCATTTAATTTTCTTAGTTTATAACTTTAGGAGTGGTTTGTGTTGTCTCCTGCTGATTTTTCTGTGAACAGCTATTCTCTGCCACATTCCCTCAAATGGGTCTTCCCTGTAGTCTCAGTCACTTCCACACTAAGATCCGCTCTAGGGGATGACATTTCAAGTACCTTTACCTTACCTTTTTTTTTTTTTTTTTTTTTTTTAGTTCTTTAGTGGACAGATTAGAAGATATGCTTCCTCATCACAGAACCAAAAACAAAAACAAAACCCTGTAATTTAGCTTCTATTTATTATTTAAAATGTCATAGAAAGGCAAGTGAATTATTGAAAATGGCCAAAAAATAATCCTTTCATTCACATCAATAACTCAAAACATTTCTTATGCATTATTTTTTAAAATGCCATCTAATTCTCATAACTGTATTCTACTAAACCTCTGAACACTTAGGTTATCACATCTCTATTAAAAACACTAAGCACGTGCATGTTTGTCTTTATTATGGATAAAAATACTGACCAAAAGGTAAGTATTTGCAGGTTACGACTCTCTACTTTAGTTTTAGAGAATTTAAGAATTAAGTTAAATACATTCATGACCAGTTTTCAAATACAAACACAGTATAGCCTAGACTCAAGCTTCCTTGTTAAAACCATGAAGTCAAGAGGAATAACTATAAAACTTTTGAAAGATACACTTAAACATAGTCAACACTTTTTAATAAGAATAACTTTACAACTTTAAAGGTCTTCATAGGGTTGCATGTAATGCTATCTCATTGTATAAAATCAGAGAGCAGTTACACTGAACTGTAACTTTCAGTTTTGCACTTTACTATACTGTTACCTATAGCACTGCCCCACACATAGTAAGTGCTTGATTTTCAAAAAAAGAAAAGAGAACAGTACAGGAGTCTTTAAAGAGACAGAACTTTCATCTGATATAGCAAAGTTTGTGGTTTCCTCATACAGCACCCTAATCCTGGGGGAAAGTTATAAAAAAGAAGAGAGAAAAGGAGATAAATGATAAAAACTTTTTTTTCTGAAGAATTTTTTCATAACTGGGCCTTGTATGACTTTTGAGTCTGCAAACCAACCTAAAAACACATGTTATGGGCTGCTGGGGAAATTCAGTGAGGGACTGGGTATTAGATGCTGCTAAGGAGTTACTGTTACACTTTATTAGGAATGATAAATGTTTTATTGTCCTATTAAAAATGTTCTCATTCTGGGGTTGGGGATGTAACTCAATGGTAAAGACCTTGTCTAACACACCCTGGATTCAAGTCTCACCACTACCGAAAGAAAGGGAAGAAAAAGTTCTCATTTTTAAAAGATTTACACTGAGAAATGTTACAGGTAAAATGACACAATTTCTTAAAGTATCTGGGCATGGGATAGGGGAAGATGAGAGGTGAAACATACATGGCAAAATCATGGTCTGTTAAATCTGGCGGATGGATACAGGTTTAAGGGGGTTCATTTCACTATTTCTTCTGCTTTTATATAAATTAAACTTTTTAAAATACAAAGTTAAAGAAATAACTTTTAAATGTGTCCCAGCCAAAAGCTTACTGAGGATTACCAATGAACTTCACATCCTACTTTGACAGGCCAATATTGCAAACACCGGCATTTTGGGAATAAAAATCAGAGCATGTACACTTTCATTCACTTACACTTATTAACTATCTGTTATATGTCAAGCATTTTACCAGATCATGGGAGAATAAATATGAGTTAGACAATGCCATTATCCTTAGGGAGGAGATAGTCAATATGTGTTCTTGGTAGTGCAATAGAACGTTACAGAACAACAGTAAGACGAAAGATGGGGATGGGAACTGTCTCAATGGGTGCAATGTGCCACACATGTTACATTCACGTACTACCTGATGCTCAGAGGGGAAAGGAACTGCTCAGGAAGTTTTGTTTTCACACCAAACACCCTCCCTCCCCCAGCACAAATTACTCAGAATATATGGATACGGAGGGCAGTTCTCCATGAATGATTTTGCATTAGAGAATTTTATCCTAAAATCAACCCTTTCAGGTTGGTTTTATTTCATTTTCTAGCTGAGGAAGCTGAAGAATCTGAAGGGTGGAAAGAATATAAGGGTGGAAAGAATATAAACATTAAGAGACCCAGAAGGTCTGAAAAGTCTATGCAGGTTCTGGAGAGTGGTGTCTAAAGCAAATGAGGGGGGCTGGGGATTTAGCTCAGCGGCAAAGTGCCTGCCTGGCAAGCGCAAGGTTGTGAGTTCGGTTCCTGGTACCGGAGAAAAACCAAAAAAAAAAAAAAAAAAAAAAAAAAACAACTAAAGCAAATGAGGGCAGAGTTCTAAGCAAAGTGTAAAGGACAATGATAAGGATATAGAGAAAAAGTTATATGACACTACAGGCTGTTTCTGCCAACTACTCAAGCAACATTAAGTTTGGTGATTTAAATGCATTACAAACTATGTTAGGTAAAAGAAGTTAGACATAATCTAAGACCTTAGGGTGAGGATATTTCAGGCTTGATACTAGCAACACAAACTGGATGAAAAGTACATGCAATATACGCAGTTACCCAAAGAAGTAAAAGCTATGTTTTTGAGTGACTGACTGGCTGCAGTCCTAGGACTCAAACTTAGGCTCTTGGACACACCAGGCAAGTGTCTACCATTAAGCTACATCCCTTGTCTAAAGCTTGTCTTTTTTTAAATAGAGACGTAAATCAAAGGAGCGGAAAGACAGCATAACAATAATACTAGATACACACCTGTAATCCCAGCACTTGGGAAGGTGAGGTAGGAGAACCTCTCTGAGTTTGAGGCCAGCCTGGGTTACATACACAGTGTCTGCACTACAGAGAGACCCTCTCTCAAAACAACAACTAAAACAACAAACCCCAAGTGCTTATTAGCTGCTTACTGGCTCCACTTTACACAATCTTCCCAAAACTGAGTGAAGTGGGTCTAGTCTGTTCGCCATCTTACAGAAAAGAAAAATGACTCTGGCACACACATTCCCCATGAGACATCAGCTCTAATGCATATGCATGCCTGCCCACACCGAACAGCAGTATGGAAGACTGCACCTGATGGTCAGCTCTGATGAACAAACGAAGGAAGCAGGGACTCTGCCTGCAAGAAATAGGTACAATGGCTAAATAAATCAAACTGCATCATCGCTTGTGATGGAAAACATCTCACCATAAAAACTGAAAGTGCTTTGAAAACAGCCATTTTCTTATAACCCAGGAGAGAAGTTGGACAAAACTACAGCTGATAAAAAGAAAAACACACCACCCTCAACTTTACAGACGGTATAATGGTTCAACACCAGGAGTGGGATGGCAAGGAAAGCATGGTAAGAAAACTGAAGAATGGAAAACTGCTGGTAGACTACAATGTCAACTATCCTCAAGTCTATGAAAAAGTCAAAAATAATTCCATCTTCATTTTGGACAAGAATCAGCTGTAAGAATGAACAACAAGCTCAGTTCAATGAGCAAATCTCTATTTTTTTCCTCATTACCGTGTTTAACTGTCTCTATCACAAATATTTTACATACAACTGTTTCAAAGTGTTTGTACTGGAGAAAAAAAAAACCCTGCAATTTTCCACTTCTGTAATTTATAGAAATGAAATCATACAATTTATCATCACTACCTTTAAATCCAGCATGTTGTCAAGATTGATCCATGATGCTATTAATAGTTCATTTTAATTCTGGTATCATAGAGCAAGAGTTGGCAAACTACCATTTTTGTAAATAAATGTTTGTGGGAACACAGCCATGCTGATTCATTTATGTATGGCTTATTACTGCCTTTGCACTGTAACAGTAGAGTAATTATGAAAGAGAATCTTATGGCCTGCAAAGCACAAAACCTACTGATCCTTTAAAGAAAGTTTGCTAACAACTGCCACAATGGTACAGAGGGTGGTATGTCTGGTGTTGTACAACTTTAACAGTTTTGTCAAGGTAGTTTTTAAATTTGTATTTCCTTGATAATAAACATATAGTGGCTATCTTTTTCATGTTTACATATTATGTATACTGACATGTATATATGTGTATATTATTGTGATTTTAAAAATCCTTTGTCCTTTGTATGTGCTAGAAATACATTCTATATACTTGAGATTATGTAGACTTTATTAAGTATAAAGAAAAAAGTACAGGATTTAAGCTTTTAATATTTTAGTACAGACTAATTTGTTAACCCTTTCCTTCCATAATTATGCTTTTGTCATCTAAGAACAACTAGGGTTGAAAACACTCTAATAGTTTATTCTGAAAGGTTAACTTTTGCCATTCATACTTAAATCCTTATTCCATCTAGAATTGTTTTCCACTCTGTCCAATATGGTGTGAGGAAAGTGACCAATTTTTTATGTTGTTAAATACTAATCCCCACTATTTAAAGAGTATTCCAGCTGGGCATGATATGCATCTATAAACCCAGCATTTATGAGGCTGAGGTAGGACAATCACTTGAATTCAGGAGTTTGAGACCAGGTTAGGCAACAGAGTAAGACCCCATCTCAACAACCAACCACCTAAATACCCCAAAGCAAAATCAAAAAGGAACACAGCACTGTATTTTCCTTATGTGATTTGTAACAGCAACTTCATATATCAGGTTTCTATGCATGTATAGTAGGGTGTTGTGCTTACTTTCCTTCCATTACCTCTTTGCCTAGCCTTGCCCTCTTAGGTGTCAGTGGGTAAATCACAAAAAAGAAGTAGAAAACCTATCCTACAGTGCAGGGGATGGATGAAAAGTGTGGATTGTTTTTGTTAGAGATCAAACTCAGAGTTTAATAAAAATTAACTGACAGTACATCATAAGAAAGTATGAAGAGTTTTCGTAACGCCAGATTGTGTGTGCACCTGTGTGTTGCTGAACCCGAAGCACACACTAGCAAGTGCCTTACCATTGAGTTACACTCCTGGCCCTACACTGAATCTTAAAAATTTGTAGATAAGTAATTGCTTCAGGAATATCTTAGCTATTCTTGATTTTTTGTTTCCAAATAGATTAAAATTAACTTAAATTCCATAAAAGCAAATGACATCTTGAATTTTTTTAAATACCAATGAATTTACACTATTACATTCTATCTTTTTTGAAGATATGCCCTATGAACTCTTTAATATAGATTTTTTCTCTCTAAGATTCTGGCATGAAGATATTACACATCAGACTTTAAAAAACTGAACTCCAAACCCACAAGAGTCCTGTGCAATCTTCTAATTATTATTACTGCTTTTTTATTTAACTCTCAATTTTTATTTCTCTATCTTAAAAGGAAAACAATAAAACGAGCTGTTTTTATAAACACTGTGCTATAATTATATTCAATAAATTATCTTTTTAATGATAAAGTAATAAACAATGTTAACGAGGCCACTTTGAGTTGTTTGTCAGACAAAATTCCCAAAGGACAGGCCCTACAAACCTTAGAGACAGAATTTACTTGTAAAAACAAACTTGTGATCCCCTTTTCAAGACAAAAATATCAGAAACAGTTATGTGTAGAAATAAAATAAACCAGATTGAGAATGTTTGCCAACACAGAAAAATACGGCATTTTAACATACTGTACTGTATCAGCGATTAGTAACAACACTTAACAGCAAGCACTTCAAGCTCTTGTGCTGCTCTTCTATGATGCCATTATCATCCACTCTCCAGAAAACAATTCTTGCGGCAGGCAAGTATAACTGGACTTTTCAATTCCCAAAGTTTAGCTTCCTGCACTTATTCATAATCTCAGGTGTGTAGACAGCAAATTGTCTCTCTCTCTTTTTATTTTTAAGACAGGGCCTCCCCGGTACCGGAGAAAAACCAAAAAAAAAAAAAAAAAAAAAAAAAA